>NW_023998416.1:29399990-29470430 GCF_014805625.2 Glossina fuscipes | reverse complement strand
TTTTTTTTTGGATTACCTTTTAAATTTCTTTATATAAAGACATTTTGTAAAGGAACAAAACCCATATATTGCTATGATCGAAAAGTAAGGTGAATTTGTTTTGCAAAATAACAATCTTTACTCATCCTCTTAAATGGATTTCTTCGGCTTCAAAATACTCCACCTCCGACAGAATGCACTTATGACAACGCATCTTTCCAATTGTTGAAACAGCCAAGAAATTCAAGAAGTCTTGCATATTTTCTTCGATTCGGATCTTCTCAATCGTTTCAAATCGTTGTTTTCAAAGCGGTCAACGTTAATCAATTCTTTTTAAACACTAAATATTTAATTTCCTTGATGCGACTTTTGTCGATAGATATTGTTGATAGCCGTCCGGGACATTTTTCGCCTTGAATTTATAAGTGGTCCTCTTTGAATCCTTTGTACTACTTGCAAATATTTTTTTGCGTTGTAGCGAAATCAAGTTTTTGTTCGATGGAATCGAAAGAGATGACACAAAATGTTTACAAAAACCCGTGTAACTCCGCAGCGCTACTCATGCACTAGAAAACAAAAATACTTTCATGACTTCGTAATGACCCCGAAATGAAAACTCATCGTAATTTTTGATCGAATTTGATATCTCGGATAAAATTTTTTGTATTTTCTAACTTCACGCGCATATTGGAAAAAATAGGTAAATAATTTTACACATCTTTTAGTGAGACATTCTTAACACATTATCGCTACCTATGTATCATAGTTTTTGTGTAGGCTATTAATATATGGCTTGAGAAATCTTCAATACAGAAAAAAAAGTAATGACTAGGCAATATGCATGTTCATGCAAGCCCACACATAATTGCTGATTGTTTACAACTTCTGTTCTGTTGGTGAACATCTCTTAAGATTTAATCAATGCAAGAATTACGTTGATTGAATCAATGAAGCCCACACGCATTTAAGCGTTAAATGCAAGCGGCAAAGTTAAAATGAAAACTCTACTCACATGTAATGACATGATTTTGACGAAATAAACAAAAACGTTTACCTATTCTGCGAATTTATGAGTGCATATAAAAAATCCTCTACTGAATAATATGATCATCACATAAGTTGAAAATATAAAGTAGAATCTACAACACTTTCTCAAAAAATAAGGTCATAACTATTTTGTTTATGTATTATATTTTGATTTGCTTAGTTTTTGTTACTGAGTTTCTCTAAGCTGGCCACACAGCTGTATTAAAATTAGATACGGTAAAGAAGAAAATAAGAAAAACCTGATTTTTTTTTAGAAAATGCTTAAGAAAGAGCCAGAAATGTTAATATTCTTCTGCGTTGTAAATTATTTCTATATTTTTTGATTTTTATTTTTATATTTTAGCTTTTCATAAATTTACGTAATAGCGTAAGAGAGATTTCTCTTAAATGATTTGAAAGAGTCCGCACCTCTATGAGTGATCGTGCGTTCTCTATTTAGTTTTCTCTCTCTATCTCTCTCGTCTTCCTTTCTCGATCTCTTACTCTTAGAGATATAAGAGAGCTTTGCATTTGCTAACAGGTGTTTGTTTATTATGGTATTCCCTTACTCTTCTTAAATTACTAAAGATTACAACAACAGCTTTACAAATCGTACACAAAAAATGAACAACAGCTGTGTATGGTAGTAGGCAGCATTAGGTAGATATGGATGTTTACTCAAATGCAGATTCCACGAGCTGTCTAAATTTGGCCAAAGCATTAAATGCAGTGAAACCGGTTTTTCGTTGTGTTGTAAGCTATAAGCAGAAACGGAAGAAATAACACAAAAGATAAATAAATAAATACCGTCGTAGCATCATTCATGGATATCTTTGTTGGAGCACCTGAAGAATTAATAGAGATTGTATTAAAGCAGCTGACAGAGATGTATTGCCAATCATTAAGTATAGTAGAATGTTCTTCTATTTATTTCTACAAAATCGTGTTAATGTTATAATAGGAGGAATAAGATGTTAAAAGAATCTTTGTACAAAAAAAATGAAAATTTTCTTATACAGGAAGTTCAGGTCTCTATCACGATGTTAATGATGGTCAGTAATCCCAGTGTTAAATTTGCAAAGAGGCCGAAATAACTTGAATGAACGTCGTGTGCTGATAGAGAAATCTTAAGAATTGCTGATTAACCAAAAACCCATACACCTATATACCGGCAATGTATACTTTCTCTATCCATATCTCCATCCTTATTGTTCGTGATATTAATCAAACTACCATTGCTTCTCATTAAGCTCTGGAGAAATAGATTATATTAAGTGACATCTAACTGCATATGTCAAATATAGATCAATGACACAACACAGCTGACGATTGTATGCTTTTTGAGCAGATAAGCGTACAGTGTTTGTACTCACGACCATAAAATGGGGTATACTAGCATTGTCTGTCTGTTTTTGTATTTTCTGAAACACATAACGTAGACGCCATAAAGTATGTAGCATAAGCAAAAGTCTTGGTTGGCTCTCACAATCGATGTGAATGGTACACCTAGATCGACTCATGGATCTTTTCGCCTGCCGTTCTCAAAACAGATCCAGTTTTCGTCCACAGTTATGATACAACAATCGTGATGACGAATGCTTCTTAGAGCTTGGGACATGTACATCCTCTACACGTTGTAATATGACAATATATATAAGAAAAGTCCGGTTTCATATTTACATACGGGATATATCACTATCTACTAGTATCTCTTAAGAACACATACTGTGCTTATTCCAACAAATTTCAAGCTTCTTTCCAAACAAAGGATCTTCAAGGCATCATAACTAATGCTGGTATGTAGTACGATACCGACACTACTATAATTAAAAAGCTAGAAAGATAAAACCAAAGATGAAAATTTTCACATTCGCCAACGATACTGAAACGAAGACTATTAGCTTTGAATAAATGAACTACAAAATGCAAATGTCAGCTTCACCTAAAATAACTAAAGATAACTTCATCCAATTCGCTGGGTTTTTCTGCATAGCATATGTGGGGTGCTATCAACTCTTTAAGAGAGATGTTCACTAATTCTAAACTTTTCATTTATTACGAATATCGGGTTTCTCGTCTAAGCTGATTAATTGTTACAACCCGATGCATGGTATTTCTTTGGACAGCTGTTAAAACGACTTCGAAATTTCAAATAAAACAAAAATAATAAAATTTTTATATTTTGAATATCATTCAAAATTTGGCTTGCCGGTTGGCAGTTGGAGAAAAAGCTGTGATAATTTGATTTGCGACATTTTTTGAGACAAAATTTTCGATAAATTGTAAAAAATTTTTTAAATTCGCGTAAATTCAAAAAAAAAAGAGAAAAGTTTTTTGGAAGACTATTGCAAAAATTTTTAACTTAACCCAGCAAGACTGCTATCGCAACTATTTGGTTTTGAGTTTGTTTTTTTCTAATCATCTTCACTAAAAGAATCCAACGCCACTGGATATAGTAAATAAAGACAAAAAAAAAAATAAAAAATAAAAATAAAAAAAGAATACAACTTTTGGAAATCATATGCAATTGAAAATGTTTTGCGGAGCGTTCATACGGACGTTTATTAAAAGTTATAGACGTAAGTTGTATGAAAATTCACTTTTAGAGAAAAAGAGAAGAATAAATCGTACGTACGTGTTAAAAACTCTTTTTTCCTCTTTTCATGAGAAACTTTTTATTATAAAACTTAGACGTAATGCATGCGTATGTGTGTATAATTGTGTTTGGTTGTGCTTGCGTGCGTTTTCTCACGCAATGTCTGTAAACATTTGCAAATTATTCTTGTAAAGCTTTTTCTCTTAGCATCCTAAAAATATGCTTTAATTTTGCTTTATTTTAGAAAAACGTTACGGTTCCAGTGGGCAAACAGCCGCTACACAGTCGAGCACTTCAACAACGATCAGTTCACCAACAAGCGGTAATAGCGTTGTCAGCGTTAAGAGTGCAACAGCATCGAATCAAAAGTTCATGACAGCAAGTCCGGCAACGGGTAAACTGCCACTAAAAGGTAAGAAAGAAAGTGAATAAACCAATTTTTTAATATTAAAGAACCAAGTGCTTTTCTCCTAATGATGGTTGCCTTACTTCGTCAAAAGACTTATTACTCAAGTTTTACTTAACATTATGAAATCGTCTTTGTGTTTATTGGAAAGAATTATTTCTATGACACACTTTACATGTATATGTATTTTGTACTATTGCAGGTACTTTGTTACCTATTTCTTGTACACAAAGTGTATACACTAACCTCCTATGTTGGTGTTTTCATATTTTATGCAAAACCTGTTTAAATTTTATGCTCTAACGCATTCTCAATGAGGCACATTTGACTGGGTGCTGCAATCCCCATTATTTGCGTGTAGATGTAATGCACGAGTTTGTGGTCGTTGTAGAAAGACGTTTTCATGTTATTTGTTTTTGTAGCCAACACTTAATTCACATTTTAATAGTATTCGTTCTTCCTCTTTTTTTTTTGTTTAATGCAATAACTGTTAATTGTGGGAAACTATTGTAATTAAGTGATTCTATTGAAAGCCACACATTTATTACACGTTATTGAAAATTGTTTTATATCTACGAACACATCATGGCATACTTACGGCTCACAGCTGTTTTATATCATTACGATAGTGAGCACAAGCCCATACCTAAAACGTTGTCATAAGGCTTTGATTCTTTTCCTCCCTCGTAATTTTGATAAAAGGAATCAAATTTACAGCCGCATTTCAATTAAACTCCTTTCGAATAACCCATTTTTTTTTTGTGGCTTTTGCCACTAAATGCACTGATATTACAAGAAAATTGGCGTCGATGGTCTTATAATGATTACTATATCGGAATACAAAAGTCTCAAAAACTGTGACAAGAATGACTAACGAGGGCACATGGGCAAAAAATTTCTATTAGCACTTTCTTATTTTTGTTTTAGGTTTAGAAATGTTCCATCCCGTGCCCGTTCCATTCGCATAGTTTTAAAAAGCACGGTTACACCTTTGTGCCCAGTTTCAGACCCATGAAGCGAGTCTTTACTATTTCCTTGCAAAGAGCTTCGGCAATCCAAGTTTGCTCCTCTGTAGATTTATCTTATGCCTGAAGTTCTGCCAGTATCAAGGATAAAGACACGAAACCCAACTGTAGTGCATGCAACATTAGTTAAGGTCCATAAATAAGGTTTCTTGGATATGCTGAGGAAAACGAATGCAAATTTACATTGAATTATAAAACGCCTTTCATTACAAGATATCCCACTTAAAATTTGAAGGAAGAAAAACAACTCAACTTATCAAAGGAAATTTTGCGTTAGTTCTTCGAAGCTTAGCTTCAGACATTGCAGTTATGTTCTGAATTAAATGTCGCTCAAATTTCCACCACAGCTTTCAGCAAGCTGCCGCAAACGATAGTTAGTTCTAGTTGATAATCCTTCGCGACGGCGCACCTGTGCTATACTGTGCATACTTTGAAGCCTTTCGCGATGGAGCAACTGAATGCAGCAATGCGCGCTAGTGACGTACCATTGCACGCATTGTTCGCTAAGTTATTGGCATATCTCGTTGCTCAATGCTTGCTCCGCTGTGTACGCATGGCGCTAGGCTTTAAAAACCAAAATATGACTATCGCACGTAGTTGGTATCAACTGCGGCGATTCATCAAGGGGGTGCCGCATATAGACGGCACCCGTCGCGAGCGAGTTACTCTTTCCCTTCTATAAGAATCTTTTCTAGAGAATATTTATTTTCTTATTTAGCTAAAAAAAAAAAATTAAATATCTTAATAACTTCGTTTAAACGAATTGTAAGGGTAAGCAATTACTCTTCTATAAGTAGATTCCTTATTATATGACTTTAAGAAGAATTAAGTAACTTTGACGTAGAAATAAATTCTAACCATAGAATAATTTTCGGTTAAACCGCCCATTGAAGTCGAGTATAAGTCAAAGTTCCGATTTTAGATAAGATAGGCTGTGGACTAGCGCACAATCAGAGAGAGGATAAATATTTATTTATCTACTGGTGTGGTTTGCATTAGAATCGCGATTGTGTTTGTATTGTTCAGTTACCCTTTGTAAAGAAGAACAACTGATCATGATCTTGAACTGTTCAAAAGTTCAATTATTCATTTCTTGGATTGTGCACGGAGTAAGCGGTGTATGGTAGGGTGGTGGTGGACTTGTCATAGCATTAGCGAGGTCAAAAGAAAAAGAATTTTGTCCGTATATTTTTTCTCAGCTAATTTTCATTCATCTCTTGGAAACGACTTTGATTATTTGTGAAAAATACTTGCCTAGTACTTGCCTTGCTTGTGCTCGCGACTGTCGACTCGCTGACGCTAACACATTCGATTTTGCTCTCGTTTCTTAACAATCTGTGCCCTAAAGGTGACTAGATTCCATTTGAAGCTAGTTTAAGTGCCTTGTTATGAGAGTTGTTGTTAACGTCGCCGTATATCATCCTCGATCTGTGTTGATGTATTCTATATTTTTGATAACACAGACAGCCAGAATCAATTTGTTAAAGAAATTAAAACAATTTCTTTCATTTTATTAAGTAATCACGCAAATTATATTCAAGAAGTGAAGAAGAATAAATAATTTTAATAATATTTGTTTGAGGAGGAAAAGGAAAAAGAATAATAATTAGCACAAGCACTGTTAAATCAGGTCGCTGAACTATGGCAATTAGTTAATTGTAGAATCGTAAGGTAAGAAGAAAAAAGTAAAGGTTACGTGCAAGATGGCAATTATTGGCGTGGCTTTCCTTCGGTTTCATCAAGGCATTCGTTTATTAACATACGAGCGTGCACAATACTGCGCTTCAAACGTTCCGCTGTGTTTCGTGAACCCGTATAAGTAGGACGTATATCACGTCGCATTTCTTCGATAAGAGCCAAAAGAGTAGAGTATTTCCCAGCAAGACCGTGATTATCGCCGGTAGCGGCCACAGTAGATAAATTAGCCGCTGCGGTCATCGGTGTAGTTATATTTGGCGATTTTGGTATAGTCGCAAGTCCTTGTGAACACTGGGGATACTCAGTCTGATATTCATATTTAACCCCAGTGTGATTATTAGCATTGTTAAAACCGCCACCCATATTATTATTATGTCCCATAGTTGGGGTTATGGTAAGATTGTTATTAGCTTGTCGTTGCAGCAAAGCTAGTTGAGCTTGCAATTGTTGATTATATTGGAGAGCTGTTGCTGCAACAGCATTATTAAGTTGGTTTTGATAATAATTTTTTGCTTTAGCCACAAGATCGTAGTTTTGTCCACCCGCAGCACGTACAGTTGCATTGTTATAGTGATGCATCGGACGTTGTTGTAGAGTTGATGTATTTTGTATTCCAGTGTGCTCAAGTTGCTCATTTTGCTTGCGTTGCTTGTATTGCTCACGTTGTTTATATTGCATGTATTGTTCATATTGCCCATGTAGCAGGTCACGTTGCTTATGTTGCTCGCGTTGCTTATTTTGCTCGCGTTGTTTATACTGCTTGCGTTGCTCATCATATTGCTCACGCTGTTCATGCTGTTCGCGTTCATAATTGCGGGAATTCTGAATTTGAGACCGCGGTACGGGGGTCACAGTGACGTCGGTTAGCTTTGATTCTATTTCCTGTATGTCAAAGAGATCCATATTTCCAAAAGTTAGAATTGTAAGCGAGTTTGAAAAATGATTTTAAAAGTCTTTTGAACAATTGCTTTTCACGATTTACTTTTTCCGCTGAACAAAAGCACCAAATTATACTGAATTTTTTTTCTTTTGAAGAGAAAGAACGAAAAATTTTGACAAGAAAGCGAATAATAATAATTTCTAGTCATCGCCTTCTAGGATTCGTTTTATATAAAGTTTGTCGAAAAAATTCAACTAAGTAGGTAGTCGTCATGGCAACTTTCCCTTGACTTTAAGAATACTATGCAAGTTATTTTTATACCTATCACCGAAAAGTGAGGGGTGTACTCATTTTGTTTGTTTCCCTAATGTGTGTAACGCCCAAACGGAAGCTTCAGAGGCCTATAAGGTATATATATTCTTTATCAGCGTGAAATTCTGAGTTGATTTAGCTATGCCTGTCCGTCTGTTGGACATGGGTATCAAGTAAAAAGAACTTGGAGAGTAGAATGCGAAAAGCAGAGTGCGGGGTATGCGAGATTCATCCCACGCCGAATACAACTTTCGTACCTTTTTAAATTAGTTTTGAAAAAAACTTTTTCTTTGTATTCACATCTTCAACTAAATCGGGTGGTACTTGAAACTGGACAATTTTTCATATACAAATAATTATGCTGTATATCAAATATTAAAATCTAATCACAAATATGAACGATAACAATGAATATAGTGGGACAAAGTTCGCGCTAAGCATCACGCCAAGTTTTCTGTTCATTTTTGGGCGTATGGGGGAAGAAATCTAAATAAAACCTTAAGACGCTTTAGTGAGTATTCAAATCACATTTCAGATAAATAACTGCTTACTAAAGAGCAGTCATTAAAGAGTTTATTTCCTGTCATCGCGAATTCAATTTTGTTATTGCACGTTTGCAGACAGACGGCTTGCATCTATAAATCTAAAATTGCCACATTAGATTTCAGCAGATCTGAAAATTTGCAAAGATTTAGTCCTCGAGCATAACTTACAAAATATTGCATCCCTTCGTTCAACCATCAAAAACGTATTTTAAAAAACGTATTGAATATTATTAGCGGATTAGGGTGCATGGCCAGCTTAGATGATAATGGTTTAGAAAACGAACCTTTCCTCTCGAGCTAAGACTATAAACGTTCTCGCTCAACTTTAACTATAATTTAAGGTCATGGCAAAAATCATAAGGTGGCCGTAATCACTTGTCTTATTTGGTGAGGTTTTTGGTGACTTAAGAACAGCGTTTCGTAAGTTTCGAAGTTGATGTAGGAGAAGTTTATTGTGTGACTATTACGCTGGAATACCAAAATTTGATAGAAAGTCACAAAACCAATAACACATTGAAAACACATTGTTTTCTCCTATGACGTCAAATTGCTTCTCATTGAAAGTATTTCAATGTACGTAATTGCATGCGATTTTTAATGCGTCCAGCATCAATGTGGATAAAAAGACAAACATAATGTTTTGTTTTAATTAGAACTGACATCGATAATCAGCTCTTAACTGTATATTTTTTCCTTTTCAACTTACAAGACAACAAATAACCATAAGCGAGCGTAAAATCTCCTTCAGCTAAATAATGAATTTGGGCAGAGTAGTTTGTTGTTGATTTTTCCACATTTTCCACATTCCACTGTAAACCGCGATCACGATCTGTTGAATGAATATGTCTAACAATGTTTTGATTTATTACAACTTAACGCGTTTTGTCGCTTTAGAGGTTGTTGTTTCGCTAGGCGAGCGTGTTAATGACTTTTGTCTCGCATGAAGTATACGTATATAATTGCAGTATGCACCTTAATTAGAAAACTTTTATTTTTATTGCATGCGTGTCCAAAGTTTTCGGCTTAGTTTTTTGCTGTCTTATATGCAATGAAAATATGTTAAAGTTTGTTGAAAAAACGATAAGAAAACTGAAGTTATTATAATCGGTCAAGGATGAATATTAAATGCTCTGCATCATTTCGGAATGATTTTTTCAAAATGCAGTGTTTTATGCAGTGTCTTGCAAATTTGCGACCTCATAATTGAATACAAAATTACATGGACCGGCATTGATAGACGAACGGATAGACAGGTTTCATAAAAGATAGGCCTGCCTCATGGGCATTGCATGATATATATGTTAGTATAAACTTAGTATACTCTTGAACTACAGATAGCGTTGACTATGACTAACAAATATTTCAATTTAAATATTGTTGCAAAGAATTAAAAATAAAGCAAAAAACAATTTGGAAAATATTTATATTTGTTTTCTTCACCTTTTAAATAAATACTGTTAACATAGAACGTATGCGAAGATATATAATGGTGACTACATTTCGAGCCATAGTCGATGTTATGTTGCATTCTTCTGTTAATCAAAATTATTTAAGTTCAACCATAGTTGCATTTGTCATGCCTAACTGCATGCTTTTTAAACTATGATGCCCGTCATTTGTTTACAACTAATTGGCATCGTAAATATAATAAGACTGGCAATAACAAATACATGCAATTTTGAGTAGGGGAAGAGCCGCTAAAGCATTATTACATTCTAAGGAAATGTGTTCCCTTTCACTCTCGAACACAATTAACATATAACCGAATACCCGTTGATTGACTGGAACTCGGGGTGAGGCTTTGAAGCTTCGATTATATTACACGTTTACCGTAAACGCTTATCGTTCGATTGGAGCACATTATCATTGCAATGAAACTGCATTTTTGAAATCGTTTTCTGTTAGATTAATAAAAAATTGGGTTTTTACCTTGCCGTTACATGAACGTTTCCGCACAATCTTATGCGAGCTATTGCATGATAGTTGAAGGTAGCAAGCTGTTGGACTGATTTAAATAAATCTTTTATATCGCATGCTATAGATTATATAGAGCTACGTCCGAAAAAAATATTTCAGTGAATTTTTATGATATTCTTATCGTTTGTATTCTGGATATAGTGTATTGCGCAGATTATTGAATTAGTAGTCGTTCTCTGCTAGCAGACATTGTTCAATATAAATGCGAAGTTTCAAGGTTTCTCTCACAAGAAAATTAATTTTCGCTAAATATCATTCATTTCATTATGAAGATTTAACAGACTGAACATAACCTCTTAGTCTTTGGTTATGTGAATACATGATTGATGAGATATTTGAAGATTATTACTACTACTACTACCACTATTAGTGCTTTTAACTTTCAATATCCTACTTATAAAGTAAAAAGATTACAATCAGATATGTAAATATATTTAATAACGCCGGTGTGAGAAAGTTTTCCACTTTAAACGAGTAAACAATCAAAACTAAAATGAAGGCAAACTTTACCTAACGTTTCAATCTTTTGCATGGCAATCATCAAATACTATCATCTCTGTCATCTTCCTTTCGCTTTAGCTATGATGTCATTTACTTTTTTGCGCAATATTTATTTTAAATACAACGCCTTAATGTATAAATTTCTAGTTTTTTTTTTTTATTTATTGCAAAAGAAGATTTTTTTGAATAATTCATACACTTTGAAGGGGAAAATATAAAAAAATAAGCAAAAAATCAGCATTCGCATGATATATATGTGCTTCGCCTAACATGAGAGGAGGAAATTGTAAAGATTTTAAAAATCTCACACAAAACAAAAAAACAAAATCTCACATATTTTAAAGATACAAAAGTTCCTCTATTATCATTATTCTCATCCTCATTATGATGCCGCGTCGTATATTATGTAATATATTATGTATGCAATTTATATACAAGTGCATTCTGCACATAGTTCCATAATATGTCCATGCCATCGTTTTCATACAATACATACGTGTAAAGTGCAAAGTGTTACATTTGGCCTTAGCTTTGTATGAGACGCTATTAAAGTATTTTATGTGCAAAATGACAACTCCATCTAGAGATTTTTTTGAACATTTCCTACGCCCGTTAGCAAAGTAACACACTATCTTATGATGATAACTACATAGCTATGAGGTAGAACGATGTATCACTATTCATGAATTGTTGTTTACATCAAAGCGGATACATTCGTTATTTGACAACATTTATGTCCACTGCAGAATGTTTATGAAATTGGTTTGCTTATTTTGCATAGAAACAACAGTCAAAGAAAATCCAATAGACTGCATTCAGTCTTCTCACCTTCTTCCTACAATGAAGTCGGAATCTCGAACGAGTAAAGGATAGTCATTTTTAAAAAATTGATAAAATATTTAGCAGAAACCCTGGAATCTTTCCTTCTTTTTTTGAATTATGAAGTTCTACAGAATTTTTGGTAACACGGCGGCTCTTTTTTTAGGCAAGCAAGTAAGAATCACTACGAGTTCGTAAGAAAATTGCGATTAAACTCTTTAATGTAACGCATTTCAATCGAAAGTGAAAAGTCTCTTATTTGATATTTAATAGAGCAAAGCAAAGTGCTTTGATACCAACAGCCGTATTCTGACCGTATTTTGACTACTCACAAATCATAACAAAAGCGGAAGTGTAACTTAGCATGAAATTTGGCATATATACCGGAGCAATAATCGTTTTCAATATTTATTTTGTTATACGACAAGGCTGCTAAGTCGCGAAGGCCATAAAAAGAAAAAAGTAGTCGTGGACCAATTTGTAGGCCTTTATGGCAGAAATAAACGTAGAATCATAAATTCTTCGACAAAACAGAAGAATGAATAAAAATCGGTTAGATCTGACTGTTTTCAAATTTATTCCGCATAGAGTAAAATGCCCGAATATTACATTTCGACATATTAATTAGTTTTATGATCACATGTAGGTATAGGTCGAGTAAACATTCGCATATTACGGAGGCCGCGCATTCATTAAACACAGTGAAGTTCTGACTGTGGATGGATGGTATTTTTCCAGATAATGTTATCTTTGTATAGAGCTCTTTATTTTTGTGTGTTTGTGTGGGTGTGTGTCCTTCCTAAAAAAGATATTGTTTCGATCCCAGTCGAACATCATTTTCTCTCTTATTCTAAAATTTATTCCAAGTCAGTTCATTTTGAGCATTTAAAGAATCTGAAGACGTTGGTATACATTACATAAAAAAAAGAATATTTTTTATTATATATCAGAGCACTTGCGCAAGAAAAGCCGTACTTAACTTTAGGTTATGTTTAAACATTTTCTCTTTCAGTTATTATTTGTTTGAAAACGAGGAAATAGTTGTGTTTAAAAAATCTTATTAACCGGATTTGCTTTTCATATTTTCTGCTTGCTACTTACTCTACTACTCATCACCACCAACAATAACAAGAAGTTAGTTATTATCTGCATCACTGAATTAAGTACAAAATAAAAAATTAAATATGTACTAAAATTTTAATTAAAATAAAAATAAAAAAAAGTTATATAAAACAAAAGCTACCAACCATCCCATATAAGCCAAAAACCAAATAACAGTTATTATTGGCCATCAAGAGTTAAAAGTATATTAGTTTCGTTATTTCGTTACTCGCAATGTAAACAATGCCACAGACATGGTATGTCGTTCCTATTTTTCTTTTCAATTTTCATCAGAATTCAATGCGATTTAAAATCATGCGTTGGAGTTACGAAAATTGCTTACATAAGACCTATGGTAAGAGCGCCCATATTTAAAATTGGCGAATACCTAGGCTTGCCATGCTGCTCTTTAAGACGATTACAATTTTCATATCAGTTGATTGTAAGGCAGTTCTCATCGATCGATTGTAAGCACTTTCTATTTTCTTTGCTTTTATAGGCGGCTTTATTAATAATATGCGAAAAGTCCGATTAAATTTTTCGTCTAAAGTTGTTGTTATTTCAAATTTGTATTTATTCTAAGCGTGTTAGCAGCAAACGTATTATGATTATTTTCAAAATTGTCTTGTGCAGTTATACCAAGAATATAAGTTTGATGCTAACAATAGCAATAATGGTAAGCGGACGGGTAGAAAGACAAGCCGACATGAGGGATGTATCATACATCTTTGTTGCTGGGTATGAGAATTTTGCTTGGTCTGCCATAATTTCGCGATATTTCCTTAATGCAGGGCAACCGAAATTCACCTCAAGCCAAAGAAATGTTTTTTCTATTTTAACGTAAGCTACACACACAAGACGCATATAACTACTTAAGATATATAAAAAAAAGGATCAAAAAACATTTGCTATTAACGATTTATAGGTTTTTCAACTTTAAAGTATTGAAATGAAAGTAAATCTTATTAGTTTAGACTAACAAGTGTATGTGCGGTCATCAGCTGAGCAAAGAGGTGCTCGTAATGTTAGAAAACTTGATATCTTTATATATTCATATGGTTTTTTCAAACACATTGATTGCCGCCTGCCTGCCTGCCTGCTTGCCTGCCTGCCTGTTTGTCTATATGCGGTAGTTACGTTTCTTTTTTTTTTTTTTGCTTTAAATAATGTGTGACTGACACATGCGTAGTCAATGAATGGTATACGATTACGGTACAATACGTAACAACAACATGTAATGTCAGTTATAGCGTCTATGCATTGAGCAGGAAAATCAAGAGGTGACATGTCTGTTATTTATATCTGCAAATTACAGAAGTTATCTAGCATAAGAAAGTAAACGTGTGAGAAAGACGAAAACAAAAAAAAAAACTTTAAAAACTGATGCCAAAAAAGGACAATAAAGAAATCTTGCAAAGCCCAACCGGAAGCTATTACTCTTTCAAAATTTTTTATTTTGTAAGAAAATATATACAAATATATATATATTGTTGAGTTTAAATTCTTAGATTTTATGTTATGTTAAGTTCGCTTTTATATACTGCTTGGCAGAATGTTTGGGGTGACCAGAGTAACGTAACTTGCAAATCTGAACCTTTTTTTTTTTGTTTTGTCAGCTGAGAGGTTTTGATCTATTCTTCACTTAACACGGCGGTCATTTCAAAATGAGTGAGTGGTTCTAAAAACATACTTCCTTACTAAGAATATTAGAGGGCTGTAGAAGTCGTTGGGATTCATCTAAAAGCAAACGCAATGGACGTCTATAAACGTCATTCTTCTTATGGGTTTCTTTTAAGTTGAATTCTTAATTCCCTTACATGGTATTACTCAGGTAGGCTAGATAAACACTTGAACCAGATAAAGCTGTTCCTATTATTGGGCTCTTTATCTTTTTGGACTTTCAGGGAATAATAATGTCCTGCATACGCACAATGTCATAGTCAGAAAGAGAAAGAGATAGAGAGGCGGCTGCAGCCGAGAAAAAGACGAAAAAGTGAAAAAATAGGGAAATGGGTTGTCTCGGTAAATGTTATGACTATGACTACCGATTGAATATATTCAGTAAAGTTACGACCAAAGCAAATATCGCAATGACATTTGGACTCGCAATTGCTGACTTGATAGTCGCGATTCTTACCTACTCGTCTGCTCGTGCGAAAAGTTTAACCAAAAAGAAAGGAGGAATTCATGGAACGCTAATGGACATGCATCCAAATTGTCTTATCGTTTACTTTAACATCTAAAAAATGTTGAGCCTTCAAAATGCCACTATTTCAATGCATTCATTCATACACGAGACTATGTAAACTTGCCTGCTAAGATTGTGCACATCGTACATTAGGATTCCATGTTTTTGATAAACATACCCCTAAAGCATTTTGCGATGCGATACTCGTCGTCAACATCATCATTTTATCATTATGATCTCACCTTGGGATAAAGCAAATAATTTTCCAAACAATTTTCATTGAATGCATTATATTTTCACTAAGCGAACAGGGTGACAATACAATGCTTCATCTTACCATATAGATGGGTACGACCACATATAAACGAACAGATAGGCATGCGATGAGGAGATTTCCTCATAAACTAAATAAGGAATGACACTAATGCAGCAAACCAACACTTATTTAGAGAAAAAAAAAAAAAATTTTTTTTTTTTTTTTTTTTCCTTTAAATATTGCATTTTTATTGCATTTGTGCATACATAACATACCAATGAAAAATGTATAAGCACATATGCACACTTATACAAGTTAGATATGATTGTGTGTGTGTGTGTGTGTGATTACTGTCAGTCAGTTTTGTTTTGAATCTTTGAAAATTTACTTAACACAAATACAGTTCGGTAAAGCTTAAGCTGGTTGACGTTCGCTCAGTATATGTTAGTTAGTTAGTTAGTTAGTTATTGGCGGTTGTTGGTAGATCTGTTGTAGTTCATGTTGTTGGCGGCATTTGTTGTTATTACCTTGTTTTAGTTACTGTTTTTTTTTTTTTTTATTTTTTTTTTTTCGTAGTTCGCTTAGCTCGTTTTTTGTGCTGTCTGCGGTTCATGTGTTGTTTCTGCTTTTGTTTTGTTTTGTTTTTTTTTTTTTTGTTTTTTTTGTTTATAACATAGAAATAACAACTTTAGATAATGTGTGTATGCGTTCGTATCTGTGTTGAGTAGATGTTTTCGGTTTGCTTGTTACTTATGGCTGAATGCATGACTATGTTTATGCGCGCGCGTGTTTGTGTGTGGAGTGAACGCATCTATTTTACAAATGCGTACATACATACATACAAGTTATTTGCAAGGCAGAGCTTTATTCGCTTTGAGTTTAACTGTATCTTTTCTTTCTTTTTTTTCTCTCGTTGTTATTACTTTGTTTGCTGTGGGGTGGTTGTGAGGAAACACGATAACATTTTCGATTATATGCTTATAGTTGATGGTACGTCGTGGTTTTATAAAGACGTTTTAGCGGTTCTTCAATTAGCTAAACACGAAGCATACAATATAAAAATAATAATGAAATTGAAAAATTTATTAAGAAAACTTTAATAACACATAATAAGCAACATGAGAAAAAAAAGCATCCAGCAAAGGCAACGAAACGACAATCAACAGTGAACAGTGAAATTCATTTCTATTATAATACAGTTTGATTGTCACTGAAAGCAAGCTAATGCTTTCCTAAAAGGACCCTTGAAGAGAGTATTCCTTGTAATTTTATTTCTCTCTTTCTCTCTCTCTCTCTCGCTGTCTCTCTTTTCCGCGTTCTCTTCTCTCTCATCGCAAGAGCTTACCGTTTACTAAACTTCTACAGACTTTCTTACCCTTTTCTTTTATTTGATAACGAAAAAGAAGAGAAAAAAAAAATCATTCTATTATTTGTGAAGAGCACGACTTTGCAACAACAATAACGATGGGATTGAATGATTTTGTTTCATTATTTTACGGTTCAACGCAGAACCTTCATACGTCGAGTATTGATAGTGTCGATGCAACGTCGTCTTCGTATACTGCGGACACGTTAGAAATGTTAAGAAATCATAGAAATTCGAAATTGCAAAAATTTAATCTGAATAATTACGCGGATGATGTGAAATTAACTCGTAATTTAACGCTGACATCATTGAAACAACAACAAAAACTAAAGAATTATGGTAGCGGGGTTAGTGTTATTAATAGTGACAATAGTGGTGGAGGTAAAGTGAACTTGAGTACTACTGCCGTTGTTACTGCTAGTAGCAGTAGCGGCAGTGGTGGTGGTAGTGGTAGTGGTAGTGGTGGTGTTGGTGTTGGTGAAAGCAGCATTAAAGCTTCTAATGCTGGCCTACGTTACGCGTCGTGTAGTGATACTTGTACAATATCAGCAACGAACATTAGTTCAGGCAGCGAAATGGATTTATTACGAGCTCCCGGTTTACGCAAAAAATCTTCATTTTTATGGAATTCTTTTCGCATACCACGCAAACAGAAAGGTGAGTCACAGGACTTTAAACAAAATAAAAAAAAAAAATAAATAAATAAATAAATAAATCGCATAATCAAGGCAACTATATGAACAGCTACTACTCGGGATAAATAAAGTTGCGAGTTTTCCTCTTTTTTTGTTTCCTTTTTTTTTTTTTTGTTTTTTGTTTTTGAGAAAAATCAATTTGTGATGATGCTGCGTGCTGCTCTCTTGTGTTTTACAAATCCTATCTATGTGTTGTCGGAGTGTGTAATGCCTGGCAAATAAATGCTTTTCATATTTTCATTTTTCTAAACTAAATTAAACGCAAGCAGCCATTGGAATGGAAAATAATTTATTTATTGAGGGAAAAACAAAATTGCTTCTTTTCCAGCGTGCTTCTCCCTTACTAGCTCTACCATTGGGAAAAAGATAAAAAAAAAATAAAAAAAAAAAAAATAAAAAAATAAAAAAAATACCAACTAGCAAGGACATAAGCTAATGAGAAGCTTTCGGTAGGAAACGAAGAAGAAATAACATGTACTTCATCCGGACTTTAAAGCTTCGAAAACTTTAACCTTTGTTGCTATTCAAAAATTAAAACAAAATAAATAAATAAATTAAAAAATTAGAAATTATAGTGAAAATATTGTTTTTCAACTTTTGCGTATAAATTAGTTGCGGTTTTATTTCGCCGACTTTAAAACGCATACATTTTTGTATTTGACCTATTTTTTGGGTAAGCTTTACTCTACTCTACTATGCTTTACAGATAGCAAAAATATGTTATTGTTGTTGATACGTTACCACTGTATTTTTATATATTTTGTCTTTACGTTTTATGCATTCTTCTAATATAATTTATAGCTTCGAGCGCTTTGGTAAATGTGTTGACCAACTTGGTAAATGTTTATAGGTTTAATTGAGTTAAGTTAATCAACATAAATTTTTAATGTTTTTTTCCTTTATTGGCTTAGGCCATTAACTGGCTTTACTAATACAAAAACGGTTTTTCTAGTTAATTAAAATAACAAACACTAAGCGGAATGGTGACAATATTGAAAAGCGGTTGAAGAATGTTATTTATGTATTTGCCTTTAGAGTGAATATTAAGTTCCGAGAAAGATGGGATAAGCTACAGCTACAGCTACAGCTATTGTCAGTTGCCAGTTGCCAGACAACGTTTTAAAATGATCGTTTTTAAGCGATTGTGTCGACATATTTGTGGGGCCTGGCTTTTATTCATTTCATATTTTAAGCCAAAAAACTATAAGAAAATGTAAAAAGCAAAAATTCGTTTTTCAATTTACGGTGATGGGGGCAATGTACTCTTGCCATTGTTAATTAGCCTATGGCCGCGTGTTACATACAGAGTCAGAAAATTAGTGCACATCGATGAAGCGAAAAATAAATTGCCTCAGTCTTGCGCTTATCGGAAGTATTAGTTACGTTTTCAGTGTTTACGAATACATCTCGATAAACGGAAATATGTTACTAAATCCCTTCGCAGTCTTGTGTTCTACAGAAAGATAAATTTAATATTGACTCAGAAACAAACCGAGGGATGTAACCGGTTGTTTCAGAATTTTAAGCTAAGCGAAAACAGTCGAAGGGAGTCACTGAAGCGAAGTCAAAACGAATGAGAAAAGCAGCGAAACTCGAAAGCATAATTACTTCAAAATTTTGCTGTGATCAAAAAAATACATATTTTTACGAGACCTCTTGAAGCATAAAAATAAAAATATTGTACACCGACTGACGGTCACACAATGCAAGAGGAGGATACGGTTAAATCACTTCAGTATTTTGCACGAATCAGATAAGGTTAAGAGAGTTCCTGGGGCGTATTCAAAAGGATTCACAAAATCAGTATAGACCGACTGACAGTCACACAATGCAAGAGGATAGTTTAGTACTTTGCATCGATCAAAAAGTTATATATTTAAGGGAGAGTGTGTGGTCAAATCACGTTAGAATTTTGCGCTGATCATAAGTATCTGTCTTTCTGGAACGAAGCGCTACCAACGAAATGCACCAATATACGGAATCCAACTAAACCGCTAGCATTTTAGGAAAAATATGAACAACGTCTTTTTATAATGCAAGACGTTGCACTTCAGTTCTTTTGGAAAAATACCGTGAGCGAGCGGCATCTATCCGCTATAACTTGTTTGAATCGATATTCACCACTTGAATAGTTTCAAAGTTTTTGAAAAATATTTGGTCCCTTAATGTCGTGGAAAATATTCTTGCTCGGCTTTTATAAATATTTGAAGCGACAAAGTTATTTGAAAACTTTTCAAAATTATTCTCCCGGCTTGAACTGTAGAGCGAGTAGATCGTTTCCAATTATCCTAGAAGAAATCAAGATGTAAAGCAGCGAACATGCAAATCTCATTTCCCATAACGAAGCACACGAAATCCAGGTTTTTTCATCGTTTTGCGAAAACAATGAAACAGCATCACTAAAACAATTGTAACTTGTAGACTAATGGTGGAAATTCGATGAAAATTGAACATGTATGGGTTCGTTTCGTTTACACATTTATATGCAATCTTGTGAACTTATTAAATGACGCGTCATATACATATTTGTGATCAGCGCGTGGAACCTATGTGTGTTTGTCCGACTGTTCTTCTGCTTCAATCCGGATTAAGGTCCTAGAATATTGCTTGCAAAAACAAACTTGGAGGAAATTTCTTCCTTATCATTAGATGAATGCAAAAAATCAGCATCCTTCGAGAATGGGCTGCGCCACTACCCACGAAAGGCAGTTAAATGGTGTAGAACTTAAACAAGTAGACTTTAAACAAGAACTATATATGATACTTAGTATATCGGATGATATTTTTTTATCGCGTGAAGAGATTTTCGTTCCATCTTATTAACGAATATCGTCTATAAGGTAGATATGTTGAATGGATATTAAAAACTTTCTCTTGAATATTTTATTACACAAGTTAAATATTTATACAGAACTTGATGAATATTATTTTTTTAAAGTATAATGTGTTTTATTTATATGACTTAAAAGTTTTGTTAAGAAATATTTACGGTACGTTAACCTGTGGTTATAATTATCTTTTTCAAATAGAATTTCAAGCGATCCTTTCAACAGAAAGTTCTTCTACCTCTGCGTGTAAGCACTTTTGTCATAAAGTTGTTTGGAAAATAGCCCAAAGCAAGCAACAGTTGCATGCAATACATATGCAACTTGAAACTTAAGTGCGGTAGGTTCCTCTGCATTGATTTTCTCACTTTTAAAGGTTTTACTTTTTATTTTCTATTTTTTTCAAAAGTCTCTATTTAAAGGGTTGTAAAAAGTTTCACTTAAATATGTATATAATACACAAACAAGTAACAAAAGCTTAATATGCCTTCAAGCAAACCTCTCTATTCTTTTTTTTTTTTTTTTGTTTTTTTCATAAAAATATGGTGCTATAGCGAACATGATTAGAATGAATCTTTTTTCAATTATAGTTCCCTTGTTTTTGGGCTCGCAAAGTCTTGTATTTCAATTTTTAAAAACATTTTTTTATTAGCATAATTTTCAATTTGCTTGGCTGTCATAGCCGAATCTGATGCAATTTTAATGTTAATGTTCACCATCTAAGAGACTAACATAAAAAGATAGGATCAATGAGTCTTACTTAACTTAATTGTATTCAAATGTCGCGTCTTTTCAGAGTTTAGGGTATTCTACGTATTCGTTTGCCATCTGCGTATGTTGCAAAAAGAATGAGAATAAAACGTGTTGTACGTTATAGAAATTTACGTGTGGATCATGCGCATATCCACAACAACAACAGATAAGAGACAATAAGAAAGTTTAAGTCTTAAGCCGGCATAAATTAAAAAAAAAAAAAAAACCAATAAAATTATTTTCTCTCTTTAACTTTATTATTTTATTTTATCATCACTTAAGATTATATATATGTAATAAAAACAGTTTAGTAAAATGTGGATTAAATATATAGCAGCAATGAAAATGATTACTTTTATCGCATCTTGTTATGCACACTGTTAATAACAAGCCAGACGCCAGTCGTTATTGCTTAAGCAAAAATATAATTTACTTTAGGTAATGTACATACCCTAGCTTTCCATTAGCGGAAGATTGTCTTGAAAAATCACTGATGACTCATACACCCTTCTCCCCGGAACGATTGTTTTTTCTCATATCCCTTTCCATCTTTTCCACATACTACAGCATACATTCGCAACGGACAATTGCATAATATTCTTTCTTGGATTCTTTTCAAAGAGAAACGAGAAAATATTTTATTTTAGTTTAGACCGAATCTGCTAACAGCTATTACCAAAACTCAATGAATGCAGAAATACACTTTGGAAACAAAAGGCTAGTAGTACAACGCCGGGCGATAAAACAGCATTACTAGAACAAAAACATGCTGCTTTAAATATTGCGCTATTGCTTTAGTTTAGCTTAATATATTTAAAGCATAAGATTCACTTTAAAATTTTAATGAAATACTTCCAAGGGCTTGTAAGCTGCATATTTCAAAGGATTTGATGTGTAGGTAAGCATATGGCGACACCAAATTCATACCCAACTCACGATGCATGTATACATATACTCTTTTGTGGTCCGAAGGGTGTCTTTCTACATATGATATAAGCACATGACAAACTTCATGCGAAGGATATGAAAATGAAAGAAAAATGTGTAGAGAGTTTTGCTCTGACATACTGAAAATATGTTAAAGACGACCAAGAAAATAGAGAGTTGTTTAGCTCATTCATAAACACAAGCATGCTTGCTTTCATCTTTGCAGTGCATTTGCAACTGTAAGTCAGAAATTGTACAGACAAACGCTGCAAAGTACTGCCTTGGATTTGGAGAGCTTTTAAGCATTTTCCCAAATGACATAAAAGAACAGAAAAATAAAATAAAAATTATTTACGGTAAATGTTTGCAATTTTATCAAACAAAGATCCCTTTGCGTCCATTTCGAATGTTTTCTTCGACTTTAATTCAAAAAGCAAAAAAATAAAAAAATACATCTCTAGTTTACATATGGATTTAATCAGTAGAAAAGTTATCCTAGCTTTCCGGGCTCATTTTTTGCCGCATGGCAAAACTTTTATTATTATTTGTGAGCCTATCATCTGACCGGCAAGAACGAATTTGCGGATTAAATATTTATTTGAAACGAATTTCGAGTTCATACCGCTTGTTATCGTTCGTCGCTATCGTTGATGTCGGCTGCTGGAAAGTTTTTTCCAATCAATAATTTTCGTTTGTTGCTTTAATAGGGCGAATGGGGGATTTGCTTGAAAGGGACAGAGGGCCATTTTCACGTTTAACTTCTCAAGTTAATTAAGAAACTTCGTTCCATTCGTTGACTGGTCTACCGTCATACTTGGTACTCTTAGATTCAATAAGAATACTTAAAGACGGAAATGAATAAATGAATCCACTGGGTAACAGAAGGTCAATATATTGACTTTATTGAAGGGATACCCATTTCTTAAGGAATCTGTTATGCCTTTTTTTGTATAAAATGGCAGAATAACAGAATTATTGTAATATCTCTTTCGGGGGTCTGTGTGAGAAGAGTGACAATAGTGAGAATAAAATGAAAAGAAGAAGAAGAAGAAAGATTAGAAGAATAATTAGAAGAACAATAGAAGGAAGAATAAATAGAACAAAGAAGTCTATAACGTAAGGATAACGGCCCTCTTGCTCAATTGACAAAGGAACACCGATCTGGTCTGTCTGCAGCACTTAATAATTCCCATTAAAATTTATTTATTCTCCATTAAGTATGTATTGGTTTTGATTACTGAATTGATTAAACCGATGTGCTAAGTAAATTTGCCCTTTCCCTTTCATTTCTTAGCGTGTCTGCTGATCCCGGCAGTTCAGTTTCAATCCTGATAATTGCAAAACATGTCGTCTAAAATTAAACTTTAGCTCATTTATTATTCTTAAGTTGGGTGTCAAAGATTAATTGGAACTAGTAAGAAAATTAAACTCGGTCGGGACGGAATCGTTTAGACCCATCAACGTTTACCCCAAAAAAAGACAAAAGAAGTAAGAGAACAAAATTCCTATGCCCTATAATATGGAGTAGACGCAGCCTTGTTAAATTTTTTAAAATAAAACCAATGTCGGAGTGCTTTCTTACGACTATTACTTCGAAAAACCAAAAATTCTCACAAAATTAAAACAACTATAACAAAAATGTTTTATGACTAGTGGCCAATCACAATGTTATTATAGTGACGATAATAAATATCTAGTAACCATCCTTTAAGGCTATGTAGGCCTTCCTATCTTGCTAGAGCTTGATATTTACATTTGCGTGTTTTCATGATCTATATCCGGTCGTGTATAAAACTTTTGCTAAGGTATTTTTCGCAAATATATTTAACTATTTTTTAGACAAGAGAGAGATCTGAGAAAATGTTCATTATTGCGGTAAATTATAGTTTAGTATAACTAAAGTAGAAAATAATGTTAACATTTGTATGCAAACAACGTACCGCGCAACTTTAACTAAAAATCTTTTGTCTAAGGTTCAACCAACTTGAAAATAAATTTTCCGTAAATAGGCATTTTATTGTTTGCGAAAGAGAAAAAAAAAAAAAAATATATATATATATATATATATATATGTATATATTTATTTCAAATATTTTAATACAGTTTTAATTTATTTCTATCTTATAACAGCATTGGAAAGACCAAGATGTGCAATCGATCACGTTTTTGTTAAATTTTTACATTTAATTTAATAACACGCTTTTCAAATATTTTTTAAAAAATTATATGAAAACGTGCTAATTAATTATTAAATAAAATGTATAAAATTATGTATTTGTGTGTGTGTGTTTTTTTTTTTTTTTTTTAAATTTAACTGTAATAACATAGTTTTTCCACACAAGCTGTTGTTGTTGCGGTTGAAGCTGTAAAGTATGACCGTAATTTTCACTTAAATATTTATAAACCGCTAATTATCAGTAACGAAATGATTTAAAGCAGAGAAAAAAATTAAAAAAAACAAAAAGAAAAAAGGAAAAAAGCAACACAACAAACAACGACTAACGGTTGCAAATATATATACTTACTATGCAATGAAGGCAAAATCGCGCTCGCTCGCTCGCTCGCTTGCTTGTATTCATTCATCTGCCAAGTAAGATCAACTCACACAGTCAGTCAGTCAGTCATTCATTTGCAATGAATATGCTGTGCAGCAATTCGCAACGGCAATAGCAGCTTTTAAAACAATTAATGGCGCCAATTGGCTGTAACTCGTTTACCAGACATACGTACACACATAAATTTAATAACGTTTTCTGTTGCTTTTGTTCTCTTCGCAACCGATCATTGTGTAGTGATAGTAGTGTGATGGGATGGTGGATGGTGATGGTGCCGGCACTAATGCTGGTGCTGATGGTAATAGATGTTCCGTCCGTATGAGTGCAAGTTCAGCCAAACAACTACCATCATTCAAACAGCAGTAAGCGTGTAACTAGCTAACGTAAACATAATTATCTTGAAATTTAATACGTGTACATAACCTTAACTAAATACCCACCAAAACAGTATTTGTAGTCATTTTTTTAACAATTTCTTCCCAAAAAAGAAAAAAAAGGAAACTTTGAGGGATAGCGATGTTTTAACTTCTCGCCAAGTTATTAGAGGAAATGGATTTCTTTTCTTCATCTCCAGGCTCTCTGGTTCAAAAAAAGAATTGATATCAATATTTGAAGTTTGGTTGGGTGAACCACATAAAGAACCATGAACTTCAATAGATTTTTGTCAATAACTATCGCTCCATGAAAACGGCGCTAAATAACACTAAAACAGTTACGTTTTTATGAGAATTCGTAAACTACTTCAGAACAAACGTAATTGTTTTACCTTGTGAATATATGTACTTTCCTCTATTTTCCTGTGACCGGTGTGTGAGCACGTGTAGTAGAAGAGTACTTTAAGTCTTGACCTGTTTAATTTCATGATTTTTTATCGTATTCGAATAGCATTTGGAACATTTTTGTTGGAAAGGAAATGGATCTTGATGACCTCAGAGAACGCAGCTGGCTGCATTGCTGCAACTAATTCGCCAGAAAACTTTTGAAAACCCCTCTGCCCAAGGCGGTTATTTCACAGTAAATTTTCAAATCGAAATAAAACAAATGTGTGAGGGTCTGACAGTAGTATATAGAAACAAATCAGACAACAGTAAACTTTGAATGTTTATATGTAAATGTACACTGTAATAGCATTTTATGGCGTCTCAGCAAATAAGCTTATTGAGCAAAGAGGAAGGAACTTGTTAGTGCTTTGTTTTAGCTTGTAGGTGTTGTAACCTTAAAAATCGTATTTGCATAACTCATACATGGATGTAATATATGTGAACCTATACTAAATGCACTGTATGAGCTTTTATTGTATTACAGTGACGGGTAAAAATGCCGAGAATGACATTTTTTAATTCAAAGGTTTCAAGTAAGACTTCAGATGGACTTTGAGCACCCTGCGCCCCTAGACCACTTATAAGAAAAAGTTATATGAAGCTTACGCGGTCATATGCAACACAGATGGATTTGAGATACACCTACCTTCTATTACAGCGATCTATTCAGAATTGCTTTCTGAATTTTGATAAAATTTACTGCACTGACGTGTGTTGGCATAAAGGACTATGGAAAACGGTTCGGATAGGTCCACTTTTTCGGACACTCTACTCCACAGTGGTTAATTTCTAAAGTGATATTTAAACTTTGGAGCGGCTGTGGCAATTTTCGAACCGTCTCCAATATAATGAAAAGTGTAGTTCATACGAAGAAAGATATAATTTTCAGTGCTTCATGATGAAAATTACATCATAACAGTAATTTCATATAAACAAATAAACTGTACCAAGTATGGTTCATCTCGGCCTATTTTTTGGATCCTACCATAATAAGATTGTTCACGAAAATTGACGGTTTTGTAGAGCAGAAAAGTTTTAATATGTAGTGATAAAAATTGACCTATGATATTCTAGTGATTTCATACAAAAATATTTGGGCCACCTATGCCTATTTTTAGGCCCTGTGCTATGTAAGGATTAAAGTTGTACTACATTGGGTTGTGTTTTGGGGGCCCGCCTCCCCGTAAATGCGTAGTTGAAAAATCTGCCTTTATATATGCACAACATACAATTTTTGTATTCTATAAGAAAAATAAGAATTGTGTTTAACAATGTGGTGTAGGGTATTGAACGAACAGCCTTACCATACTATAATGTTCTTACTTCTTTCAAATATTATAATGTCGGCCTAGGTGTTAGCAAAAGACATACGATGTCGACAATGTGTCATAGGAATGCAAACCGTTATGGCGGCAAAAAAGCATTTGCTTAGAAATTTCCATAAATCTCTTTCAGCAAAAATCTCACGGATAAATATTCAGTGTAAGATCTATTACCGAAAGACAAAACACTAACAGTTTGCTACGCATTACAGCGAGTCGATAATTGGCCGCTATTAACGACGTATTTTACGACTTTTTGATATCTTTGAAAATTTGTTTATAGGTTAAAAAATTTGTAATATATTGGAGAGATTTTGAAGCAGTGATTGGCTGTTTTTTCATTGCAGTGATGGCGCGCACTTTTGTTTAAAAATTAAAATTTTCCTTATAGAAGAAGACAACTGAAAAACAAGGATTATGTGTGATCTACGACGTGAAACAAAACACGGGCGTCAAGTTGATCCAATGGTGTTCATTCAACTCTTTTCTCTATAAGTATAGGAATTGCTAGCTGCAAAGTTTGGTAATTTAATAAAAAGGCATTGCCAGATAAACATATCTGACAGGTTGTATTATGAAATCCCCCCGAACGAACTGCAAAATATTAAAAAGATATACATTTCAATGTTTTCTTATTAAAACATTGAAAATGAATTGTGTAGTTGCATTTTTTCTCAGTACTGTATGTGCTTGAAAAAACGTTGCCGTACGATTTGAACTAACTGCCTCATTGAGCTTGACTTGTGGCTTTCGGTTTGTGGCTTCATTGACTCGATCTTGCAATTGTTTAATTGAACTTCGTTTTTTCTTTTTTCTATGTATGTGTTGCGTTGATGATTTTTTTTGTTTGTTTATTTGTTTAACAAAGTGTGCTGTTATCAATTTAATTGCTTTTCAACTAACGACTGTAAACGAAAAGAATTTCAACTGAATGACATGATGAACACGATACCGAAAGGAAAAATAAAAGAAAATGTTTTACTGCATGTTTGATGTTGTTGTTGCGTTCGGTGGTTGGATAATTAACGTGAGATATTAAGCGTGAGAGTTTGGTGTTTTCAAATACAAAAAAAAAAAAAAAAAAATAAATCGCTTGTTTTCTTTCTCACCTTTAATTAATTACAATCGATTAATTTATATTATATATACTTTATTGTTGTTTTGATACAATTTACAAAAAACAAAAAAACAAAAAAATTATGTCGGGTAACATTTCCGTTACTGTACAACACCCATCATATGAGAAAAATATGGGAAATTTTTTTCTAGTTAATTATCGTAGCTTTTACGAACCCCCCCCTCACAGGACCCATTTAAGGTAATCAAATTGTAGTGCTTTCCCGTAATAATTTGAGTACCTAAGGTGAAAAAGTTTGCTTATTCTTTACTTGGCCAACTCTTTACGGGTACGACAGTGGCCAAAAGGACATAAATTTACTTAAATCGCTTTTAAAGGAGTGATTGAATCTATAAAGCTAATGGGTTTTTTGATTATACAGTTTATTGGCAAGTGAGGAAACAGAAAAAATAGAAAAGCGATGAAAACCTAGTTTTTGCGCCCATAACTGTTAAATATGCCTTTGCCGGGTGGGAATTCACTATAATTATGACCAAAGTCAGCTCAACAGCTCATTGAGATATAATCCTGCGAGCACAGACTTGTCGTCGCGATTTTTACCTACTCTTGCGGATGAAAAGATGAAGATTTCGACGATAGTAGTGGAGATTTTGGCTTACACAAGAGGTACAACTTTGAATTTGTGATCAGTAGTATTAGTGTGGTGCGGTAGTCGATAAATAGTATATCGTCTTAGACGACTATTACTTCTCAAATATTGCATAAATATTCGTGACCTTTGCTGCCTGTGGTACAAGTCAGGTTCAGCTTTTATTACACCAATCAATTCAGGGTTGTTTTCTCAAGCAATCTAGGTCTGTCTGTCCGTTCGGTTGTACTATGTCGGCCTATGAATTTTTGCATTCGAAATTTCGGTTACGATTCGCTTCAGAAGCTCCGCTACAAGACTCATTTAAGATGGGCTGCATAAATACATGAACTTGAATTCTATCTGGTTTTTGAAGTTAAAATGAATTATTATTGAAGAAAATTGTGCAACAATAACAATATATTTCGGGCCCAAATATCGATTAAAATATAGATAAGAGAACGCATTAATTGTCGTAAGCGACTTCTCATAGATTTAAAAAGCGATTTTCCAAAGGATTATTCTGATTTTGACGATAATTTCCGCTGACGAGTCGCTACTATCAAGTCGATGTTCGCGAGTTCAAATCTCAGCGAGGTTGACCGCACCTGATTCTAATTACAATAAGTGCTTAATCAGTAAACACATAACAATTACGAATTGGCCGCGCATCCACTAAACTGCGGCCTTTCTCCATCTTTTTTTCTCTTGCCCCACTTCTTTCTGATCATCCCCCTGTTAGCCGTATAAGGGGACATCCCCTGAGTGATTGTTCGTATTGAATGACATTAAAAGTTTAAAAGGTCGAGATAAATTATGATGTCATAATTTTTAGAAAGCTTTTTGTCTGATAATCAATCTACTATTTTCAGTGAGTTCCAAGGCGATATGAGATTCCCTTTCCCTGCTTAGGAGGAAAAATTGCGAAGTGGACAAGATCAAAGACCACGTTGCCAATCTGCTAACTAAACTGTACCGCTACTTTTTTGACAGAATTTGCACACACACACACACACGCACACACATACGAACTAACACACGAATAATTATCACTATGAAAGAATATGTAAATATTGAACGAACGAATAGATATGAAAAGATGACGTCATGGTAGTGGTTTTTTTTCTTCTCCCTTAACATCGAACACAAGTGTAAGATTTGTGCGCCGAGAAGAGCAAAAGAGTGAACTCACCACGATTATCTTAAAGTACAGCGAATGCTTTACTTCTGAGGAGGGGAATGTGATCAAATTTTTTGGGTATAACACACCATACAACCACTTGACTGACATTAATGTTGAAAGCTGTTTAGTCTATGTCTCTGACGCTCAGCATTTTTGTTGTTTTTATTATATATGTTACTCTTGTAATTTACATACAAATATATTGCAAAAGTTTTTAGAACTTTTTCTATTTTCTGTTTTTGTTTTGCTTTTTCTCTTTTGGCACACGATCATCTGTATGCTGTTTGTTTGTATGTTCGCTTTCGAAACGTTTGTGGTCAATAATGACCAGACGTTAGCTGTAGCTTTTGATTACATCTATACATATATATATATATATATATTTGCATGTTTACTGATCTCTGTCATGCTTGACAGTCAGTGGAATTGTAGTTATGGTCGTTTACACGAATATCTATATGCGGGCGCTTGACGATCAAGATGAGTGTGATAACCGCATAATTTATTTTAGTTCTGTTTATAATATCGACCGACGGTGACGCATTCTTCTTTTCTCTAAGCGATATGTTTTTAAATTCTAGTCAATACATGCAGTGCTAACTCCGTGCTCTTATTATTATTACTTTCTTTTTAATATTTTGATTTTTTTACTTAAATTCACCTTTGGTTTTTTTTTTTTTATGTTTATATTTGAAAATGTCTACCATTGTTTTTTCTTTCAACAGCAATGAAAAATAAATCAAAAATTCAAAAAAAATAAATAAAATTTTTTTGTGTATATTAATGAGAGAAATATAAGGAAAGAAAACTTTCAAAAATTCCAAAACTTGAAGAATTTCGTGCATGAAAATTTCCAAAAAAAAAAAATTGTGTGCAAATTTCATCAAAAAATTCCAAATGCATTAAACCAATACATAATTGGTTTTTAAAGTTAAACTAAAATAAAAATTTCATCGAGTTCTCTGATAGACATATGCGTGTATCAAAAAGGAGACAATCGGCCAAAACACAACAATCAATCTTTAAAGGAATATTTCTAAGGATTTGTTTGTTATGTTTTTTTTGTTGGTTGGTGCGGTCCTTTTTTGCGCGCAGTGATATGCCAAAGTTAGTTAGCGCCGCGAACTATCAAAAAGTATGCATCGTAGACGTCGACGTTTACATCGCCACCATCAATATTATCCTGCAAATTGTTGTACTCAATCTTTTCGCCATATACGATATCGTTCGCTATTAGTTCACGCTGATCATACAACAAACCCTGATCGCTCGAAGTCGCAATCTCGATACTTTGAGGTTCACTATTGCGTTCATTACGACGATTCTGGTCAGATAGAGGTGCGTTTGCTGAAGAATGCTCGTAAACGTTGTACGACTTCTCAGAAACGTGAAAGGAAGCATTGGGAAACATTTCCCTCTCATCATCATCATTATCATCAATTACTGTTAGAAAATTTCTTTGATAGGTTATGTGCCAAATCGTCGAACAATCAAACGGTTTCTATTAAAAAACTAAATTGTGAAGCCCATGATGAAACAACCGTCGTCAATGATGATTATTATGATAATGTGGTTTTGCGTACTTGCGAAAGAGAATTCCGTGTAATTTCTTCAGTGCGGCCAAAATGTGTTAATTTTCATAAACAAATTTTCAATCATAACATCGAAATGGAAACATTACGTGATAGCAAAAGTTTAAAGGAAATGAATTATGATTACGTCAATTGCGCTATGGAAACTAAAAGAAGTCGACAGTGTCAAAAAACCGACAGCATTTCCAGTCAAAATAATGACATAAGCGGTAAGTGTAAAGCGCAAATAAAGAACAAAGAATACAAAAAAGCAACGAAAGGAAACATGATGGACATGCAAATGAGGTGAACTAAGTTATCGCAAAGTGTAGAATACATTTTTGATGTCTAATTTCCGATTTCTAATTGACAAGTAATAATAGCACGGTAATGTAGAGTAGAGTATTAAAGCACTAATGGCTGGCGATGCAACCGGCATACAAGTCTGGTAAGGGAATTACGTTTTTTAAATTGTGAAATCCACCTTGATTTCCTTCTAACTAAACGAGTTTATTCTGTATTATATTTCAAACTTGCTTAGCTGTTTAGATTTCAGCTTAGCTGGCTTAGGTTTTTATAATACTTAGGACAGTTCGTGCCATCGCAGCATTCAAATATTTAAAACGAAAGACTTTATTTGTATGAACGTGAAGTCATGGTGTTGGTGCTCAGTCCTTGGATCTTTTTTTGCATAGTACACATTATTGCATGAATGAAGATAGTGAAGAAACGTTAGTGGTGCTTTGTCGCTTCACTAATACTTATAACTTCCGAAGGATGCTTGGCCGGCAGGATTTGCCTTAAAAAGAGTTCGCTTAGTTTTTTGAATTTTAAATAGTTTCGTGAGATAAAAGCTCTTAAGGTCGTAATAGTTGACCCTGGAATGGCTCCATTCTAGATTTCGTTGCAGGCTTCATGTTCACTAATACAAAGATTGGAAAATCTACAAGCAGAACATCGGAACCCACCGGCGATCGCCATTTACAATTCAAAGCATTTCGTTTTAAGACGATCAGGGTAATAAGAAATACAAGCCAAAGGTGGTATATCTACACCATTATCGAAGAAATGTCTGTACTAGGATTACTCTTCCGATTACAATCAGCAGGAATTTGCTGCAAATTTTTTATATAAAACTTACGCGTATGAGCTACCTAAACCTAAACTGGTAAGCCAATGCATTTAAGCATCCTTTTCAGTCCATTCAGGTTCGCTACGGCGGCCCCTCATCTGGAGCTTTTTGGAAAGTTCCGTTTTTTATGTGATTGGCCTTATTTGTCAAAAAAGGGCAGTTGAAAGGGCAGATTGTTTCAAATGTGAACAATGGGGTCAAAGAGGAACACATAAAATGTAAAAAGTGCGTGTGTAATTTTTTGTTTTGCGCCAAGTGCCTGGGGTAGACATCTTCCGAACCTACTATTCGTACCCGTAACATTCACGATTCGCCATTTATTGCGCCTAAGTACTAAACCTACTCGCCGCGCACACTTCGCCGACTAATTTGGTTGGCGAGACCACAGTTGGGTACTTCTTCGCAGAGTCTTGTTGCTATTAACACGCTTCGTTTGGTGGCACCTTGTTTCATTCCCTTATTGATTTCCACCACCTGTTCTCGTCCGCCTTTATACACGCTGCAGTTCTTGAAAAACAAAAGCATTTACGGCATACCGCACTTCCTTACTGCTAATCATGTTGCTGATAATATTTTCCAGTTCGTGTTGGGGCCGTCTTTGCTTGTAGTAGGCATTAACGTCTACTTCAACAATAGTTAATGCTTGTGACTAGGAATTAATTACATAAAATAATTCTCAAAATTTTCACTTCCTGAACGTTATTTAGTCTGTGTACTTCATCTTGCATACTTCAACCAGAAAAATAGTAAATGCATTCTTACCTCAAAAATATTAGCAAAATTATTACTACGGCTAACAGCTTTACTGTACTGGATTTTTTAAAAATATGTTTAGCTTGAATGTAACATACTTAGGAGCCGTACTAACCAAATTGCCAATGCACATAGATTATTCGAAAAAACATTAATGTAATGTAATTCGGGCAACTCGGGCGATTGTATTAATTGTTCATTTATTTCTCTTCTTTACATTCAAAATTACATAATATTGAATGTAAAGAAGAGTTATTCTATTTTTTTCTAAAAAAAAAAAAAAAATGTACAGGCGTATTTTTAACCTTGATCGGTCGTTTTCAATATTTATTTTCCCATACGTACGCCATATACACCGTAAAACGGCATTTCGAAGGAGACGTAGGGGTGTTAACATTAAAATTGACCTTGAAGTGGTTAAAAATAAGCCTGTGCATGCCTGACATGAACGCCTATGCATATATGCTTAGTATGTGTACACAATTTCTTGGCATTGGATTATTCTATGTTCATATTGTTTTCTAACCTATCCACTAAAGATATGTTAAGTAACAGTTGATGTTTGTGACGCAGAAAAACATTCAGTAAAGATTTGATAGCCTATAAGTATCTTATATTAATGCAGTGTATTCAACGTATTTAACGGCCGACAGGCCGTGTCAATCCGTCTGTAGATTGTCTCATAACGGCAAAGAAATTTCGAAAATGGATGCTGACCATCGTCATCTGCAAAATACTAAATATCGTTAAAAAAATTAAAACTGCATAGAGTTACGTACGCATAAGCATGGATCCGTCTACGAGCAAAAGACTGCGTTTGTTAAAAGCATTCACTTTGAAAATTTTTTTTATGAATGCTTACTGAAGGCAAATCCATTATACGTGTAAGAAGATGAGGATGTGGAGGAAGAAAGAAGTGGACAAGGAAGAGTAAACTGCAGCCGTAGTGTGTGTCCGATAATTGAGGGCTGTGCCTCTGTCAATCAAACTAAGGACTACTCCTTTATCACTCGAGGTAAAGGCTATGCCGGCACGATGAACTTTCGTATTGGGAACTGCTACAAGAGCATGGCGACGCCATTTTCATATACCGTTGGGCTATGGTTGATAGCTACATCGGGTATAATACGTTCAAGTTGAATGATATCAAAATTGCTCCTTTTAGTAAGGGTTAGTAGGGTTACTAAATCTCTGAAATGTTGAAATATCTTTCGTGGGTTTTATCATAATTAATAAATTATCCCTCTGCATATAGTGTTTGTTATGTCCATGCACCTTGTGTTTTGTTTCCGTTTTCTAAAATACTGTAGCATGCTTATTGCACTGGTATTATGACTGAAACGCATGTTAGTTTTGCTGCAATAATTACTTTTGTCTTCACAAGTGCAATAGCATACAATATTGCTTACCAAGATCCAACATGCGTTGCTCTTACTTTAATGCCATGAATTTTTGACAGAAGGTATTTTTTTCAAAAAATTTATAAAAGAAACATTGAAAGGGTACCGTGCGGACATCACTGAAGAATACGAATTACGATAAATTTAAGACCTTTGCTTCGTTTAGTTATCTTAAACTGGTTTTTTTTTCATATTCGAATTTTTTGTATATTCTGGAAAGAAAATTATGCTTGAATACCTCATTATAACATCGTGCCACCTCATAGCTTATGAATAAGTGGAAGGTTCGGTTCCTTTGTTGGTTGTAATTTAGTTAATTAGTTTACTGATTGGAATCATATCGTACCAAGTTCGGTGTTCATCGTATAATACGTTGCACATCATTAGCTAGCTATCTTCACTTCTTCGGGTGTAATATTTTAGGGCAGAAAACCAATTTTCAAATCGATTCGTGCTCACTGAGTAAGTGGATATAGTTTTGGTTGCAGATTTTTATTGCAACTTTGGAAAACGAGAGAGACTTTTTAAAGATATACCACAGATGGATGGACGTAACTAAACATAACTAAAGCACATCGGGTTATTACATTGTACATATAGATGAAATGAAAACTGTACTGCGCAGGAATTGTAAACATTTGAACAGAGAGTTCGGTAATCGACATACCTAACATATTTTTAATAGATTGTCAGATAGATATGCAGGTCGAAGTTGTACACCTGCCACTATACTCATAAAAGGCACTGACCCACTAACTCGGAATTCATTCGTTTAGTACAAGTATTTCGATTGGGTTTATATATATATCGTAACAAGATAATATAAAAAATTTATGCATATTGGAGATCAAAAACTCGCTCCAGTGCAAAGAAAACTTGACATATCGCTCAATAAGTCCGCTCTTATCTAAAAATTGTAAGGTTTCGTGTGGAATAGCCGCGATATCTTCGTCGTCCACTATACGTGAAATTTAAATTTTTCTTTCTTTTTCGAAAAATGCAAAGGTAAGGTTACTTAAGACAACTGGGACTTGTCAATTAATGCTTGAAGGTTGGTCCTCTCTAAGAAAATCATATTGATTCAGCGGACTTTTCGGACGACTGCCTGCAAAGTTTGATGTCTACTGGAGATTTGTTCTTCCGCTTTTAGCTCTTGAGACAACAGCCTCAAGTATGGCACTCAGCGGGCATTTGTCCTTCCGCTTCTAGCATCTACAAGTACGCATCAAAAGATTCCAAGCACAAAATTCCCATTCCATTGATGCGTAGAGGGGGGTAGGATTAATTTTAAGCATATCATTTCTTGTTAAAAGTACTATAGGAAAATTGATGGGGATTAAAAATGCGCTCTAAACCGACATATATTCATATTTTATTCATAACAGAACTTACGTTAAGCGGTATTTTCCATGGACAAGTACAACTACATACATATTAAAGAAATTTATTGAGAAAATTCCAAAGTTGTTTTGATGTTGTATATAATATACTTTGTTACAATACACATCAGGCTCGTAAAAAGTATATATTTGACAATATCCCATAAAAATCCAGACATCAACAAGTCCCTGATAAACGAAAAATGATTTGTGACATGTTCACGTTGACTAGTATTATGCTGTGCACTGTTGTGTTAGATGCCCAAGGGGGGTTAGCGCCTATCAATCAAATGAACTGCGTATTTGATGTTTATGGAATAATCTCATCGTGTTTTCATCCTTTAAATATGATATTTGTGTGCATGTATGGCGATGAAAATGCGAATGACGTCAAAGTTGAATTTGATTTCTGTTGAAATCTATTTTCATCTCGGCATTATTCTGCTGCTGCTGTTGCTGAAAAATTAAGTGATTTATTAATAAAGCTCGTAAGGCGCGTGTGCTGCTTGTTTGGATAAAAATGATTTCAAATGAAAATTCAATTTTCATTAAAGCCCATTAAAAAAGCACCAAGTGTTTCTTTTTTTACATATATACAACATACATATATATACACATATATACACACATATACATATATATTTCGATTTTATTAAAGAAGAAATCTCTTTTATGTTTATAAAGAAAAACAATAAATTTGTCAGCTTACAATAAATAATGTATACGTGTGCGGTGTGTATGTACTTTTCCATAAGTCATAATAAACCATTAACAATAATTGCAATAACAATAATCGCCATCAACAACTTTCAATATATTTATAACAAAAAAAAAATAATGAAAAAAGAAAAAAAAATATTGAAATAAAAAAATGTATGCCATACTGTCTGACAATAGTATCGGAAATGGAGGCATTGACATCTAAATAAATGCATAGACAACACACACATATATCTTTGCTGTAAATCCAATGGAAAGAGAATAAATTAAAGAAAAATATTTTTATTTATAAGAAAGAAAAGAAAACGTGCTACTGCTTGGATAGGAGGTTGGCGTTTTCAATGTCAACTAAAATGCAGTAAACATTCAAAAAAAAAAAAAAAACAAACGTTCATAAGCTTGAAATCAAGTTCAACCAAGAGTTGAATTTTCATGTTCATAGGCTGTAAGGCATGTGTGGATGTACGAGCCACAGCCGATCAATAAAATAAATTCACCATTATAAACATCATGATGTCACTTATGAAACATGTTCACCATAGCGTATAAAATTTTAATGGCAACAGCAAACTAATTGTCGTCAACAATTGCATGTATTCTCGTTTTAATTTGTATTTAAGCTGCTGTGCGCTCATCTCAAAATCGGAAATCTCGCTGTAGACTCCATTTACAAAACAAGAGCAATTACAAAAAAAAAAAAAACAACTAAATTATTATAGACATGCGAACGCACACAAAAACACACTCAAACAGCGGACTAAACTATGTGTCCTCTAATTAAGTTGCGCAGAGAATGTTTTAAGTTTTGTTCAACAATTTTTTGTTGCTCAACGTTTAATGATCCGAATAAAATGAGGGCAACTAATAAATAAACTTTTCATTCATGAAATTCGCAATGCTTTACTGGCATTCGCTACAAAGTGGGATATGTTTCCATTTAAAAATTTGCAATTGTTTTCAATCTGAATATTGTGCACTAAATACAAACAAAGAGAACAATTATAATAAGAAATGGATGAAATTTAAACTCGTATTTAAAAACTTACACACCCATCTGCCTGTAAACGTATAAAAGAGAGATAATTGGTTTAGGTTTAGGTCTGATAGCTTGGTTGACTTTGTTGTTGCCTAACTTTTGCAAATAGAGAAATTGTGAGTCATCCGGAAGCTTTAGATACTTTGCAAGTGTAAGAACATGTCAAGCAATACTATATATGCAACACTATATACTACACGATACATTGTTTGTCTGATAAATGTATTGCGTACAAATAACATATATGACATTTTACTTATTAACTCTTAACGGGTCGGAAGGATTTCAAGTTTAAGTTAACAAGTGGAAAAATACGTACAGAAGCGACCGGTCACAACGCTTATTGCCTTAATAATAAATGTGAAAGCGATAAGAATGATAAACGGAATAGAATGGTTTTTCACGCCCTATACGCGGCATTAGAATATAGAAACTAAATGAGCCAAGCTGTGTGCGTTGGCGTCATTGTTCCATTAAGGGTTAAAATATATATAGAAATGCAATATATATCGGGTATGTAAATATGCAACCAGTGCATTGACAGCTACAACCATCTATGGACAAATTCCGGCTTCATATTTGCATACCTGATCATATGGATATGGAAAATATCGCATTATATATTATCTGACATATAAATGTATTTATATGTCGAAGGCAATGTTTGGCAACATATCAAATAAAATATTTTTTATTGCTTACATGATAAACCAATACATATATATGCAGGTGGACAGGAAAATAGGCGCGGGACGTATTTCTATGCCGTAGAAATTGTAAAAGGTAGCTCCTACAAAGTCCACGCAACATTTTTACATATGGCAATACTGTTTGAAACGAATTCCGGGCATTTCACGTCAGTTACTTCTTGCCGTAAAAGGTTGAGCGCTTTTATGTTGCTTTAGCGGCTTTTTCGTTGATTAAGGAAAAACAGTAAAAGAAAAAAAAACAATTTCTGGAGGATAAGAAGGACGGACAGATATAAAAGATATCCAGTGATGTTTGTTTGGCGAACGAAAAAATTCAATTCTTTCTGTATTCGCCCAATTGCATGGATATGAAAGAACTTACATTTGTGTGCAGAGGAAAACCCACAAAATATGTGGAAATTATCCAAATTATATATATATATATATATATATATCTAACAGATACTAATGCAACGCACGACAATTGCGTTTGGTGAGCATGTATACATTTATGGGATTCTAGATAAGAATGAAAATCGTCCAACCATTTGAACAATCTAACATATCATATCATATCGACAGGCACTCGTATAAACAATTAGTATGTATGTGTTTGTGTTTGTTAGTATAATCTTAAAGAAAAATTTCCCGAACAAGTGGGGAAATTTTTTAAAACAAATTTTTATTACGTGTCTGTGCAGCATTCATTGAGTACTTCCAACACGTTTACGGTGTTGGTTTGAAAAGTGACAAAAGAAATTTTTAGATGTTGTCTTTGATAGGCGCAAGTACGAATTTTTGTGTGTTCGCGCGACTGCGCAATATTTTCACTATCACGTTTTATCAAAGAAAGCGACATTTAACGTGACTGTCAACACAAACTTAATCACCGCCTATACGTATAGTTTACCTTTACTTGTTGCACACACGCGGTGTAAAACTTAATTGATTTTTTTTTTTTTTTTTTTATCTATTCAGTCATAATTTTGTATTTGAAATTTATTATAGGAGTTTATGAAGCGAATATTGATAAAAAAATGATTTTATTGTCAATATCATTAACAAGTTTATCGTTTCAAGTCCATTTTATTATTGTATTGATTTTTTATTGTATATGATTTTTACGATGAATAAAACGCATCTGCATAAATTACATGTGTATACAACGGTCCGTCCATTCGATTCTCCAAACGCTTTTCTCTATCACCGATATTAAGGGAGGGATTGTTACGGAAAACATAATATGGCAGGTTATAGCAGCCGCCGTTTTCAGTAAAAGGAGAATTGAAGAAACGAAATACCCTTTAGAAGTTTCCATGCTGTGTGGGGAAAGCAAAATAAATAAAAACTTACAACAGTGAAAATCAAAGTAAATATCATAAGTTCAAGTCAAAAAGCAAGAACTCCTAAAATTCTTAAGTGACTTTGTAGAATCACACTTTTATATCGAAACTTGTGGTATGAAAGTGTACGAAAGAAAAACTTCGGAGGAATTTTATTATTATATATAACATCTTAAAGAGGCCTTGTTCAATGATGCACCTGATGCGCATAAGAAGGGTCCACGGGGGAGCGGTCGATTTGTTAATACAATTATTGAAGCACTTGCTTACGTCTCAGTTGTTTCTTTCAGTTTTTTTTTTTCTTCGAAGGTAAAAGGTCGTATATCTGATAGATGACTTGTTTCGTCAATATTTTCCTAGTGGACACTTCTTTCAACTTTTAAAAAATTCCTAGTGGGATGCGTTTCATCTCAAAACTTCTAAGCCCTACCTTCTTAGACTTGATTTAGTCAGGCTATCCAATAAACGCCAAAGTGCGTTATTAAATCATCCGACATATGGTAGAAATGCTTTCTTTTATTCGATGCTTTCATGACTGGGGATGATATTGAAAATTGACTATAGCGTGGTGAGGCTTCACTCGTTTCGCTTAAGAGTTTTGTGAAAGCTTTCAGTACAACTGATTCTAAAGAGAATCATTAACTAACGCGTGATTTCTAATATTATCAGCAGATTTAGCCGACGGGCTTTTTGAAAAGAAAAACTTTTCTTTTCTAAAGTGCAGAAGAAGTTGAGACGAAACAGAAGTGCTAAACGAATACAAGCAGACTGGTTTGATAAAAAAACCCACTAATTCATAGACCTGCTACTACCTCTGCTGGCCGCTTTTACAGTTAAAAACTTGAAAACTATCAGCAATTTTGCAAAGAAAAGTTCGTGCCGTGGCCATCGTTTCCCGATACTTTTCTGACTTTATAATAATCATTTATCTTTTAATCTTGTGTGTCATATAAACGAAATTTTGGCATGAAGATAAAAATCTATAAAATTATTAATGAATTCAAAATTTAATTATTCCAATTAATTCGTAAAATTTTTAACGTTTTTTTTTAAAAACATGCAATAAATTTCTTTTTAATTGAAGCTTTGGAGACATGACAGAGTGCAACCAACGTTTACTAACTAACTGACTAACCGTTAAAAAAACAATGAAAAATCGAAAAGTCTTTTAATTTATTAATCAAGCTTTGATGAGGAAATTGTTTCATTTTCTGTATAAATTTGGAGTTATATATTGCGAGAGTCAGCGAACTCTAGTCAACTCTCCTGCCAACCACATTACTACTTCATGATAAAAAAATAGAAAAAAATATGGAAGAAATGAAACAAATTTTGAAAACATGATGACTTTTTTAGTTTCAATCTGTTGACAATTAAGGTAGCGGACTCACAAAATTTCCCGCTTTAACTTGTTTTTTGTTGTGAAAAAAAAAAAAAAAAAAAATTTACTAATTGTTAATTGAAAAGTGCAATCAAAGTAAATTCAATCAAGTTCAGTTAAGGATAACAATAACAATAGTGAGACGTATATATATATATATATATATATATAAAATGTATGTAAGTGTGTGTAATAAAATTTTTATTCCGTTACGTCGACTTGTGATTGTAGGCACAGCTTGTCATCGGCTCTGTTTAAAAACTTTCCCTTTCATATATTAATGACCGGTAATTACCGACTTAACACTTAACTGAAATCTTCTAAGATGCTTTGCATAAATAAACGTTAATGGCAGCTATTAATAAAACTGTTTTTTTTTTTGGAACGCATTCGCTGTGCTTGCGATGATGATAATGACTTATGCCGTTTACATTATTGTTTATTATTGCTATTGTGTTTATTTGTCTTATATGAGACAAAGCGAGGCAAAGACTAAATTAGAAAAGCACTTAAGGTCACCGTCATATAGTAGTAGTAGTAGTAGTAGTAGTGTCTAACTGCGGCAGACTTATAGCAAAAAGACTGCAAATATTGTTAATATCTTTACTTGGCATCGTCTTTTTCGTTTTTCTTCTTTGCTTCATTTTCTTGCTTAAAACTATAAAGTTTCTCTACTCCTTCTTTGTTTTGTTTTTTAGATCACAATCGCATTTTGAATCAGACGATCGCACAGCCAACAAACTCCACCACATCGGTTATATCTACAACAATAAAAAATGCCAGTAAAATAGAGCCAACAACATCGGAAATAAAGGAAATCGGTAGCTCTTCGGCTGTTGTCAATAATTTTCTTCCCGATAAATCTGATGAGAATAAACGTGTTCGCTCGAGGACATCCTCGCCTTTACCTAATAATAGTAAATTTACTGCTACTAGTGATAAGGTAATCGCGCGCAACATGAAAATGGAAAATATTTCCCATTTTTTTTTCTCTCTCTTCCAATACTAACTTTTGTCTTTTCTTCTTTTTTTTTGATTATTCCACGGATAGAAAAACAAACAACAGCATCATGTTCACGCAAGCAGTTCATTTCGTACCTTGCCCTTACATCGGCTGTCCGAAGATGAGCTTACATTAACGACATACGAAAAAGAAGAAGCAGAAAAAGCGACACCATCGTACAATAATTCTTTGAAATATCAGAGATTAGAAACCCTTTTCAGGGAACAAAGTCAACAACAAAATAGAAGCATTGAGGCGCTGGCAGTGCTCTTGCAATATTTAGTGTATGATGTAAGTTTTGAAAAATTTTATGTGAAAAGATTTTTTTCTTTTTTTTTTTTTTCAATTAATTTTATAGCAAAACGTTATTGGGGGTCGGTCGGTTTTATGGAAAGAATCATTATTACTTTAAGGCGTCAAGATTGTCATGGAATTTGTTGCATTTGTGATCTGATTTTAGTCTACTTGATATCTTCAATTGCTTAGAGAGTTTGCAAGTTGCATCTGCTCCATTTTTTTTTTTGAACATTATATTATATTTAATTTTTATGATTTCTGAAAATGTTTTTAAATGAACAGCCATAATACTTGGGAATCATTTATATATACTCGCGTTTGCATTGCATAGTAGATTTTTTTTCTTCAATATTTATCTGCAAACAAATTAAACAGCGTAGAATGAAACCTCTTGAAGGCACCAGACAGATTGAGATCACAAAGTTTATTAGCATTTTTTTATAAAAAGAATCATTGCTTAATACTAGAGCTAAAGGGTAAGCCATTTTGATTCTTTTTAATCTTCGACGTGGATGAGTTATAGTAGAGTTTGGAAATATGAAAGTATGTGCGGGTAACAGCTTTTTGGATTTCACATTTCAGCTTCTTACCTCCATTTCTGCGACTCTTGCAACATATGAAAAAATAGATTATTAACAGGATCTGTTTTTTGGTAGAAAAACGTTTTATGCAAAGCGTCAGCGGAACTTGAATTGCACTAGAAAATCTATTCTTTTCTATAAGATTTACGGTATATCCAGAAAGAAAAAGCTTGCATTAGAGATAATTTGTTTAATTTTTTATGGATTTTATGTTAGGTCACCGAACACTGCTCGTCGATTACTTACGTGCTGAAGAAAGTTTTTTTTTTTTACATAGAACGAATACAGTAGAAAGAGTTGCTTTATTTTGCCTAACTGAGTGTGACACAGGAATCTTGTTTACTGAATAAACCGTCAATGAATTTTAAAGCTTGCCGTCAAAACTGTCAGGTATTGTCTTCTATTTCTTTTATTGAATGCGGAAGAATGTCTTGATGTGCTTAGAAATTGCTTTGTGTGGGATAATTTCACAGAGGTACTCAGGCTCGTGGCTTTTTTTGTGGCTATGTTAGGATCCAAAATTATTGAATTCAACGGTTTACCTAACAATTTAAATCTGCTTATGACCTTCACAATATTTCCGAGTCAATAATATACAGAAGAAAGACGGAAAAAATGATAAATGATGGTTTATGATGAATGGGTTGCCTATGAAAAATTGTGGCCGGTTGATATCCAGCAAACTCATGGAATCTATGAAGTCGCTGCAATGAGGGGAAAGTTCACAGCTATCAGTAAAATGTGCATTTTACTTATTATCGAAGGGAAAATTTTCGGATTATAAATTGGGTGTCGAGAAGCACATATAAATTACAAATGAGTTTACTCTTCACTAAGGGAAGTAAAACGTACCATGAAGAATTTGGCTTGCTAGTTGTTTATATATACACTCGCAAATGTTTAAATACTGACTGACTGAACAAACATTCAATTGGCGAAAAATTGATTCGTCTTCAATAGAAAATCATTTAATGGCTTTCGGTTTTTCTTTTCATTATAAGAAAACACCTCTCCTAACTTGTTGATATTGCCTGTCATGTATTGAAGACGGCCTCTCAAACTCAGATGTCCAACAATTGCATTTTGAAATATTGCTTTCAGTTAGCACCACAGTTTTCTTTACTTTACTGTCCCAGTGAACTAGAAAGAAATGAGAAAGAATGAGAGTTTAGTTTGAAAATCCTATTAGAGACTCTCCTCTTTAGCAATGTCATATAAGGCTAAAATCGCTTTATCCCTGTTTTTTAAAATTTGATATCATTTAAAAAAATAAATTAAATACGGTCGGGACCGAATCTTTTACACCCACCACCGTTTACCCCAAAAAAAGACAAAAAAACTAAAAGAATAAAATGCTCATGCTCTACAACGTGGAGTGGGCGCTGTTTTCAAATTAAAATTTTTGGTTTGTAGAGGCATATGGGCGTTGTAGGCGTGCCCTTTGAAAAGTTTAAAATTCTTCTTCAATTCCAAATTCTTTTGCAAATTTATAGGCGATATCTTCATTTTCGCCAACGAGAGAATGTTTAAGACAAATGCTACAAAGTTGCGCCGCCCGAAAAGACGAACAGACGGCCGTGCAATCAAGATTTGAGCTAGCACAGAATTTATATAGTTCATGGGATTTTTGAAGCTTATTTCTGCGTGTTCTAAAGGTATTGAAAAATAATTCAATTTTGATCCGCTATAATATTGGGTAGGTGGGATTAATTGTTTCCATGTGTGTTTCCAAGCATTGCCCGTACAGTATGCGTTAAAATTTTTGTTTATTAATTTGCTACAGCTTATGACTAATGAGTAAAAAAACAAATTTTTCATTCCCTTTAAAAAGTATAAGTGTTCTCAGATTACGTGATGTTGTAGGCGTGTCCTTTGACCGATTTGGCCCATTTTCAATGACAACCTACGTGCAAGAACTTCTAATGTTTCTGCCAAATATGAAGTCAATAGCTTCATTTTAGAACAGACATTATCCAGACGGTCAGATGGACAGACGGACATGCTTAAATCGATTTAGAATTTGTGGGGTTCTTAATGCTTTCTTTTAGGCGTTGCAAACGTTTTGACAACACGAATATAACCATCATCCGTCGGTGATAAGTATAAAAATTAACGCTGCGTTAATTTCGAATTATCCTTTTTCTTGGGCTATCTGTGTTTCATATAAAATATTTTGAAAAACCAGGCTAGAGAAAATTTTACGCGTTTATAGCTTGAATATGCATTTAACAGGAAACAAATAATTTACTGCTTTAAAAATCATCCCTTAATGTACATGTGTTGAGTTCATCACTAAAAGATAAAGGTAGACTAGATTTTATAATCTGCTTGGTTGGTAACGTCTAGACGAATGTATATTCTTAGCTCGCTTCGCCTGAATAATTGAAACTTGTAATATTAATTAACTCTGCAATCTCTTTCATACATATCTGAGTTTTCATCAGATCTGTGATGAGCTTTTCCCAAATATAGTTACAACAGTTAAAAATGGGAAGGTAGTCTTCAAAAAGATAGGTGTACCTGTCCAGCTTATACTAGGCGTTGATTCGAATTCGTTACGACCTTTCAAGCATAAAATTTTCAGGATGAATTATACGCGACACGATTGCCGAAAAAACACCTACGAAGGACTATTTGAAACATATGCAAAATTCGAATAAAGAATTTATAGTTTTCTTTACCTGTTTCATAAGTAAATCTTAAGACTCGCGAAAAACACGAAGATTAGACAAAGCATTAAAAAGAAATTAAATCCAGTCTTTAGTTCCCATGTCTGATTGTTTCTTGCTTTTATTTTATTTACATGAAAACGCGAGATATGTGAAAATATACTTAAAACAAGCGAAAACATTACGGCCGGCAAGGCCGATTGCTGAATGCACCAAAACACTTTATCTAATATAATTTGTAATACATTTTTTTTTTTCTTTTTGAGATAATATATTAAAAATAATATCTTGTTTCTGTATAAGAGCTCGTTTTACGGGGAACTGCTACATGAGATATGGTCCAAAATGTGACCTAACTATAGGAAAATTCCTTTTTTTGTCAAGGTTCTTTTCATTCTTCACCGACTTCCACTATCGCAATGCTAGAGGCTAAGCTTTGTTGTCTCATAAAGACTTGCTTTCATAGAAATCCTGGTTATCGTTATATAATATTGACCTCTGTAACTCGAATTTGCTGCTGTTAACTCTTATGTAAATTTATTTTTATTGACCAATATCTACCGTTGTTTTTTTCGATCATGTCAATTCGAAACAAACTGAGAGTATAACTCGCACGTTTTAGCGGCACCTTGAGAGTATTCGGCCGCATACAGCGAATGTTCAAAAGTGTCGATTCCCTTGACCAACGGTCTAATGTGGAGTGCGTAAGGATACATCCAAAGCAAATATTCTATGGAGACAAAAGACAATGAAATCCTTTAACAGGATCACAAGGCTTTTTAAGTGCTTCCACTCATTCGCCCTACGATTGCCTATTTATCATACAAGACAACCGGCGTGACTGGTCATTGCTGCATCAAACAAACCGCTTGTGAAACAACTTACCCGTGCCTGATGCTTCCACTTTTAAGTTAAACGCGCCCTCCATTCATCTCACCTAAATAATCGCCCTTCCTGACCACCATCGTGCCCGCACGCGCATAGGGGACATGAAAAAAAGAATATATACGTACATGCTGCCAATCCCAATTTCTCAAATCAATTTGGTATGGCGATATGCCCGACCCTTTTCCGTCTGCTGTTGCCCTCTTTCCATGCGACACGGCTGGCCTATGGGCCAAGGATACCTCATGCTTAAAATTATTAAAATACCTCAAAACTCCTGATCTACACGTTGAGCACTAAAAAGAGTGCGTAGACAACAATCACACGGTCGATGATATCGAGTCAATCAATACAATAAAAGGTCCCCAGGTCCTGACAGATCTGCACAATGTTATTATTTTGTCTACGTCTTATATACCTCGAGTAGGGTATTGAAAATATAAATGAATTGTAAGCATTTGGGATAATGGAAAAGAAAAGAAAAAATGCCTGAGCCCTGAGAACAAACATTCTCTATGTAAAGGATAATTTCCACTTTTAATTCTCACACTCAGTAAATTCGTGATCGTTGCAATAATTCAGTTCATTTGTGCAAAGGTGGCGTAGAGGTAAACACGTAGTTATTTTGCGGATATTTTGCGTTTTCTCTCTTAGAGCGCGCATAAGGAATATTTTATAAACTTATTCGAAACACAAATTTTCCATGGCTTGGGTATGTGTGTTTGCAGACAATTTTTGTATTTAGAAAGTAAAAAAAAATACTTTAATTGAAATGTCCTTGTTTTATGTCTGATTTCAGTTGGATGCGTTTGCTTGCCCTACGGTTAAAGTGCAAAATGTCACTGCGCAAGAAAAGCTGCGTAAAACTTTGATATTACTGGAGGAGACAAAAAGTGCCTGTTCTGAACTGCAAGATCAGCTGTGCGATAAAGAGGCCTACTATGCGCAACGGGAAAATGAGCTTCATGCGCTTCACCGTTGCGAATTGGAGAAAAGTATTAAAAGCTTTTTTTTTTCACAAGTCATTTGAAAAAATGTTGAATCTTTCTCTTTTGCTATTTATAGCCAGCCTTCAGCTCTCGGAATTCCAGCTATTGGCCAAACAACAGATATCGGAACTTGAAAATCAGCTAAATGCCAAAGAAACCGAATATAAACGTACCTTGGATTGTTATCGTCTCGAAATGGAAAATAAATTATCACAGAAGAAAGAACAACTGAAAGCAGCAGAAGATCGTGAACGTTCATTGCATCAACGCCTTACAGCTGTGGAGCGATCCGAGCAAGAGTTGCATCAGCAAATTACAAATGTACAGACCACGTGTGCAGGCCGTATACAAATGGCCGCCGAGCGTGAGCAACAGGTAAATGAACGCATTAAATTACTCTCCAAAGAGCTGGACCAACTGCGTGCTATTAAAGAGAATAATGAACGCGAATTAAAGGATAAACTAAATTTGTCGCAAGATGAATTGGCCGTGTTACGTACTTCACGTCGCAGCTTAAATGAAAGCGCAGTCAATAATTCACCTAGAAATAGTAGCTCAATAGCTAATATGGAAATTTCACGCTTGCAAAGTGAAGCGGAAAGCTTACGTTGTGTTCTAGAGCTCAAGCAAAAAGAGATCTCTAAACTTACGAAACAAAATGAAGAATTGCTGCGCGATGCCGAGGAGAGATCATCACTGCAGAATAAAATCTCTTTACTGGAGTCTAAGAACGAAATGTTGCAATCGGAACTGGAAATCAAATCAGATAAAGAAAAGTGAGTAAACTCTATCCTTTTGCGATTTTCAATGAAAATCTTCATCTTTTTCCAATTTTATTTCCACTTAAACAGGGATTTTCTACGACAAATGGATGAGATCCAGAAAGCCTTCAATCATGAAACTGTTAAGCGCACCCGTCTCTCTTACGATAATGAAGCCTTGCAATGGCAATTGAAGCAGCGTTCTGAACAATTGCACATCGTTGAAGCTAAACTGGCTGAATTATCGGCAAGTAATGAAATGATGAACAGCAGTAGTTTGGGTTTGATAAATCGTTCGATGTTAAATGGATCGTCTATGACAAACAGCACTCATGTGGAAGATGTGTCACCGCCTTCATCGCCAGTGGTCAAGGGGGTGATCGAAAAAACCGATTCAGTGTCTTGGGTTCTCGAAATGGATGATGAAACCCCGGAGGTTGCCGCGTCCAAATTGGTTAAAAGAGCTGGGTCATTTCGTTCAGTTGAACGTAGTCCATCTACGCGCCGGCAGTTGTCAGTAAGTGCTAACGCAGCCATGTGCAACAGCAATGCACTTAATAACAGTAACAATAGTATGATAGGGGCCGGTCCACATCCTCTATCCCAGTCCATGTCAGCGACATCGGTGATTAGAGAACATTCCAAAGAGGCGACAAATGAATTTATCAATCGCGCGCAATCACGTATACGTTCAAAATCTGTAAGCGTCAAAGGTACCGAAACCGGACAAAAATCAACGAAAAAATTAATCCGTCAACATTCTGGAGGAAATAATCGGAAAATTGAATTGACTGCGAATGTTTGGAAAGAATCCTTAGTAACTAGTTCGCCTTATACGGTGCGCCCACGTTCTTCGAATTTCAAGAGGGAATCTTCCAGCGAACATGGAGATCAAGAAATTTTATTTAGACGTAGCTCACCCAGTAGTAAACTTATTACTTGTGATACGTCCTCTCTGAATTCTGGTGAACGTTTGGAAATGAGATCACTACCATCTCATCCTTCGGTGCATGACTTGAAAGGTAATAAAAAATGCCAAGAAATTCAAGAATCTGCGGGCGAAGCCATGGTTTCCGGTACAAATTCTGAAGATGAAAGCTGTTCAGCTTCTTCGGATGATATGGCAAGTTCAGTATCCACCTCATCAGCTGCTGCTTCGGATTCGACATCGTCCTCTTCATCGAACCAAATAAAAAATCCTCATATTTCATTGGAAGAAGTGCTGCTAATTAAGAAGATTAATAGCTTATCAGCTACACCCATGGAGGTCAGCTGGTCCGAAGAAGGAGATACATTCGCGAACAGCTCAACGCTATGACACGAAACGCCCGAAATGTATGAAGTTATTGAAGATGATGAAGAGGATAGTTTTTGAAAAAATAACAACAACAATAACAATGTAACAATAATAACCAAATGAGAGTAAGAAGAGCAACAGAGCATAATATGCAAATGCTGTGAAATGCGTGAATATGTCCCATAAGTTTATGTTATATCTATTTCTCCATTTCCATGTGTGGATTTGGTGGGTCTGTAAAAACGCATTTTCTTATTTTTTTCCTTTTTTTTGCTTTTTACTTCGCTTTCTCTTTACATTTATGAAATTGTTTTCAATCCCTATGGGATCGGTCGATAGAGATCATTTCGGATTGATTACATTGTGTGTTTTGAAAGAAGAATGATACGCGAGAGTGAGTGTTGCCTTCTATCATCTCTCCTTTAAGTACTGCGTCGTCCATTGGAAGAGAAGAATTATTTTAGCAATACATGAAATATTTTTGTTTTTATTTTAATTTATATCCTTATGAATGCATTATAAATTTTGTCCTGTACATATTTTACTTATTTGTGATTTGAAATACAACAAAAGAAAGCGGTTACAATTTAAATAAAACATATTTCTTATCATTAACGTAACGTGCTAGCTACTGCTATAGCTGCTATAGAAAGCGCAGCAGTGATCACCAAGACGGGCGAGAATCTATAAACTCCTCTTTTACTAATCATAAACTATATCGAAATTCTTCGTCACGGGAGGGATGAAAAAGCAAAGGACAAATCTTAGAATGATATGGAAGCAGTCGGTCATCTTCGAAAGTGTTGTATTTTAATTTCACTATAAACGGAAAACTTTCCTAAGATTTCTTAGATATCGAAAAATTCGATTTCGCGTCAATTATGTCGTTGTCTGATTCCAGCAGAACGCTTCCAGCAAGCTGTCGAGACAAGCTTTTGAACTTTTAAAATGAAAGTACAATTTTTTTACATTCATTTTCTTTGGCTTCTAACAATCTACTAACTAACTTATTCCAATGACGTTTAATAGTCTAAGCTTTGTAAGGCTTAGTCAAATCAATTTTTGTTTTATAATGTATGGACACTTTAAAGGATAAGAGGGGGTTTTTATTGCTTTGCTCAGACTTCGAAGAATGTTTTGTGAAATCCCCGCAAATAATTTGACAAAATGGATTTCGAATGATTCAAATTTTATTCAGACTTACTTTAAAATACTGTTCTTACTAAGTATGCGTTCGTTACGACTGAAGTTGCGAACGGCAGCTCCTCTTGACTTCACTTTGTCGAACGTGAAAATGAATCGCAATTTTCTAATTCGTTCGTTCGGACATCTGCGAGACAAGACTTTTTACTTTCGTAATTTATTATAACGATACAAGTCGACTATCTTTGTATGACGGCGAAATACATTTAAGTATTGGAAAAATCTTTCTTGGTTCAAATATAATGTTTACACACCACAGAAAAGCGTCGTAGTGTGTTAAGTGTTGTAAGTAGAAACAAAAAATTGTTAATTTATGCAAAACAGAGAATTAAGTTTAAATAAATAATAAAAAGTTGGCGAGACCCGACAATGGGAAACTTTAGCAAAAATATGTCGTGTCTATATGTAAATATAATATAATAAAATAAAATATGAAATTCATCAGAATTTAGATTAAACGTTTCCAATGAGATTGCATTATTATTTAGGGAACTGTAGAGAAATGAAAGCCAAAACAGAAAGAACAAAAGCAAAACAAAAATGAAATGAAAACATTTCTATACAAGGAAGAATCTAATCTCTAATAAAACTTAACTTTGAGTTTAGATTGAAAAGCCTTTTTATTACTATTCTTAACATGTTAGCTTTAATTTTTTTTTTTCATTTTTTTTTTATTTATATACAATTTCAATGGAAATGAAAAAAAAAAAAAAAAAAAAAAAAGAATATTTGCTATAAGAAAATTCTTAAAAAAAGTTTTGTAATTGAATGTTAACCGATGTTTTCTATAATTTAAGGCGATCATGTCTTGTTTACGATGATGTTACAATATATGCGGTATATTATATGGTTTATATTCCGAAATGTTTTTTTCATTTATTATCTTTACTGTTAGTGATTGATTTAATTTTAATAGTTCTACACTTAGCTTTTTTAGCTTAGATTTCTAAATAAACTTCAGAATCACAATCATGCGTGTATTTTTGAATAGATTTAAGAATTATTATTATGATTATTATTATGATTATTATTATTATTAACTGCATATATATATGCACGTGTGAATTATTAGCTTATTGTCTATATTTATCTATTTTTTCGTTCATTTCTTTCGTTAACTTTCTCCCGTAGATGTCTGTGAACATATTGAAAGAATTTAATTAAAATGATAACCAAATAATTATTACTACACTTGCATACATACATATATTGGCCTCTATCCCGCGAAAGCATAAAAAAACAAAGCATTTTCTTTATAGATCTTTATGTGCGTGCGATCATTTAGAAATGATCGATTCGTCAAGATTTAAGATAAGAAATAATAATTGTAATGATGACAAAAAATTATATAATGAAATGTGTACAACAACAAGAACAACAACAACAACAACAGCAACCACAATTAAAGATAACAATAAAAAAAAGAACCTATAATTGTTTTCAAAAATATCCATTTAATGAAGTTTCATTTTAGATTAGTTTTTGATTTTTTGTTTATAAATATCTTCAACATTTTATCAGTGCTCTGTTATTTAAAATTTGATATCATTATCTGTTTGATCTATCTTGCTGGTATTACTGATGCAATAACCTCAGCCCTTGTCGGTTTTTTTCTTCATGTTTTCAAGGACAAGTAATCAAGATAATGCTTTATCATGTTTTAAAATAATAAAGAATTAAATTTGAACGATGAAATCAGAAGACACTCTATTCGAAAGCGTTTCCTTTTTTGGCGTTGTTAAGGTAGACAGTCTTGCGGCCGACATTCGACAACAATATGCCAAATTTTTTAGAGCACAAAACTAACAAAGACTAACATTATTGTTAATATTAATGACTAATGGCAAGGATGCATGGCTGTGAACCTCTCTCCTGATCTTTGAAAATGCCCCAATAAGTATATAATTGCTATCTGTTCTAGATTGAATGTTGTTGAATACAGCGGATCGATAATTAAGTTTCAAGCGATTTCTTCGAGAGACCATCGCTGTTGGATGTTGCTGTAGTCACACTCCTATGATAAAGTAAAGTATTATAGTCACAGTATAAGTTTTTTTTTATTATTTTAACATTTATGGGAGGGATATTTTATTGATGAATCACAGTCACTTTCAGTAGTTTTTAATAACGGCATGAATATTTTAAAAAAGTTTAATCACATTTCAAAACTTTTGCTAAACCTCACGTGAATGCATGTATATTTGTTTGTATAGATTCGTAGAATGCAATTATAGTAGGAGAGGATTCAGATTGAATAATAACGTTCGATTGGGAAACTCATTCTACTCAACTGTACACTTTAAATCGACATATATATACATATATATGTATAATATTGTGACTAAAGAATAAGTTGAATTTGTTTATAACCACAAAGATCTTTATTTATTCTTTCAAATCGGTTTTTTCTTTATAAATTGATAGCACTGTGACAGACATCTGTGTCAAATTTCACATCGCAAACGGCGTTAGTGTTTCAATTAGGCTTTGTACGACACAAAAAATATTTTTCCCGTTTTTTCACAATGGGTGATTTTGTTGATCAAAAATGTTGCATTATATTCTATTTGCGAAGTGAAATGAGATGGGCGTAGACTGAGTGAATATCGTGAAAAAGATGAGTAAAGACCCAAAAAAACCTTGCCAAAGTCAAGGTGTTGCTAGCAGTTTTCTTTGACTATCGTGGTGTTGTACACTATGCATTCCTTCTGCTACCTTATGAAGGCAATGAAATTGTTTGAAATTGATTTGAACGAATACAAATTTTTGCGGTTACAAATAAATTAACCTTATTTTTTTGATCCAGTACTACGTATAGACTACAAATTGGGGCCTATTTATGATTCTCGATATCGAGTAAACTCGAGCGTAGTTTGAATATGATAAGAGTAAGAGAAATGCATACTTTATCAGCGACTTTAAAATCTCTACACGTTACATTTAACCCATTATCAACACCTGTCGAGTTTATTCGATATCGAGAATCAAAATAAACATTCTTTTCCTTCTCTTTTTCTTTCGCTTTACCTCAATCAATCGTAATATTAAATTGTTATATGTTACCAGCATTAAGTTGTTTTGTATTGAATTTTTCCTCGAACTGTTGTAATAATTTAAATTTTTGTATTTTCCCCGAAGTTGTTTTTGGGAACTCTTTAACTGCTATCACATAGTACGGTACTTTGAAATGCGCCAATCTTCCTTTGCAAAATTCTTTTAGCTTGGTGCGTGTAATTTCGCCTGCCGTGTCAGTTAAACGAACAAATGCACATATCTCTTCGCCCATACGTTCATCCGGTACCCCAATTACCTACAATCAGTAATAAATTGTGATAAGATAATTCTTCACGTAAAAGCGATACTAGGACTAACGTGGGTTTCTAAAATGTTCGGATGAGTATTTAGGAAATCTTCGATTTCTTTAGGAAATATATTCTCGCCTCCGCGTATTATCATCTCCTTAAGACGACCCACAATACGTCCATAACCATCAGCTTCTAAAATGAACTGATCGCTATTGCACAGCAGAGAGATAGATATATATGAGTTTTTAAATTAAACGATCCTCTGATAGAAGTTGAATAGTTACCCGGTATACAACCATTTATCTGCACCTATAGTTTCTTGGGTTTTTTCAATATCACCGTGATAGCCCAACATAGTGCAATATCCTCTAATGCATAGTTCACCCGGTTGGCCGAAGGGTACGGTGTGACCTTCAGAATCAATTATTTTCGCCTCAATATTATCCTGTATATGACCAACGGTGTTAAGCACTTGATCTTTATTATCGTCGGGTCGTGACTGAAATATTGCGGCAGTGGTCTCCGTTAGACCATAAAGGTTACGTACTTCATCAACTTTCAAAATCTTTTGAATATTTAAGAATAACTGCGGTGAACAGGGTGCTCCACCTGTTACTGCCATCTTCAAGGTATCCAAGTCGTAATTACAGTCTTCCTGTTTACGTACTACGTCTACGTACATAGTGGGTGTGCCATGCATTACAGTGCAACGTTCCTTAACAACTGCTTTCAGCGATTCTTCGGCATTGAAACCCGGCGAAGGGAGCACTAGAGTAGCGCCCTTACTCATGGCAGCCATTACCGTGATAACAACACCGAAAGCATGAAATAACGGTACTTGAACACAAATTCTTTGCCCTTCCAAACAATTACGATTGCCGATATGTATGCCGTTATTAACAAAGTTAAAATGCGAAAGAACCGCCGCTTTCGGATTACCAGTCGTGCCAGATGTAAACTGTACATTACATGGCGAATCGGGAATAATGAATTTTTGCAGTTCGGCAATTTTCGCTATTTCCTCCGTATTGCTTAAGTCTAGAAGTTCACTGAAAGTTAGGGCTCCCCTCGGGACACTGTCTGCATCGATTACAAATCTTTCTAAATTCGGCAAATTTTTACTTTTTATGGGACCTTTCTCACTTGCCGTTAATTCGGGGCAAATGGAATGCACGATTTCATAAAAATTTTGACTTTTATATTGCAGAGGAGTTACCAAGACTTTGATATTCACTTTCTTTAAACAATACTCGATTTCCGGTGCTTGAAAAGCTGGATTTATACCAACCGATATAAGACCCGCTCGCGATGCTGCTAACATTGTCAGGTACCAGTGCAAATTGTTTGGGCCCCATAAGCCAATATAATCACCTTTCTTTAAACCAAGTTTTAATAAGCTTGCTGCCAATCGATCGACTTGATCGATTAACGAACGAAACGTATAGCGTTTAGATTCGTGGCAAGATACAATAGCTTCGTTGCTGCCATAATCTACAGCAACGCGTTCCAATTCTTGGCCAATGTTCCGATATGCTAAAGGATTTTTACCTAAATAATTAATGTAACTTTGATTGCTTTCCACCGACGTTGCCCGAGCAGTTGTGGTGTTACTGAAATGATGCCAGAAGAGATTGATTCGTTTTTTTGATAAATTTACGGCTTCGCTTCGCAATAATATTTTTCGATTCAAAATGTGAACGTATTTATTGATCATTATGCCTATTTAGCCTGACCCTTTGATGTTATTTTTAATATTTAATAAATCGTTATAAGGCACTTTAGTATTTAGTTTAACGAAAAGCATGAAAACACTTTTCCTCTTTTTTATATAAAGCTAGCACCACAACCGTTTTTACGAAATGAAAATATTTTATTTTTCACCTTAATCCCCTTATTGATCGTATGTGTTAAACGTTCTCTTAGCGACTGTTCTCACAACTCAGTTGTTAATATTATAAATTGAATTTACGCTAGCGCCGGTGGTGCTCTCCGCTGCGATTAGGCGACACATAAAACTGATAAAAACGAACGAAAATATAATGCATACAAGCAAAAAACAAATCATTGTTTTTTCATGAATTGTGTAAACAAATATATAAACACACGAGTTCTTATTAGTTTCTCAAATCCACCTTAATGTAATATATGCGATGTAATGATATGTGTTGGTAGTTGTGTGCTGCCAAAATGATACATTTCGTGCCCTTCGCATCAATTTTAATACTATATATGTACATAAATATAGCAATGAAAGTTTTGCTGTATAGTTTATAGGAAGGCAAGATCGCATTAACTTTTTTCGTGACCGTTAGGAATACTAAAGCAGAGATAAATTATGAGACAGATCGTCAGATAAACTCATTGATCGAAACAGGTATTAAGCGATAATCGGGAGATTTATTGTTTCCCAAGTTTCCAAGATCGATCTGAAAAGTGGCCCTTTAATATCTTTTGCATATTGTCGTGCTTTTCTTTTAACATTTTCGGGGCATCAGTTGTTGCTGATAATACGCCAGCCAGCACTAGCTATGTTTTGTTGAAGCCGCTACTACACCCAGCAATGTCAAAAATATTCAAGTTTTGAGTTTCCTTTGTTATATCCATTTGTCATGACTCGTGGCAATCCAGCACCGCTTTGTTTCGAATTGAGCAGCAAAAGTAAGGCTTCCCTTCTTTGGCGTACTTGGCTCAAAGTTCCAATTTGATTATTTTCAAGCTTCCAACATCTATGTTGCGTACACTTCGTCGCGATAACTTCTATTTACGTAGGAGTCATGTTTCGATGAGTCCTCACAAATAAAGTGATATATGTGTATACTAAAGTCTCCGTCACTTGCGTTGCTTCCCTGGCTGGATTTTGACACAGATAGGTTGTTTCGCAATCATCGAGTGTATTTCGTAGAGATAGCTTAGAGAATTTCCTTTGTTGCAGCGACAAAATCTGCGCGTCATAAATGTTTGCGTACGAAGCCTAAAGTAATCTTTGCTTTGCTTACATACACTGTAGCTCCCTAAAGCACACATATCAGTGATCAACGTGAATATTGCAATTGACTTAGGTAAGTTTAGTGATATGATAATGAAAGCTTATTATATTTGGATTTACATTACATCTCCAAGTTCAACTTGTTCCCACTTATAGTTACTAGAACAAGCTCGTTCATAATTGAAAATTTAATTTTCAGCCCTTACGCGGACGGTAATCCATCAATGTTGTTGCAGGAGCTGCATTTATTCTTGAGAAACGTAAATAACGGGACCGAAGCTGCTTCTTTTAATCATTAATAAGATCATGATGGTGATGTTAAATTTACGTGCATGTGATCGCTATGGAAGTTATGTAAACTTTGTTAATATTTTACGATATATAACGTATCACTCAATATTACCCCATATTCAAACGAAACGTGTCCAAATTACATAAGATTCTGACGACTAGTTTGCTGTAGTGAGGCAACGCGCAAAATTCTCGGCGGTAATTACCCATCAGAGAGTTAAGTCTCACTTTCGCAGTCAGCTGTTTAGCATAAGTAACTGAAAACGAAAGCGAAATTTAAATATTTTCTAAGTGACTTCCCCGTTGTTTTATAAAAAACAAAAATAGCAGATTCGTCGATAGTGATCTGCCTACGTCATCCTACGATATTATTGAGTGACGTGATAAAGTATGGATTGATTCCGTTGAACTAATGTATTTCATTACATGACTTCGAAACTGTACCGAGAAGATGGCGATCAGACTCTGCTTCATTATTGGATTTCCATTTTTTCCTAAGAAACGAAACCAGTCCTCAGCTGTTAACGAGTTAATTCGGTGTAAGTGTTTGCGAAGCACATTAAAACAAGGAACTGTTTCAGAATTTCACTAACCTGGCGCGATCTTGAAAACAATTTTCTGGTTGCTTTTCCTTTTGTGAAATTTAGCTTTTGATTACATTAAGCATTAGACTCTGTACTTATACCTCGGAAAGTGTAATGCTTTCGAAGAAAATTAACTTACGTAAATTGTTAATATGGAGTTAGATCGTAAAGATTCGTCTTGAGCCGCATTTTGTGTTTTATACACATCACACTATTATTAAATGGGCGAAGCATATCTTGATTGCTTGTCGTAATAATATTGCTAACGACCCATTATCAGTTTTAAAGTACTTGACTAAAGGCTTGTTAATCAGATAATGAATATACATTAAAGGCACATTATGAGAATATTATTAAATAAATTATAACATTATCTAATAACACGCGTACCTATTAAGTAAACCAGAAAGCGTGCCAGATGCAAAGGTCTGATGCGTTAGATGAGCAAAATGTAACATCTTATCAGTACAAGTAAAGTGCAGCGAAATATATTCTAAGAAAAATTCTTAAGTCTGTTGAATGTTAAATGAATGCAATTACAAATCTTTGAGCACAATATCTGAATTTATATTTTAAGCGCTACTCTGGTGCAAGATCTCTGTTTGGAATAGAAGGGGCCGCTTTCAAAACCGCTCAGAAGAATGGAATTGATTTTGGTAGCATTTGATAGTGTAGTCTACCTGCAAATAGGTTTTTTTCGTTTCGCTTCATTGCAACCTCATCGTAAGTCAAAAAACCGAATTCATATTTTATTCAAATATTCCACATTGAGCTAGAAAGGGCCGCTTTCAAAACCCCTCAGAACAATAGAAATGATTTTGCTAGCATATCATAGTCTACCTGGAAATACGTCTTTTTGGTTTCGCTTCATTGCAATGTCATCGTAAGCCAAAAAACCGAATTCATATTTTATTCAAATATTCCACATTGAGCTAGAAGGGGTCGCTTTCAAAACCTCTCAGAAGAATGGAATTGATTTTGCTAGCATATCATAGTCTACCTGGAAATACGTCGTTTTGGTTTCGCTTCATTGCAATGTCATCGTAAGCCAAAAAACCAAATTCATATTTTATTCAAATATTCCACTATACTTTTGTATATAAATACGTGAAAATATATTTTTCCCACGCAATTGCATGCATATCTGAGTAAATTATATTTAATAATAATTTCAAACTAATTTAAGTATCAAAGTCAAGATTAATACAATTGAACAGAGAGAAGTTTCAGCGTCAATTTGAATTTCTACATTTACATGTACGTGATTGATAAGAATATCTGTGAGAGGGAGGCCAGTTTTCCATATAAAACGAATTTCAGATATCTATCTTTGTTAATATATACATGCTTTCTCATATAGTTTGAAACTTCTTTTCAATTGTGGAAAAAGTCGATTGGACGTGAACAGCCATTTCACTCATCTCCTCAAAAATGAGCGAGAAGAACTACTTTTTAATATTTTTTGCTAGAGAACGACTCACACTAGTGAATATAATATATACATGCCCGGCCCATTTTTCTTCTAGATGCTCCCGCTCGTGGAAAGAAGGAAGAACTTATTCGAATCTCCAACATTTCTTTGTTCAACGTAATAGAAAAGTTTCGAAAGTTGAGATTAACCTTCGCTATTAGCTACCTGTCAGCCTGATCGGCGTCTTCAAATGAGTCACGTCTGTTTTAAAAACTACGCTCAGTTTTAAAACAAAAGTAAAAGAAGGAGCTTCAGCAGCTCGATTGTCCGTTCTTATGAAGATATCTTGTGCAACATGACGACCAGATTAGGTAAGTGAGTGAGAATGAAAGTATTTTTGAACTAATCAAGCCCACGCTTATTGCACATAGTTATTTATTTATTTTTTCCCATTTAATTGTTAAGGTATTTGAATGTTTTTTAAGAGATAAACATATTTGGATAAATCATATTTGTAAATCGGTTAATTTTCTGTGTACATTCCAAGTGATGGCTGAAAATACAGTAACAGAAGAGTGTTACGCAAATACCGCAAGTCTTTCGAAGGCTAAAAAGCTCGTGGGAAAGGTCCTGTTTTAACGAACAGAAATTACTTTTTATCAAATCTTGTATTTGCCAGATTGATTTACTCTAAAATTTTTGCTGCTTTTTCAAGCATAATGTAATGTATTTTGTTTTCAATCTATCTGCAATAAAGATAATAAGTAAATATTGTTAAAAGGTGTGGTAAGTTATTGTCCTTCAATGGGAACAATATAACAATCCAGAGATATGGTGCTTATGCAAATAAGTAGGTGCTATATACTAACTCATAATTAAAGAATTCAGTTTGTGATATCTCCTAAAAATTCTCTTCTTCATTAGATTTGTGGAAGACAGCTATTCCCAAAGAATTTATGTCTGCGAAAGTTTTTACAACCTTTTTGGTAAATTGCATCCTTTCAGTAAATAAACATTGATTGCTGATTGAATTTTTATACGCATCGGCGAAAGGAGAATCATGCTCCAAACACCACACAAAGTATACATATTCACGATCAAATTCTGGACTAATTTAAGCATATTCGCCTAACCGCCTGTCTGCTAACTTGTGCGTACCTTTGTTTTCCGTGTTTTTTATTGGTTATTGATAAAGTACAACACATACACCACATAAATTGTCCGTTTCCATTGTATAAACGGAAAAAACCAACTGTGAGAATTTAGTTCCTTTCTTTTTTTTCCGAATTACGGTGATGGGTAGAAAAGATTCGGTCGGGACCGAATGTAATTTTCTTACTTGTTTAATTTTAATAGTTATTTTATGGGTTTTTTTTTTACTCTACGGTAAAGCATAACAGAACAAAGGCACAAACTTATGATTTTTAGCAAAGACACAAACATCAAACGATGTCAGCTATCTTGGTGGGATATCTTCTCACTTTCATTTTCTTTCTGAATCCGAAATGACGGTTGGCAATCAAAATTTCTCTGGTAGTAAGCTCCATGATTGTGTATTGGGAGTGAAAATTATTTCTGTCCGGTTCGGTAAGAGAGATTGCAATCAGTACTGTATGGGTTAGAATAAATTTGTGACTTCCTCATTTGAAAGTGCTATCTTCAAGCTAAAGGGCACTGTACTAGTTCTCGCGCTAACGCTTATCATGATTAAAATTAATAGCCATTTTCCTAACTTAGTCTTTAGATTCGGCGACCATAGGAGAAATTAACGGCCACTTTCACCCGGCTTGAATTTTATCACGTTCGTGGTTTCTTGAACTTTAAAGGATTTTGACTTGCCAAAAGTTATTATTATGCAGAAGACGAATTTGAAAATCTATTCAAAGCTCAGCTTAGAGAAGTATACACTTTGTAGAGTAATTGAACAATAAATGCTTATCAAAATAATTGATGAAAATAATTAACTTTAAAATTAATTAACTTTAGATTTGCTAGTTCTCTTCTCTAGCGGCGTTTTAATTAGCATAGTAAATATAACGATCAACTTAATCTTCTTCTTCCGAAGCGGTTTTTATAGAACCGCAAATAAATTCAAGTTAACGGTCAGTATGATATCTTACAATAAATTTTGAAGCTTTAACAATTTCAACATTAAGATCCTTATGTTGATTACATGCCTGACCTTTTATAGCACATTATTTCGAATCGAAGTAATTATTACTTCGAATTAGAGCTTAGTATGATATGATGTGAGCATCCTCATCCCCTGTTTCAATAAAAATCACATTATTATGGTACTCACGTCAGTTTAAGGAATCGTTTAAGTTGCTTTTCAATTCCTTCCATGGAACTTATTAATTTTGCTAAATTCATTTATCGGGAATTTTTGCTAATTTTTGCGGGAAACTATTTGCTAATTTGGCCTAAAGCTAGGTATTTGTAAGAATGAAGTGAGTAGTGCTTCTAAAGAAATCGAGATTTTTTCTGAAAGTTTAAAGCAAGATATGGAGGAACATGTCACCTATTGTGTAGTACTTTTTCACCTTATGGCAAATCACTGGTGTAAGCGTCCTTGCAATTGAAACTCAACGCTGTAGCATTAACTTTTACCGACAAAAACAATTGCTGTCGGGAGACTCCCTCTTTGTCACATTTTAAGATAACCTAAGTACGTTCGCATCACACAACAATTTCCGAAGAGGAGTTTTAGTGAAACTCAAAAAACTTATGTTCTACAAAATGCTTTATAAAATGCATCACAGATCTTGGTCATAAACGATAGAAAGCAATGAAATTTAGGTCAAAGTAAAACAGAGACACCTTATGGTGTTAGGTAAACAAGTCGTCAGTTTTTGTTTGTAAACAATTTACGTTGTAAGCGTAAACGTGTACGTGTCCCGGTGAGAACAATGAAGAAAAGTTTCAATTTAATAGCAACCATAAATAGTGTATAATGCCTAGATACACCGTTACACAAACATTTCTTTACAACTTACTTTACCGGCACTTAGCATTTATTGCAATTGTGTTAGACGCGCCAAAATAAGTTTTTGGCGCCTTTTTGCTGCGCAAGACTTCGTTATGTTGCTAAGTAATGACGCTCATCAGGCTCAAGAATCGAACGAAAGTTGCATTCGAATCCTCCTTACTTTAAGGTCTAGCGTTAGCTAGCAGTCCTAAAGTGAATCAGATATTCTGAGACATTCGTGACTAACGGTTGATTCAAAAAATTAAAAACGGCTTAGCGGATATTGCAAAGAATGGAAAAGAAAAATTAAAGTTTCCTTGCAAAACAAAATGGGAGGGGTACCTTCTAACACAAATAAGCTAAGACTTAACAATGCAGGGGAAACGGAAGTGATGCGGTTAAAGAAAAAGGAAAACCATGTCGCTGGGCTATAAAAAAAAAAAAATAAATAAATAAATAAATAACTTGCCAGCCTTTCGTGGCAACGTAAATAAATTTTAAACGTTTAAATGAAGCAAAAAAAAAAGGTTAAAAAAGAGAAATTGAAAAAAAATTTGAAATGTTATTTAAGTAGAAGTCAAAGATAAATTTTCACTTTAAACAAATGCAAAATACCTTAAAAATATTTAAATTAAAGAAGAAATGAAAAAATCGAATTAAGATTGTTGTGTAATCCATTGGCTTAAGGAAAGTTACAAAAAGGGTTTTGTGTGTGTGTTCGTAAATGCGGTTGTGAATGTAAGAAATTCGCAAACATTATGTGTTTGATTTCTTAGTGAATTGAAGTTTGCTTTCAACGTTTGCGGTGGTGTTAACGAAACATGTCGCAGCCTGGTAAACGAGGTGGTGGACGTGGTGGCACTGGTCCCAATGCAGGTGTGGGTCGTAAAACTCCATCTTCGATTACCAGCGGAGCGACTAGCAACACTCCTGATGAATCGGTTGCACCCAGCGATCGGGCTACACCCGCCAGCAAAGCAGATTCCGATCCCAAAGACGATAGCTCTAGCAATGGCGATCGTAAAGAAGTTGACGGTGCCACCACACCGAAACCTCCAAGTGCTGGTGCGTCCATACGAGACACGGCAAACAAAATTTTGGCCTTATCCGTCAAGAGTGAGTGGACACCGTGCGAACAAGAGCTCAAGAAATTGGAGAAATATGTAGCCAATGTTGGTGAAGACGGCAATACCACCCCTTTGGCTGGTGTTCACGATGCCGTAAGTTATCTATAACTTGACAACGTATTTTATTTAGAGGACATTAAACGTTCATTCTATACGTACATGTATATATATATATATATATCTATGGATTTATATAAAATTGTATATTTGTGTGTTTATTTTATGTAAATCAATCGAACGGAATCGGAGTTGAATTGAAAATAATAATGAAACCTCTAAACTTCCGTTTGCGTCTCCATTGTCAACACAAATCGGTTGTTGTTTACATGACAAAATAACTAAACAGTTTTTTTTTCAGTCAGCCAAACGGTTTAGCAATTTGATTACCATTAAATAAAGTCGAAATAATACGATATTCAAGCGCACAAGCACAAACTGAATTGAAACTGTTTATATGCGAAACAATTTGCAAAAAAACTGCATTTGTATTGATGTCAACTACGTTGGCTGATTGTATGCAGGCTTGGTCTTAACCGAATATTAAGGACAACCCATGAAGTTACTAATATTCAAAAGAGTTTTAGCAAGAAATACCCGCTTTTTTACCCTATATCACTTGTGGTTAAGTCGGTAGGTGTGTGCGTATGTATGCAACACCTAAAGTAAGACTTGACATAATGACATATTTTTTAATACCCAGTGTTTCAGAAGTATTTGCTGAATCATGTCTGTCCATCTGTCTGTCTGCGCGATTGATAAATTTTGGACCTTTTGGAGAACGAATGCCATTGAAAGTTAATTGGATTGAACAATTGAGAAGATCCTTTCTCCTATTACAACCCGCTTTGAAAAAGTAATTGTTTTAGAAAAAATTTACGATACTTAATCTTACTCGGTGACAATTGTCGGAAAATAACATTTTCGCTTAACGAAAAATGTGAAATATTCAGCTGAGATGGAATCACTCTTTTAAACGCCCTCCCAAAGACACTTCCGTACAAGAAAGAAGCTTTTATATTACAAAGTGCTCTCAATTTTAGTAACGTATGATGAGGATTTGAAATGTAGGTTTATTGTGTTTAACTTGGGCTGCATATATTTATTTTGCGAACGACGCGCAATATTTTTCTAGACTTTGCTTAAGAAGCTTATCAAGGTGCTCAACAATAATATAAAATAATTAGAGAGGAATGGCTTTGCAAATCTTGCAATATGAACCGTCTTTCGCGGTTGTACGTTATTATTCAATTCCTTCTGGAATAAAGTGCGTACCACCGAACTGTGATTCTTAAGACGATGTATGTTTTGTCTACAAATCTTAATCGCCGCTTATGCATGCTTTTTCAAGCAAGTTATCGTTACGGAAATGTTTGCATTAATTTCTTCTAATTGTTGTTAATCTTTTCGCGGATCGCCAGTCGCCTGAGGCAGTTGAAGCATCACCATTGTGTCTGTTTTGTTTCTTGGAAAATCGTTTAATTTACATAAAAACTTAAAAACTTAAAAGTGATTACAGTTTGAATATATCAAGGATTTTTTTCAGCTGATCATGAACGAGTCACCAAAGATATGATGCTGGTTTTCCTGATTGTGATGCGAATAACATTCCTTTGATTTCTTCACCGACCCTAGGAGAGTTTTGAATTCCGTATAAATGGCCGAAATGTTCCTTAACGTTATGTTTTCATCTCTAGCAAGAACAGATTCATTGTAATAAATGTTGCGAATTTTCGTTTATAATAAATGTTTTTTACCTGTAAAAAGCTACTTAGGTCGAATTATAAGCTTTTTTTTATAAGCCTCGCGACACTTGTGGTGTAGGGGTATATTAAATCTGTGCGGATGTATGCAACATGCAGAAGGACTTGAAATCGGTTCACTTTCTATTATTACATCAATCGATTCAGAATCGTCTGTCGGTTTTGTTTTCTTGTATTCAACTTACATGTCACAATTGTTGAGATATTTTGATAAAATTTCCAAGACTGACGTGTTTTGGGCCAAGAGCAAACACTATGGAAATCTCGTAAGGGGAATAAGATGACATGCGTTCAAACATAGCTGAAGATAACTGAAAGTTACATCCATTTCAAATCATTCTTTAGCGGTGTGAACTATGTAAATAGAGTAAAGGAAAACTTTTGAATAAAATTGAAAAGATCAGAATGTTTTTTATAGCTGTATGTCTCCGATTTTTATTAAGTAACAAATTGTGTATATGTATGCTTTTCATTTTCATATTTTCATTTTTATTATCGTTTTCAGAATACTGGGATGACTCCATTAATGTTTGCAACAAAGGATAATAAGACGTCTATAATGGATCGTATGATTGAATTAGGAGCTGATGTTGGTGCACGGAATAATGTAAGTTTAGATAATATTTCAACTTTTAATAACTTGAAGGTGTGAAAAATTCAACATAAAAATCAATAAGAAACAAAAAAAAGAAAGAAAGAAAATTTCAAATGAAACGAGAAAGAGAAGCAAAGAAATAAACAGAAGTTGGTCAACAGGAAATCAGTCTAGCGAAATAGTGAAATGCTTTGCACACGCAACAATCTTCATATTTTTCGAAAATAAAGGAGAATGCATAGAACAACAGCGACCGTCATATTGTCTTGAAACTTTGTTGTTTAACAAAGTGAAGTTGAATGAACCAAAGTGTTTAGCAGAGCAACAAAGCAAATGGAAAAGAATCTAACTTTTCTCTTATATTCTACATAATCACGTAGTTGGGAAAGCAAAGTAAACACATTACATGAGTTTAGTGTATTTTGTGAACTTTCAGAGCGAATGTAAACCAAAAAAAATCAAAGTTAAGCAAGTGCCAACAAGTCCTTGACCTAAAAATACATGCGGCAAAAACTGATATACAATGACCGGGCGTTTTGTTTTACAATTGAAAATGCATAAGAAGGAGCTACGTAGAGACCGTAACATTCTCATATTCAGAGAATGAAGAAGAAAAATTTACATGAAAATGAAGGCAAAACTGAATTCTTCCAGTTTAATTGCCAAATAAATGTCCTTACGTGTGCGCACATACACACATAGAAAGGAGCGTCAAGTGATAAACAGTCAAAAAGAAAATTAAATAAATTTACGCGTCATACCTAATATCTTGATATTTATTTTGGTAAACTTTTCATTTTAACCGCAATGCCCGCGTCCATTATCGCCACTAATATAAAAAAAAATTTGGAGGTTGTTTCTCTAACCCCATTAGCTCTGCTACTGACATTTGTGCAAAATAACAGCAATAGCAACAACAACTTTACTATGCAGGTTAAGTGGCAATTAATCACATTCTAGTTAAAGTTCTAATTTGTTTATATTTACACACATACACACACACACGTGTACATATGCATACATGTATTTAAAATTCACATATATTGTAAGAGAGTTGTGTTTATATTTATATTCTGCACTTACGAAATTGAACTTTTCCCTTAAGGATTCCGGAAATTAAATTTTGAACTTTTAATTTTTTTAGGTCAACTGCTAAATATCATTTATTTCATAATTGATTACATTTTTAAGTTTTCTCATTTCTTTTAATCAAATTACAATTTCTTTTTTTCCTTCTGTAATTAAGCATTCTAAGCAAAAAAGTGTGCAGTAATTAAAACATTAGGGTAAAATTATCCGCCAAGTAGGCAAAGAGAGCGGTCGCGAGTTTAACTCTCAAGTGCTGTAAATATATAGAAAAAAAAAACTTTTCCTTTTTGTTCCCTCGAACATGAAAATTATATTCGTCTCTGGCCGAAGCTTCTTTATGACAGTACATCGTGCAAATATCTATTTTTTCTGGCCTTGGTAAACAGAGGTATTCGTACGTTACGTTGCATTGTGGGACTGGTTTTTGACCGACTTAGTCCATCTTGGCTTGAATCCAACATTCATGTTTTTGCGATAAGCGACTGGGAAACAGACGTACGGACAGACTAAGTAGATTCAAACTTAAGTACATGTCAGTAATAGACAAACGTTCGGGTTTTCGAAATTCTTTCAGAGTCTTATAGGCGTTTTACTAAAAGAATGAGATTTCGATACCAAATAAAGTTGGGTAGGCGTGGTCGCTTTTTATCATTTTGGTGCATATGATGGAGGATCATTTATAAAATATATATGAAAATAAGACATTACAAAGCCAGACAAGCAGAAGGACGGACGGTCGGACGAACATGCTTAAACCGATTCAGAATTAGATACTAAGAAGAAGAATATACACACTTTAAGGGATCTCTGAAGATTTCAGCAAGTGTGTATACATCTCGTCTTTCCGTGGTGGCTATAAAAATACTCTTAGCGAAAGTTGTGATGTAGGATGAATATATTAAATTGATTGAGTAGGCTTGAGTCGGACAACTTTCTTGTCAAGATACAGCGGGAACTAGCGGACAGTCAGAAAAAAGATAACGCAAAACCCTAAAATAATTTTTCGATAAAAGACACCGAAAGAGCTTCCGGTTTACCATCCGTAAAATTATCTAAAGTTAAACGTGGCGTTTTTCTGTGATATCTTTGATAGTTTGAAATGGTTTTCTTCCACCTCAGCGTTTTTATTTATGCATTGTTATTGAAAAGTATAGTTCGGTATTATAACTTTTTCTAGCTAAGGACCTAGAGAGAAGTTTAATAACAAAATGCTTATGTCTCTATGGATGATTATTATACTTTCTGATAATAGATAATATCGACTATTTTACGACTGATGGTTTGAACGAAAACTTAATTGCTCCTCGCTTTTGGAAATATAAAGAGTTTTTTATGAAAGACAAATTGTGCTTTTAAGAAATTTTTAAATATAATAAATAAAGTTTATAGTAAGAACTATCGATAGTCTTCTGTAAAATGGTATCTTAGTCCGTAAGAAAAGGAATAATGGGTTACAATTGAATAAAAATGCAAACGTGATGGTAAAGAATTTTTAAAGCAACAACAAGAATGTTTATTATGTGTCTTTATGCAAGCTAGAGAAGGCCATTTAATATTAAGCCCTAATATAAACAAATGTATTTTTGTTGCATAAACATTTTTCCAACAATTTTTTCCGCCTGCAATTCTGCAACGATATATAGAAATCTTTATGAAAAATATCATACAACACTTTAGAACATCCGTCTTAATTCAACATGTCTACTTGGCCTTTTTGTGCATTTGTTCGGAAAGCTTCACCCGGAATTTTGAGAGCAGCTTTCAAAAGAACTTTCGTTCTTTATGGAACATTTTTATCGTATTTTATTAGAACCGAGGCTAGAGGTTACAATCGAGTAAATTATTCTGTAGGCAAACCAAGTATTCTGAACGATGTTTTATTAAAAGAAGAAAGCACGGCCAAAGGATAAAAAACATGCTGTTTTGACAGAATATTAAGAATGTATAAGTTCAAAACTACATATATGTATTTTTGAAAATTGGACTCTGCTGTCGTCGTGTTTTTCGTAGCGAATTGGATTTAAAAGAAAAAAAACATTTCATCTTAATTCCTGTGGTTAGCAGAACATTCAGTGGATCTTAAAAATTTTGATTTTTGGATAATTGTCAAGTGTTTCAATGAAAAAGTTCAATAGACCAAAAGAAGGCCCCTCTTTTAGTATGAAAAGCTATTCACATCAACTCATCGAAAATCCCTTACGTGTTTCGAGAAGAACGCCTTTAGCTTTTTGCAAGATTCTTCAGAAAGGTCTTTAAATTATGATACATTTTTTATTATCTTTTGCAACGCAACTGCATTCCATCGTCTTTCTTTGACGATTTTATACTTGAAAGTGCCGTGCAACGTGTAACGTATTTGCTAAAGGTGGATTGGCATGTTGAACACGGTAAGAAGTAATAGAATTCAATAGGAGAAACGATAATCAATATAAAAACTTCCATCACTAACTTTGCATTTGCTTCGCAGAAACACTAAGTCGGATTCCGACATAAGACTTTGCGTCTACATAGCACACGTCCTGAGAAAAATGTTTTCACTTGGAAATATTTTTAAATCAACAGCACTCCTTAAAGCATATTGTGAGTGTATCAGGCCAGTTAGACACTACGATGCCATTTCTCAACAGATATTCAGCTGATTTGATTCAAGCTCTTTCTCCCTCCGTTCTTGGAGGCAAGCTCGAAATTTCAAGGAAAGCACATCGTACAGACAGAGGATGTTTTCCACCTTTTCTAGAAGCTTGAAAGCATCTCTTACTAAAAGTTCTGAAAAAAATCTTAGATGGTTTTACTTTTTATTGAAAAATTGTTGTTAACGGCGAAAAGATGAAAGCAAATAATCATCTTTTCCAGTTGGCTTCACATGCTCAACTCGTTGGTTATTAAAATCGATTTTTGAAATATATCCTCTGTGAAAGCATTATTGTTGCAAAATGTCTTGAAGCTCTTAACAGTGTATTTGCATGTTTTGCTTCTTTTTGCATTTGCTATTATAGGCTATTGAACCTATTATTGTAGACAATGCTTTATATGCATAATATGCTTGTTTACGGCAATATATATTCATTTTTTTTTTTTTTGTTTTTGTGTTTTTAAACTATAAACGTATTTTGAGGTATTCTTTTCTGCAATTTCTTGCCAGTTTAGATAAATAGCAACACCTGAACCTCAAACCCGAAAATGAGGTCGCGACAATGTGCAAACGTACAACGCTACGATGGATATTGTTTTACTTATTTATGTATTAGACTTTTCTTCACTATTACTTCGCCTACCAACTTATTCACTTATAAAATTATATTAAGTTTGTCGTTCAATATGTGACAAGGCATTGCATGTACATGGTCGGTTCGAAGTTGACAAAAAAATTTATTTAAAAGATCGGAACTTCTTACATACATATTTAATTGATATACCCTAATTGAACTCTAAACAGAAACAGATCCACACTGGCTTAAAGATCAAAATATTTCAAAGGTAATATATAAATTAATACAGTGACGTGCTTAAAGTGGTGTTTGGTGCAAACTTTTTTTTTTTATGAACGACCAACTATTTAGGAGATATTCCTTATGAGCGCAGCATGGTGATGGTGAGAAAGATGTAGGGAAAGAGACAGCGAGGAATTGCAACTTAGTGAGTGAATACCCAATCGAGAGGTCTTATGTCTTTACCGACTGAGCACTCACTATAGCTACGACCAAGTACAGTCTAATCGTTTTGACGACTCAACTCATGTTACTGGTTTGACAGTTGCGAGTTATTAGGTCGAC
>NW_023998416.1:29029730-29399980 GCF_014805625.2 Glossina fuscipes | reverse complement strand
TTAATAATTTTCTGTTGTTACTTCCGCTTATTTGTTTCCGGTTTTACCCTTTATTTAACTTTACACTAACAGTACTTTAAATAAGTAGACGACCTTTGTATTTTTTTTTCTTTATTACGAACGACTTCTACTGACAAGAATATGCAGTGGAAAGAATGTGCCAGGAATGAAATATTTATTGTCTACCTGTCTGTCGCTCTGTTTGCATGTTAGTGTGTCTAAAATGATTCTCTTTCCGTCATAGTATTTGAATAAATTCATTTCTGTTTCGTTTAATTATGCGTGTCATTCGTATTTTACATTATTGCGAATAATTTAACTGAAATCCATACAGTGCTTTTCAATGAAGCGTAGTAGTTGCTGTTGAAGTGAAAATGTATTTTGAAAACTCATTTCTGATGTTTACCATATAACAATGAAGCTTCTCTAAGGATTAAAACCAGATCGACGTGATGAATGGCTTTAGTTGTCTTTACCGATTGAACACTTACTGTCGGTGCGACCAAGTACCGCCAAGTCGCACAGAGGATTGATCGTCTCGCTCGCAACCAATAAAAAACTGATTAGTTCTCATCCATTTACTTAAAATTGTAGGTATTCAAAATCCCTCCTTAAATGATTAGAGTTTCCTTCGAGATAACCTGAAGTATTCAAAAATGATATAAAAACATGACTACTTTACGTGATCCACAATTTTATTGCATGAGCACATGAATGAACACATTTCCCCCTTAGAGCAAAACATTCATTATCAAAATGTTGCATTTGCTTGCTTTCACTTACTTGGATGAATCATTCGCTTTAAAGCACCACACCCATCGCTCCGTTTAGCGGTTTTCCAAGAATAGTGATCTCTCAAGTGCACTGGTTAGTTAGAAAATAAAGTAATTACAAGAGAAAATCATATAAAGTTATAAACGAATTGATTACGAAGCTATAAAAAACTCTAACTATTCTTACATTGTTTATTACACTCTATCGTACGTACCTATGTAAAATTTGTACACAAAAACTCAAACTAGTGAGTACTTAAGCGAACGGCCCAGTTGTGGGATTCGTTGTTTTCTTTTAAGAGTGATGCTTCTAAATGGGAAGTACTGTACATAGCTAATGCTTTGCAAACCAGTATCGAACGTCTTTAGTCAAAAAACTCTTATTATAGCTATCAATGCAACGAATTGCTGAGTTAAAAATCTAACCGTTTACTGAAAAATTCGTTTATATTAAAATATGGAATTTGGTGAAACTTCGAGCGAACTAAAGGAATTAGTTATACTCTCTGTTTGCATTTTATTAAATGGCATTTGGAGAGAAAAGTACAAGAAGGTTTTTAACACAAAATCGTTTATGTAGGCAAAAGCATCCCTAAGGACCCTAAAAATAGTAAATAATAAAATAGAAAATGTATGAATAAATGTAAATTTTCGTCGTGAACCCACATATGCGTGAAATTGTTTTCATCGAGGCCCATAGGTTTAGTTAATTTATAGTACACTTGCCTTGCTTAATCCTCGAATGATCAATGTCGCATTGCGTCAATTGATTCTGTTCAGAAGCAGTTCTTACTACAGCGCCATTTGGGATCCCAAGTGCTATTTGCCCCGCCAAGCACCTCGACTTGTTTGGCTAGAAAAGCCCGACTTTGTTTTATATATAATATTTGTGTGTGATCTGCTAAGCGACAGAATTCATGCATTTTTTTTTTTTTTTTATTAAACGGAATTAACGTTGATGCACCTCATCGCGTGACTCGCTAATTTCACTTTATTAAACGTATACAGTTGATATTCAACCATGAGCTATTTAACCCCTTTCGCATTCTGCGCAGCAATTTTAATAATGTTTATTATTTAATTTCGATATCGGAATCGAATGATACGACCAAAGAACGTTTACTATACTCAGAAAGCTTTACGATTATAAGGCACGGCCTTCAGTTGTGGAAGAAAAACGAGTTTTTTTCTTTTGATGATATGAATCAATTTTTCCAAATGGATCGATGCAAATCGATCAAATATGCCATATTCCATCAGTCCAGCATTAATTCAAGACATCAAATGTAATGTTTTCTCGATAGTCAGATACGGCCAACAATTAAGTACTTTAAAATACTTTGCTTAATAAAATTGTTGATATAACTACTTTTCAAAATAAGATATTATATGGGAAATGGTCAAAAGATGATCGAACCAACACCATTTTCAATAAGGTTCGCCCTTCAGTCAGAGCATGTCGGTGTAACAAGTTTCAACAAAATATCTGAAAAATTGCGGCCTGTAGGCTGAAGATAAGAAAAGAACAAGGACAAACGGACAGATAAACTTAGATCGATTCAGAATTACTATGTAAACTTCAGCTTTCTGAAGTGGTGCGTTTATCCCAAGTTCTTACGGGTGTTGCATACATTCGCGCAAATTAATATGCCCTTGTACCAGAAGTCTAAATTCTTCACATTACTTTAGCATGTCAAGATATTCAGATTTTTATTGGAAATTCGGAAACTAGCTATTTTCACGTAACAAAGTTTTGGAAGTAACTCGTTATATGGGTCGCATAAGTGATCCGATCCAATTGATTTGCAATGGCAATTACTTTTAGGTCAAAACACATCAACACACCATATTTTGTCAAAATATCTTAAAAATTGCGAATAGTAAGTGATGCAAAAATTTACTGGGACAAAAATCATGCGGACGTACGGACAGACGAGTTTAAATCATTTCAAGGAATGATTCTGAATGTATTGTTTTAACCAAGCGTGGGTATAACTTAAACCTTTCAGAGTATTACATACATCTGCACAAATTTATTATACTCTGAACAACGTGTGAAGCGTATGGTTATACCTTTCGTTTCATTTTAATTGCGAAATTAGGTAAATTTTGGAACAATTAAGTACTGCACCTAGTAGGAGTCAAGAAAATAACAGTCTAGGTTAATTGCAATGTAAAATCTTTTTTCCGTTATTTAAACGAAAATTTATGACTTTAACGCAATATTGTGAGTATCTATCTCTGTTTGTAAATTAATTTTATTGAACGTTGATTACTTATTGATGCGTTTATTGCATGAGCAGGTGCAACGGCATTGTAGCTAATTAAAAAGAAGATTTACTGACACTTACTTAAAACGAATTACACACCTTTCTATAATTCGTTGATGATAATTCTTTTATAATGAAAAGTGAAACTTTCACTTAACAAAACACAGTGATGGGTGGGTGGGTAATCGCCTATTGAAACTTTCAATTTTTTAACTGATTCATTTGTTTCTTTCTTTTGTTCTTGTTGTTGCGTTACAGGACAACTATAATGTGTTGCATATAGCAGCGATGTATTCGCGTGAGGATGTCGTAAAACTGTTGCTAAACAAACATGGCGTTGATCCCTTCTCGACGGGTGGGGTAAGTAATACATTCACTAGCATACACTCAAAGTGTATTAAATACATACGTATATCATAGTTCCCGCCTAAAAGCAAAAAACAAAATAAAAAAATCAATAACAAAATAAAACCGGAGATGTATTGGTATTGGTATTGTCGGTGGTCGTCGGTGGGTGATTTATTATGCTTTTTGTTCAAATATTTTGAATTTTCAAAATAAAAAGTTTTAAAGGAGAAATTCTAAGGAAATACCCGTGTGTGTCGCTGACGACCAAAGGTCAGCTATAACTATATAAATTATACGGTACATAACATGCTAACGCTTCTATTGTTATTGCGTTCGTTTATGTTAGTGCTGTAGTGATATGTACAGGAATTTCCAGGGGGTAGCGATAGTCGTCCGTGCGTTTATTTTTATGTATGATCCATGATCCAGATGCACGACATTGCATTCATTAATTTATTATGCGTGCAACTAGCATGCAAGTGTCGTCAAGTTCAACTTTACTTTAATTGTCACAAGGTTAGGTCACTCAAGCCGTTAGAAAATGTCTTTATTATTTTGCAATTTTTCTTTCGCTTTTTTCTTCTGCTTAAAAAAAAAAAAACAAAGAGTACCTATTTGGGTCGTTCATGCTTTCTTAGATAAAAAAGTCTTTAAGTGCATAAGAACTCATCCTATTATAAATAACATAAGAAAGAAAAAAGGTGTATTAGTTTTGTCATGGCCTTTGTAGGCGAAAGGGGAATGGAAAAATGTATAGGTTCCGTACGCGGTTAAGTTTCTTTTTGATTATGTCAACGTGGAGCTCAAAACTTTTGTAAAGCAAAAAAAAAAAAACAGTCACACAGTCTTAGCAAAACTCAACAGAATTATTTAGAGTACATCGGGCTTCTGCTCTCCAAGGAAAAGCAAAAGAAATTCGGAAAAGGCCTGGCGCTTGGCTACGTGCGTCTACGTAATATTGATAACAATTCCATAAATGTATCTAACAGATCTAATCATTTTCTCTTAAACTAATAAATATTCCCCCACATAACACATTTGCGAGTGCAAGTGGTGAGTTCTCATGATTCGGTCTTGGATGAATATTGTTTTTCTTCTTCTTGTTTTTTGTTGTCCTTATCTATAGTTATCATGGCTTAGTTTTAATATTCCATTTTTATTTCTTTTCTGTTTTTTTTTTAATATTTTTTTCACTTTTTATAAACAACAGGTTTCGTTACTTAGCAAATTTTGTTGAAAACGCTAAACAGCCGAAAAATTTTATGACTTTATTTAACTTTTAAATAGGGTTTTCGATGACATTACAGTGATCCGATTCAGAATGAAATAACCAAACTTTACCGTTTGTTGGAAAAATTACAGTATTTAACAGTAACTGCACCGATGGACAATTGAAATTTTATTTTTATATGGCTTTCGAAAATATTACATAAACATTGAGCTTGGTCGCGTGTTGTAAATGATGATGCCATGTTCGAAACAGTCTGAAAAGCAGTCTAGTCGCAAGTCATAATATTCTTTCTTAGCTTAGGAAACTTTGGAAATTTTCGTTAACGAAAAGATAAGCAGGCGTGGTTATGCCTTGCGATCACAAAGACTTTATAATCTTATCTCAGATGCCTGATCTTCGATTTCACAAAGCAATTGACAAATTGAATACACTAAGCTTGCTAGATGAATATCTTAGATTTTATCTATAAATAATGTCAAGTGCTGTAAATCTACCAAAATAAATAATATTAAGCTATTTTCGTGGGTTATATCAGAATAATTTATTAAAAGCTATATAACATGGGATGTATATCTGTCAGAATTTATAAATATTTTTAAATAACACAACCCTTGATATCAGAATGAGGTGAAAATATTTGAAACACATAAAAGTGCAATGAACTTTAATTCATTGCCATTTCGATCCAGGCTCAATGTTATTGTAAAGTTGAAGATGAATACGTATATCTCGTCGCCATATAGATTATCTTTCATTTCGACGCTGTTTTAGCGTAACATATCCATAGTTATATATTACAAATTATAATTTCATAATTTAAGGTAAAATGTTTCATGTATAATATATGATATAATATACACAAAATATATATAATAACATATATAATATAATATATGATATATATAATTGTGTTGTTTAATATGCTTAGGCCAAGTCAGCAAATTAAGCTAATGTGAATTAAGCGACTATGCATTTTTACCTCTTTTTTTTTTAGAAGACCTTTTTAGAATATCTGGTACGCTTTCTTAAGACTACAGACTCATTTGTTTATTTGGATTTATTGAAAATTCGTAGAAAATTTTGAAGCATTGCAATATGAAGCAAACCTTTGATTCGAATTAAACAACTCCGTGAACACTGTCGACTCTATTAGAAAGAGCATTGGATGTCAGGCAATTCAATGGATGTCAGTCAATAACATTGTTAGTGTATACTATAATTGATGGCATTCATCACATTTTTAAAACGCTTTGTAAACTACTACAGTTAGATACTGTAGCGTTTTATAATTAGATTGCAGCAAGAATGACAATGTTGGTATAATTTGACTTTTTCTTTTTCTATTATTCCGAACACATGGCTGTTTCACTGAATAATAACTGAGTCAAGTTTTCCCTTTCTTCCTTAAATCTTTACGACGACTGTGAGACTTCTCAAGACAGAAAACGGACCTACAGGCTGAATCAGATGGTTAAGCAGTATTTGAAGTAAAGCTATATGTTTATAGTCCGTATAGACGAGTGTTCACAAAAGTATATAAATATAAATCATTGCTAATAGCCGCAAGTAATGACTCTTAGATTCTATTCAATCATGCAGTAAAAATTTTGGAAAACTTTCCAAAGTTTTTTTTTCGAAGTTTTTATCAAAATGTATGCGAGCTTAAAAAGCGCATCAGCGGACAACGATCGAACGGTCGGATGAATCGACAATGCACTGGCAAAGAACGGACGCGTTTCATGGTTTTTCTTATGGGAAATCTTTTTTTCACTAATAAACGAAAGCGTAGTACATAAGGTAGATCGTAGATCGGGATCATTAGACTCTATTTAAACGAGAGATAAAGGGTGTGAAAAATTTTTGCTTTGCCGGGATCGGTCAGCGTGTTTTGATGCGTACGATTTTCTAAGGCGTGTGATTTGGCGGTTAATAATAATTAAGTAGGATATGTTTTCGAAATTCACTAATTCGTGACCGTTAGAAAGAGAAAGCTGTTAATTGGCAATAAGTATAGAAATTGTGCTCATCTCTGACGCAAATTGTGAATACCCTTAATGTGATATGAAGTATTATAAGGTTTGCAATGGAGGGCGTGTTATTAGTGTTATATGCTTGTTAAAAATTTTCAAATAGAATAACAATACCTTCTGCGCATTGCTGATTTTATCTGCTGTCAATCTGTAAAGCTAATTTTAGAAGAATGAAAACAATAAAAATTCTATTTATGTAACTGGTGTAGCAATTCATTGAAATGCATTTATTTAGTTGTAATTTGTCGGTTGAGTTGGAAAAGCCAATTAATAAAGAATTACTTCGTGATTGCTTTCAGTCTAGAGCACAAACTGCTGTCCATTTAGTATCAAGTCGTCAAACTGGTACAGCTACCAATATACTGAGAGCTTTACTAGCAGCAGCCGGCAAAGATATACGCATCAAAGCAGACGGAGTAAGTATGGGAAACGTTTAAATGAAACGGTTTCTTTATAATTTACTTTATTGCATATATATTTACGTAATGCGATGATTTGCAGAGAGGTAAAATTCCTCTGCTACTTGCTGTCGAATCGGGAAATCAGTCCATGTGCAGAGAATTATTGTCCGCACAAACGGCTGAACAACTGAAGGTAAGTTAACATCCAGATTAACTTGAATATCTCTTTTGTAAATGCTTCAACTTGCGATTTTTCTCCATATTTTTGTCACTGTTATTTGTTAGAACTTTTTGAATAACAGTTAATGAAAGGTTTAATATGAAAACTTGCACCGAAGTTTTGCGTGTACTTTCAATTAGTTAGGCCTATAACTTTTTACACAGATTACCCTCGCATAACACCTAATGTGCGCACGTATATGAAATTTTAAATGTAAGAAGAAAAAAATATAATAAAAATTCTTATCTGATGCCTTATCTAACGTCAACTTTAATAAAATAAAGTTTTTAGAAAACCGCGTTAGTCATATGTTATCTGCCCGTACAAAAGTATATATAATAACTATCCATATGTATTAAAGCGAATGTCACGCAAATTCTTTAATTTAGCATGCGTTGTCGTTGCTTAATTAAAATATCGCACTTTATTCTTATATTCTTGTCGGTGCGATTTATTTACATAAACTTTTGTTTGAGACTTTTGCATACTTTTATATATATCCACGCTTATGTGCATAGGAACACAATTCGTGTTTGCCGGTTTGAACGTCGCCTAAAGCCGGTTTAACTTTGAAACTTTTGAATTTAGGACAAAAGCAAAACAGTTGAAAGTTCAATTCATTCAATGTCAAAATGCATTTGCATGCACGCTTGCATTTATGGAAACCAACTATTCGCCACGTATGGTGCACATGCGAAACAAATGAAAAAAAGTTGGCAAAATGTTGAAATTGTGCTCCACGTTGTTTCTTGTCCTTTGATCATTTGCATAAACAACAATAGTTTAAAATAACATTCACTTTGACCTCTATGTTAAATACCAATAATTAACGGGAATGCATTTTATAAATTTTCTAGGCGACAGCGGCTAATGGTGATACGGCCTTACATTTGGCCGCAAGACGACGGGATGTGGATATGGTCCGCATTCTGGTGGATTACGGTACAAATGTGGACACGCAAAATGGTGAAGGACAAACGGCGCTACATATAGCAGCGGCCGAAGGGGATGAAGCTTTGCTCAAGTATTTCTATGGTGTAAGGGCCTCAGCATCCATAGCCGATAATCAAGGTGAAAAAATTTTCTATTTTTTGGAAAATCCATTTAATTCTATTTTTCCTCTTCAGATCGCACCCCGATGCACTTGGCTGCTGAGAATGGTCATGCTCATGTCATTGAAATTTTAGCTGATAAGTTTAAAGCCAGTATTTTTGAGCGTACCAAAGATGGCAGTACCCTAATGCATATTGCTTCGCTAAATGGTCATGCCGAATGTGCAACAATGCTTTTTAAGAAGGGTGTCTACCTTCATATGCCAAATAAGAACGGTGCCCGAAGTATTCATACAGCTGCGGCTTACGGTCATACGGGTATAATCAACACTTTATTGCAAAAGGGCGAAAAAGTAGATGTGAAAACTAATGTGGGTATCGTTTCCAAATTGGACAAACAACTTTTATTAAATAAATGACTTTTTATAGGATAACTATACAGCATTGCATATAGCTGTTGAGTCAGCAAAGCCGGCTGTTGTTGAAACTCTGCTTGGTTTCGGAGCTGATGTCCATGTCCGAGGTGGGAAAATGAATGAAACACCGTTACATATAGCCGCAAGGGTTAAGGATGGCGATCGGTGCGCCTTAATGCTCCTTAAGTCCGGCGCTAGTCCCAATTTAACTACCGATGATGGCCTGACGCCGGTGCATGTAGCAGCCCGTCATGGTAATCTGGCAACGCTGATGCAACTTCTCGAAGATGGTGGCGATCCGCTCTACAAGTCCAATGTGAGTTGAAACCGTAAAACTAACGAACATTGCTTTATATATTCTCACAACTCCGTTAGACTGGCGAGACTCCTTTACATATGGCCTGCCGTTCTTGTCACCCTGAAATAGTCAAACATTTGATAGAAACAGTTAAAGAAAAGCACGGTCCCGACAAAGCCACTAGTTATATTAATACTGTAAATGATGACGGTGCTACTGCCTTACATTTCACTTGCCAAATTACTAAAGAGGAAGTCAAAATTCCCGAATCGGACAAGGAAATTGTTCGAATGTTGTTAAAAAACGGTGCCGACGTGACTTTATCAACAAAAAATGCCCTCGAAACTGTATTTCACTATTGCGCTATGGCTGGAAACAATGACGTTCTTATGGAAATGATATCTCACATGAATCCTACGGATATTCAGAAAGCCATGAATCGTCAGTCATCGGTCGGCTGGACGCCATTACTGATTGCTTGTCATAGAGGGCATATGGAGCTGGTCAACAACCTTTTAGCGAATCATGCCAGAGTAGATGTATTCGATACTGAAGGTCGCTCTGCACTGCATTTGGCCGCGGAACGAGGGTATCTGCACGTATGCGATGCGCTGCTAACCAACAAGGCGTTCATCAATTCTAAATCACGCGTCGGTCGCACGGCGTTGCATCTGGCCGCGATGAATGGCTTCACACATCTAGTGAAGTTTCTCATCAAGGATCATAATGCAGTTATTGACATATTGACGTTACGAAAACAAACGCCACTCCATCTAGCTGCAGCTAGCGGACAGATGGAGGTATGTCAGCTTTTGCTTGATTTGGGGGCTGACATAGACGCGACCGACGATATGGGCCAAAAACCCATACATGTCGCCGCGCAGAACAACTACTCTGAAGTGGCCAAACTATTCCTGCAGCAGCATCCGTCGCTGGTCAATGCAACCAGTAAGGACGGCAATACTTGTGCTCACATCGCCGCCATGCAAGGATCGGTAAAGGTGATTGAGGAACTTATGAAATTCGATCGTTCTGGCGTGATCTCTGCTAGAAATAAATTGACTGACGCTACACCATTGCAATTGGCCGCCGAGGGTGGTCACGCGGACGTAGTTAAGGCCCTGGTCAGAGCTGGGGCGTCTTGCACGGAAGAGAATAAAGCAGGCTTCACGGCCGTACATTTGGCAGCGCAAAACGGCCATGGCCAAGTATTGGACGTATTAAAGAGTACAAATTCTTTGAGAATCACCAGCAAGAAATTGGGACTGACACCGTTGCATGTGGCAGCCTACTATGGACAAGCTGACACAGTGCGTGAATTGTTAACAAGTGTACCGGCAACGGTAAAGTCGGAAACACCCACCGGGCAGAGTTTATTTGGCGAATTAGGCACAGAATCAGGCATGACACCTCTCCATTTAGCGGCGTTTTCGGGAAATGAAAATGTCGTGAGGCTATTGCTGAATTCGGCTGGTGTACAAGTCGATGCGTCTACAACGGAAAATGTAAGTACTAAGAAAGACGTTGCAGGGAACATGATTTTGTTATCGCTTATATTCAGGGTTACAATCCTCTCCATTTGGCTTGTTTCGGTGGTCACATGTCAGTGGTTGGTTTGCTCCTGAGCCGCTCAGCAGAACTTCTCCAATCGACAGATCGTCATGGCAGAACGGGCCTGCATATCGCATCTATGCATGGTCATTTTCAAATGGTCGAGATTTTGTTGGGTCAAGGCGCAGAGATAAATGCAACCGATAAAAACGGTTGGACGCCACTACATTGTGCTGCCAAAACCGGCCACTTGGATGTGGTTAAGCTGTTGTGTGAAGCTGGTGCCTCACCTAAATCAGAAACCAACTTCGGTTGTGCTCCTATATGGTTTGCTGCTTCCGAAGGCCATAACGATGTTCTGCGTTATCTCATGAACAAAGAGCACGATACTTATGGTTTAATGGAAGACAAACGCTTTGTATATAATTTAATGATAGTATCAAAAAATCACAATAACAAACCGATACAAGAGTTTGTGTTAGTTTCTCCTGCCCCCGTTGACACCGCTGCAAAATTATCCAATATTTATATAAATTTGTCTACTAAGGTTGGTTAATAATATAAAGACGCGTTTAGAAGATTATCTAAAGCCTTACTATTCGCATAAAGGAAAAAGAACGTGCTAAGGATTTGGTAGCAGCGGGTAAACAATGCGAGGCAATGGCTACTGAACTTTTAGCTTTAGCAGCTGGTTCCGAATCGGCGGGAAAGATTTTGCAAGCTACCGACAAGCGCAACATGGAATTTCTAGATGTTCTGATAGAAAACGAGCAGAAAGAAGTTATTGCTCATACAGTGGTCCAGCGTTACCTGCAGGTAATCTTAAAAAGCTCATTGACTTTTTAACTGAATACACATTTCATTTTAGGAACTTTGGCGCGGCTCCTTAACTTGGGCTTCGTGGAAACTAATGCTGTTATTAGTAGCTTTCATTGTTTGTCCTCCTGTCTGGATTGGTTTTACTTTTCCCATGGGTCATAAATTTAATAAAGTGCCGATTATAAAATTCATGTCTTACCTAACTTCACATATATATTTAATGATTTTATTGAGTATCGTCGGCATTACACCTATTTATCCCGTGCTGAGGCTTAACTTAATTCCCTATTGGTATGAAATAGGACTGCTTATATGGTTAAGTGGCCTCCTTTTGTTTGAGTTGACTAATCCGTCCGACAAATCGGGGTTAGGATCAATCAAATTACTCGTTTTACTGTTGGGAATGGCAGGTGTGGGTGTACATGTAACGGCGTTCTGTTTTGTGTCCAAAGAATACTGGCCTACGCTTATTTATTGTCGCAATCAATGCTTTGCTTTAGCTTTTCTGCTTGCATGTGTACAAATTTTGGACTTCCTCTCCTTTCATCACCTTTTCGGGCCATGGGCTATAATTATTGGAGATTTGCTTAAAGACTTGGCACGCTTTCTGGCAGTTTTGGCCATTTTTGTATTCGGATTTTCAATGCATATCGTCGCATTGAATCAATCATTTTCTAACTTCACACCCGAAGATTTGCGTTCATTCGAAAAAAGGAATCGCAATCGAGGTTATTTCAGTGACGGTAAGTACAAATTTATTATCAATTTTTAAATATTTTTAAATGTTTATATAAGTTGATGTTGTTGTGTTGATTTCTTTAATGTTTTACGGATCGATGTATAAAAAAAAAAAAAACAAAACAAAACAAAAAACAAAAAACTGAACCTGTTTTTGATAAGTATCTGCCTGTACTTCTTCACTCCACAAAAGCCACTATCTTTTGCATGTCGAACAATTGCAGACTCCATGTTAGATTAAACTAACACCTATATACTGAATACAATGTAATTAACGTACACACTTTTACAATATGTCCTATCAGATGATTTGCCTACGGCTCGTCCTCCGCCTCCACCCGAAAGCTATAAGGACAGCCGCCATATGTTGAGTGAATTTCGTCGCAAGCATAAAGACGATCGTAAGTGTTGTTTATAGTATGAAAAGCCTACCAATGTTGTGATTTCATTTGATTTTTAGTCTTACTGTGCCTTTGTGAATGATTGTGATTAAAATGCCTTCGGTGTTGTGATCTTTATATGTGGCATGATAATGTCCCCCTTCTTAACGACAATTTGTTGGAGGACTTGTTTATTTTGTGCATTTTTTAAAGTTGTGGAAAAGTGTTGTAATGCTGACTAACTTGTATTTCTTGTTTCTTTTTTTTTTTTTTTTTTTTTTTTACTTTTTCACCATATTGTTCACAAAAAAAATTATATTAATTGAAGAGTAAGCGTAGTGAAGACAGTCCGCACTACGTTAGTTTTATTATTCCGCCCCAGCAAAAAGCTTAAAAGAACAGTACGACGGTTTACTTTTTAGGTATAGCAACGTAAGAAGGCGAGTATTAGATTTTTATCGACTGAGGCCTCTATATTAAAAAATGTTTACGTGCCCATGTTGTCTGCCGATTATGAGTGCTTTTGTTCCAAAGTTCGACGCGAACAAAGGAACGAAGGACAAGTACACTCTTATAAGAACATTAAGGCTTAAAGCCACCAACTATCAAGTTGTTAGTTCATGTTTTCGTTCACTGGATATCCTAACAACTGACAAAATGTAAACAGATGCACAGATTGCTATGGCGTGAGTTAGGAATACAGTTACGGTGCGGGATACCTGACAGGAGTTTTTTAAAATAATGTTCAATAATTATGATAAGACTTCGTTATTTGTTTTCGAAAGAAGGCCTTACGAGGTCTCATTACCAAGGAGCAAATCTAAAACACTAACTGTTTCCTAGGTCTTTCCTGGTTCGTTGAAACTAGAGGTGAGAAACTTTTAATTCTTCCAAAATGTTCATAAAACAGTTGGCCTACATGGTCTGGTAGCGACCAACGGTTGTAGCGGCAGCTTCATTTTATTTACTTGGCCGAACAGCAAATGCTACACTATGTACTACCTTCAAAGCAACAGCATCTCATTTTGATTTGTTCTTGGGATAAGTGCATTTCGCACAAGAATTCAGAGAAGAAATCTTGTTTATTATTCAATTGACGGTCGTCCCTCACGGTTCCCACGACGGTTCCTCTCACAGTTTTTAAATCAGTGGGATATTAACCGTACTTAGTCCCACTAGCGGACGAAACCCTCTAGCGATTTCGTGTAAACACCGCTTAACTGGAAAAGTTATCCGAAAAAATATGCTGACATAACTACTACTACTGCTATCGCTAGACGCTAAGTAGGAGCAACTGAAACAAGTGAAAGAGATATGTTCGGGAGAGGCCGAATCTCGCATGCCCATCACCGTTAAAATCTTTTACGCCCCATGCTTTTATTTATTGTCATCACAAAGAGAATGGGATGAAATATGTCTTTCAACTTTAATTTTACTGAAAGGTGCTTTTCAGAAAATTCAATCTACTGCGCCATGATGTCCACCACAACTAACTCAGAATTAACACACTTACCTTCTCTCTTACTCTTATAACGAAAAAATTAATCCACCAGTTTAAGTGCACGCTTCACGGCGTGGTTGTATTCTGATTAATTTGGACCACTTTCAGTACCAACCAGCGTGGAAAGACTTCCAATGTTTTGGGTAAATTTTAAATCGATATTTTAATTTCTGTGACGAAGAAAGTGTCAACAGCACATATCACACAGACACACAAACAGACGGACAGATCAAGAATATATATAGTTTGTAGGCTCTCTGAAGCTTTCTTCTGGGTGTTGCAAACATTATCACGATTATTATATGTTATATGCCCTGTATCACTTCGCCAAATACAGTTATTCAGTTCGTAGGAACGTTTATATGAGATGGGGTGCAATAAATTCTTGTTTGACGAACCCAATTTTTCATACCTGGAGAGATATATTGAAAACTACAATTTTTTTCATATAAATTTTTAAAATAGGGCGTTTTATGGGGAGTGGTCAAAAATCGGTACAATAAACGGTGGGCCTATCTTAAGGTCTTAGCGTCTTTATTGAAACATTCTTATTAACATGATAAGAGTAATCTTCTGAGCTTAACTACAATAGGTAGCAATAACTTTAATCCCTAGTCGTTTTAGTATTCCGATTTGAATTGCATCCTTACTAATTATTATACAGGGCTTATTAAAGAGAGAGAGAGAGAAACATTATTAAATTTATTTGAATTTTTTACTAAGAAAAGAAAAGTGTTAGCGCATTGAATATCAGAGATAAACATAAATATATTTTTCTGTGAACTCTTGATTTTATTTAGCATGATTCTATTGATTTTTGTTTCCAAGGCTTCTTTCTGCGCACTTCTCTATAAATTAACGACCAATTTTATTCACATTTTACAACTTTTACAAAATACTTTATATATCGTTAACAAAAACTACAAATATGAAATCGTTTACTTGGACAGAGTTGGATACAAATTTGTTTGTTATGCTTGAAAAATGCATGATTTGACGAGATCGTTGGAATATGATGCGCATGTTAATGTTCGCTTAGTGGAAATTGAAAATCGAGAGAAGAAGTTTTAATTTTTTTTTTTGTTTTATTTAAATGGAAACGTTTTAGCTTTGAACGCTTTCCACACATTTCAATGCACAAAAGGCAAGCAAGTGACTTTTATATTCAAATGAGTTACTCGCTCCCGTTTTCCTTTTTTTTCTTTTGGTGTGGCATTGTTACTCACCCTAATATTCTTTGCGAATTCTATATACACTTCATCCATATCTCTGTCGAACACCAACACTTATAAATGTGTGATGTAAGCAATTCTGAAATGCTTTCCGAGAAAACAAATTATTTATTAACACTCTCCTGAATTTCTAACGCCTACGAACGAATAATTATCAATCAGGACCTATGACGCCTTTCTTGGCATTTGAACGTTTGTTTTTTGCTGTTTTCGGCCAGACTACCACAGTGGATATTAATCCTATGCGACATTTAAGACCCGAATGGACCGAAGTATTATTCAAATTGGTTTTCGGCATCTATTTGCTGGTGTCTGTGGTTGTTCTCATCAATCTGCTAATTGCCATGATGTCGGATACTTATCAACGCATTCAGGTTCGTATAAATGAAACTCACTAATTTTATATGTATTTCTCTTTTCTTTCTTCAATAACGGTCATCTCCAACATGTCTAAACTAATTTTTTGGGCGTTTCGTACGTTTTTATTTGTTCAACATCTATAACACTTCACATATTAATGTGTCGTAATGTTTGTGTACTGTGTACTATCTATGTACTGATGATGGCGGGGGATGATTGAAATATCATATATGTGTGGTTTATTGTCGATATGTTGGTCATTGTCTATTTTTTATGGGGTATCCCTTTGTTGTGTTGTCTTTGAATGGTGGTCACAGTGCGCATGCATCCTATAAATTCATTTGAGCTATTATTCTTCGCAGTATTCGGTCAAACGACGACCGAACAAACGCAAGTTGACAAAATTAAAAATTTAGCTACGCCCACCCAGCCTTACTGGGTTGAGTATCTTTTCAAGATAGTCTTTGGCATCTACATGTTGGTATCGGTGGTGGTGCTTATCAATTTACTAATTGCCATGATGTCCGACACTTATCAACGCATACAGGTACAATTATCATTCTTCTCCTTTTTTCAATTTAAATTTTAATTTGCCAACACTTTCTTAATAATACTAACTAATATTTTTTTCCAGCCTAAGTACAGATACTTATGTAATCGTAATGTGAAATATTTATGTATTTATGTTAGCTAAAATCCGTCTGATGTTTTTATGTGTAACGACATAAAGAAGATGGGAATTTTCTGTAGTTCCATCAACTGCCCAGACTTGCAACTTCCTGGGAAATTGCAAGGCATTAACGTGAAAAAGTATTGTAATCCTTAAGATACAATTTTCGTTAACAATTTTGTGTCTTAACGATATATCTGCAAAAACTTAAGCCTAATTGGCTTTCAATCACCGATAGATGAGCTTCGTATTTGTACAAGCTTTTGTGTGTGTGTGTGTGTTTGTCGTTTTTGTTCGTTTTATAGAAATGACTTTCTTAGTGTAATTCTATGCGTGTGTATGTATGTGTATATTATCAAAAATTTAGATTAGAATACAAATTGCATGAGTCATTAAATATTCGAATAGTGCTCAAGTTTTTAAAGACCAAGCGTAAACCGGGCAAACAGCTATGTCTAACGTCTTTGAAAATCTTTCCTAGACAGCAACGCGGGAGAGACGTAGCATCTGCGAGAAACTTCAGTACTATTTGAATATTTTATTCCTTAAATTGTTTATTTCAGCGCTTCAAACACTATGCCAGATATCATCATTCATTACGTTTTGTATGATCTTTCTTTTTTGATTCTTCTTCTTGTTCTTTTAATATTCATATCACATAACATTTGGAATTGTTTGCCATATTACATTTGAATCCATACTAAAAAAAAAAAAAAACAAAAAAAATTCCAAAAATATTTAGGCACAATCTGATATTGAGTGGAAATTCGGTTTATCAAAGCTCATCCGTAACATGCATCGCACTACAACAGCGCCGTCGCCGCTTAATTTAGTTACCACCTGGTTTATGTGGATCGTTGAGAAGGTCAAGGTAAAGTTGCATTTGAAAAGCAGCTGATTTTATCAACTCTTCTTCTTTTTGGGAATCCAAACGTTAAAAAATGACCTTTTCCCCAATTCATTTAAAGCAATTTGGCAACAACATATATATGATTTTAGCACTTCAACACATTTCAACACAAACTGGCACTAAAACGTTTGACACAATGGTTTGTTCATTTATGCGATAAAAAATTGGCAACAAAGCTTGAAAGCTATTTATTAACAATAGCTTAAGAAAATTGACAACCACGCTTGATAAAAATTTATTTAACATTTGTTAAAAAAATTGGCAGCCAAGATTGATAGAAATTTATTGAAAATTGGAAACAATGCTTAGAAACCATTTATTAAAAATATTTTAAAAAAAATAGCAACCAACCAATTTAAGAAAATTATCGACCCAGAAAGAAAATTGACAACCACGCTTGATAAGAATTTAGTGAATTTGTGTTAAGAATATTGGCAGTGAAGACTGATGGAAATCTATTGAAATTTGGAAAGAAAGCTTAAAAACCATTCATTAAAAATATTTTAAAAAAATTGACGACCAAGCAATTGACAATGTTTTAAGAAAATTGACAGCTAAATTTGATATAAATTTATTGAAAATCTTATAGGAAAATTGGCAACAGGGCTTGATGAAATTTACCATTTATTAACAATGATTTACGAAAATTAGGAACCAAGCTTGTTAAAAATTTATTCAACATGTGTAAAGAAAGTTGGCAGCCAAGCTTGATAAAAATCTTTTGAGACTATCTGAAGAAAATTTGTGAGAAAGCGTGACGAGTGTAATGAAAAGCTGTTAAAAGAAAATCTCATTTTATTTTTAAAAAATTCGGCTACAATGCATAAAAATTGTCGAATTAGCACTTTTGTACCTTTTACCTTATTTAAGATACAAGTGCACTAGCACTTATTTCTTTATCAATTCTCTGTCACTGTGTGTATCATATTTATGGTGTTTGTATTATTGTCTCTTGTCTTGCTCGTTTGCTCACGCATTCTTTGAACACTTTATATTAGGCTCGCATCAAGAAAAAGAAGCGTCCAAGTCTGGTACAGATGATGGGAATACGACAAGCCAGCCCGCGTACCAAAGCTGGAGCCAAATGGCTTTCAAAAATCAAAAAAGGTAGGAACTGTACTGTACTGCTGCAAGCAAGCCCAATACTTGTTCTCAAATCACGATGTGAGACCGAGAATTACTTTACGGCTCTACGGTACAGCTAAATAAAAATTGTTCCCATCATTTCAAAAATAATTAAAGCTATATAAATATTTATTTGATTTTTACGAACGTTTTCTTTCTCTCTTGTTCGTACACTAACAGATTCAACGGCTCTATCCGTGGTTCATCTTTCACCTCTAGGATCGCAGACCAGCTTTTCCGCAGCTAATCAAAATCGCATTGAAAATGTTACGGACTGGGAAGCTATTGCCAAAAAGTATCGCGCTCTTATGGGTGATGAAGAATCTAATTCTATCAAGGATTCAGATGCCGAGAGCAGCTCAATCGAAGGTGGCACCGCACCAGCTGCCCCACCCGCTCAGGTTGGCAATAATATCACATTAGAACCAAATGTTTGAACATCCATTCTAGTCTATCGATTAGCAATAAAATCATCATTATTGTAGCCGTCATTGCCATTATATTACTATTAACCTATGCTAAGAACTTTATAAGAATCGATAATCGTATTACAGGTCTAAACATGAACTTCCCGGGAGATACTTGTTATTTTGTTTATTAAAGATTTATTATGTATACATTTGTACAGTTTATAGACATTAAGTAGACTCAAGTTTCATTGTTAGCGATAATGAATGCAAAAATTTAGTTAAGTTAAAAACTGAATGTTTCGTATCGTAATTTTTAAGAGCATGTAACATTATTGTGTACTATATGTCATGTTATATTTGTATGTAGATTAGTTTAGTGACAAAAAATAACATGTTTTCTATTTTCTTCCTTTTAAATTGTAATTGTTTTATAAAATAGAAATGCACGGCGCGGCTTTTTTTTTTTAACTAAACAGTTTTTAATTAAATGGTTTTTAAATTATATAAATTTCGTACGATTAACATCGCCGTTTAAATGCAAAGCAAGTGTAAGGGAAACTTACAATATTTCTTAACGTGAACGTAGATTGTACTTGAGGCGCAAGAACCGTAGTCTTCAAGGTCTTGATAGACAAAATTTGTATTGTCGACAGTGGCCGGTTAATGATTCTCGATATCGAATTGAATATGTTAGTCGACAGCAATTTTACGATCAAAAAATGTTGCACTCGACTCTAGGAAAAATGCATACTTTATCGGCTTTCTCTACAGTTGTAAATTCTACGCGTTACAACGCATGCTTAAAGAGCTCAACTCAGCGGTGACGCTATGCCTTGTGCATTGTGCTCAGTAACGCACAGCAGATACCGAAAAATCGAAAAAGAAATGGATAGTGACGATTTCACTATGAGACCGTCGTCGCTGTAAATACAAAAATCGATGCTAGGTAAGAGCCTTAAATAAAAACCGAAATACCGATGGATTATTTGTGCCCACTTTCGACCACGTGTATTATACTGACATCGAGCAATTTTTAATGAGATCCTAATTTCAAATGCAGGCATATAACGTTTACATGGCAATGTACTAGACGGCTTAGCTGCATATTTATCATTACTTCTCATTTGTATGGACAGTAAAATGTATTTAGAAAGAAAATATGAAGATATGGAAATGTTTAAAAATGCATCAGATATAGAAAGTAAATTAGAGCGATATGTATTGAAAAAGGTAAGGTAAGCACAAACCTGTTCAGAACTAACTATCAAGGCTTTGCGGTATGTTTTACAGCAGAAACTAATAAATATTTATGGAAGTGATAGCATCGTTTCATTGATACGGTGGTCACGCTGTATATCCGAGAACTATAGAATCAGGAACCTGTGACGTTCATATATAATTATTCAAACTCAACTTGTATGTAACAATATGAAACTGTTGTTAATCAGAAGTCCGTTTCATAACAGGAAAAAATATTAAGGAAATTGAAAATTTGGACGCCTAGACTAACTGAAATTCTAACATTTTGAACTTTAAGTGAGAGAACGACTTTCCAAGTTCGCAACAGCAATTTATTAAGAACTATTTTCAGAAAAATTACTTTATTTACACTGGATAAAACCGAGTAAACTAATTGTTAGTTCAAACATCGAAAAATTACATGATAAGTTAATAGACAATATTAGAATGTTGTCCATCCAATGGAAAATTTAGATATTACAAAAAAAAAGGTATAACGTTATCGAAATTTATAACAATATCGTCCAATCGCTTAGGAAAGAAAATCAATTTTGAGTTTCAAAAACCACAAAGTAGATGCGCGTAAACATAGAAAATTATGTAACGAAATCAGAGAGGATCCATCGATATATAGAAAACTATAAATCTGTTAGACAAATGGATTGGGGTGTGCGTGTATATTGAGTTAAAAAGGAAGGAAGCGAAAGGACCCAACGTAATTTGAAATATAAAAAGTAGAAAAATTATATTCGGTTGCCACCGAATCTTTTACACCCATCGCTGTTATCCACCAAAAAAAAAAAAAAACAAAAAGAAAGAAGGAAAATGATTTTCGATCTTTATAATATTAGATGTCGCGGCTAAGTTCTTCTATGTTTAGAATAAAAGTGAAAATTTATAGGGTGCACTTTATGAGTAAGAAGCTAGAAAAACGGAAAGGAAAGTTCATTACAGTTCTGGTTGCAAAGACCTGCCCATTGCCCGGTTTGGGTGATTTTGGAATACTTTTGCGTCTTTGTATACGTGGCGGAAAGGAGAATCTTTACAACAGACTTTACACAGACAGACAAGTGGACCTGCTTGAGATGATTTGATGCTGATCGAGAATATATGTACTTTGTGAGGTCCCCGAAACTTCTTCCTGGACCTTGCAACTTTTTTGATAAAACGAATAAAATTATCGTCCTTGGGTGATGGGTATAAGAATCGCATGATTAATTCACGCCTTCCAGTTGCTTTTATGATTGAAAGTTTTTAATATTTCGAGAATTTATACTCCATTTAATGCAATGAAGGGACGTATTGGAAGGCATTGTTTTATGCAAGTGAAGTAAGCGTTCAATTATTTACAGAAGTTCTTGTTTTCATAGCACCTAAGTAAGGGATATAGGTTGGTATGATTTTGATTTCGCAATTGTCAGCATTAGAACACATTAACTCGCTTTTAGCGCCTTGAAAACAACCTATTAGAAGTCCGGAATGTAAGCATAAGTAAAAACATTCGTTTCTAAAGCATTTTATTATTTATTCTGTTACCATACTACAAATACGTTTTACATACTCCTGTTCATTTTGCTTAGTTTTATTTGCTTTCTAAAGCTTTCAATTTTAAAAAACATGTCGTAGTCTAATAAAATCAGACGTGGAAATCTCCTACGCAGTTCTTGAACACTACTGCCGTAACTCAAATCTTGAAATAACAGAGTTTCAAGAACAGGAAAGTATACGCTTATGTCTAAAATGGTTGAAACGGAGAGCTTCTCAGCCCTTTTACAACACTTTAGGTCCAGTGTCGTCAGCCCTTTAAATTTAATTTCTATATCTAAGAGCTGGAGAACTTTAATCGGACACAAGCATGATTCAAGTATTTCAAGTCTTTTCAAATTACTTATGTTAGGCTTTAAGCCTGTTATGCTATTTTTGCTGGCACATGGATCCAAGAAAAGGCGACGTAAATGTATGAGATGCTCAAAGATGTAAAACAATTCCTTGTCGGTTATTTTTGTGTTAAGTCCCCTCAAATCCAATATCTTCAAATTAGGTAGACGCCGAATTAGCACGCAGAATGATTCTCCGCTCAGACGGCAGTCAAATAACTTCAATTCTGTTAGCGTTTTATTGGTTTTCGGAGCTATACCGTTTAGGATGTCAGGGAAGAAGAATCCACGCAAAACCAGACGACGTAATTTACTCCTCGTGAAGTTTAATTGTTTGATAAAGATCCCTGTTAGTGCAGAGCATGGTAAGTATAAACATTGTAAAGAACGCGACCATTTGCTTATAATTAATTCCAATGTATAGTAATCAACGGGCATTGAACCTAAGTTTATTGTTTTAAGCGGGTTGTCCTTTGAAAGATTCTCTAAGATAGCCCTTGTGGCGTTCAGTGCTTCGAGTGTCGCGCAGCAAATACCGCTTAAATCTAGTACCTTCAGCTGAGTAAGTTTTTTAAAGATTTCGTTAAATTGAGACTCTAATCTCAAAGGCCCACAGGAACCAACTGTGAGCCAACGTAATGAGGATGCACACATTGCTATTACTTTTAAGCCGTCGGCAAACGAATCGCTAATATTTATGCTTAATTTTTGTAAATAAATGGTTGTGGATGTGGGTGTTTGCGTCAAATTCGATAATAATTGAGTCGTTGCAAGTTTGTTACTGGGCGCCGATAACGATTTAAGGTTCGAAAATTTGCTAAAGTCAACCGACACTCTTTCTTCGAAGCACATATCGTAGAGATCCAAATCGCTGAGTTTCGGCAAAAGATTATTAAGCAGGGAAAGGATTGATGGCTGATAAAGTGTTAGTCGTACAATATCAGATCCTAAATATTGAAAGGTTTTTAAAAGAGTCGCTGGCGTTATGTTATTGAGTTCGAGCGATTTGTCAGTCATCCAACCACGTATCTCTACATTACCGTATTTCAAATCGCGACGCTTCAAAAGCTCGCAAATAGCCTTTAAATTTTCGCTGGTAATGATCAATTGCGATTTGCGCTTTAGTACAACGTGAGCCAATTGACACCAGTGTCTGCAGACTACGCTGACGTGTAATAGGTTGCGATGTGACATTTTCCTAAAAATTTTCAGCCATATTTCATTGGGCAATATATCCATTACATCCTAAAATAAATAAAAAAGTAAAGAAATTTTATAAAATATGTTAATATGCAAAAGTGGGAAGTCTGCAGTACGAAGAAAGAAATCCAATTATCTTAAGACAAAGCAGAGAGTTTTCAGGAATTTTACTGAAGATGTTTTTCTCAGTAAAGCACTTTATGTATGTAAATCTTTATGTATGTAAATCTCAAAGTTTTCTGAATATTGGTTTTGTGCGCCCCTTTATGGGAATATTTCACATTTACATTACATTCTACGCTCATATGCTTCAAATGCATCAAAGGCGTTTGCCAATAGCCTTATTTCCTAACTTTGTGCAAAGAACAAAAAAATTTAACTGATTCTTCTTCAATGCGATTTTTGTTGTCATTGTAATGTCGATGTTATTTGCTTTTGTATGAAAGAGCAATAACAAAAGACCACATAGCTTGCTTATGGGAATGGATCGTTGTAGAAATCGATTAAACTTACCTCAGTTTCCGCACTCGTAGTGTGTGCAATTTCCTTATGTTTCAGTAAAGTGCCAGTGCAACCTTGACTTGTGCTGGGGGACACATCCGCATCAATTCGCTCGCATGCATTTCCTTTATTCATGTTTCTAATAATAGAAAGGTGAAAATGATCATATATTAGAAACGAGGTGGTTAACATGACACACGCCCCTGCTTGCACAGGCGAGATCATTTTTAATATTGGGTTGTCATGTTACTTACGACATTTTTCGTTATGACTGCGTAACGAGTTCCAAAAATAATTAAACCTTTATGAAATTAATAAACACTTCAAGTGTACACTGGTTTAAAGGTAAACAGATGGAATTTGTGACTAAATGATTGCTTTGAATCAATTAATTATTGAATTGTTTCAACTCTTCTTTAATAGCGATAACTGAAAGTTTGGATCTTCATTAGATAAGGTATAGAGATTTCATACTGAGTATATTACTAAGATATCCTCTTTTTTTTAGTTATATTTCACTTTTTCTGTGGCATCAATTGAAACACTTTCTACGTACACGAAGCTAAACGCTACACAGAATGCATTTGTATCATGTAATACACTAAACAAGTGGAACGTATGGATTGCATTACATTACAGCGGCAAGATCATTGCATTCCATTTTGTTTATGTAAATATCGATAAAGCAAACGATTACTTTGGAAACTCACGTTTTTTAAATAGAAGACAATTTCAGTTGCGTTTTGCAAAGTAAGAATAATTCATATCACAACATTTCTAACTAGTTGCAGCTAACATAGTTTACGGTTTAAAGATCATAAGGGTTTGCGGGGATATTAACCGGATAATTGTGTTTTGCTCGCCTACACTGAAAATGTCCTGTGCTTTGCTGTAGTAATGAGACGTGCAAGCCGCACGTTAAACTACACGTAACATGGACAATAAAGTCAAATTTTGGCGGGCGAGAGCATGCATGACGCATTTATTCTGTCTGACGCTTAAGTTCACGGAAATTTTAGTGTCATTTAACAGATCAGTCATACGGATGTATACGGATGAATACTTGAATTACCGTCTGCCTGGAAATGCACTAAATATGCACACATACTCGAACAATGCGTAGACTAAACAGGTAGTGCATACAAAAGTGCTGGACAAAAGAAAACCCGGCTTTTTTTTTAGAGCAAATTACAATTTTGACTACTTTATAATAACTTTGTTCGGTTCATGTAAATAAAAACTTTCCCATCTGCTTGCCTGGTAGTTCCAATAATCCAAGACAATCTATATGCACAACTTCAGACATATTTTGAGATTTGTGTGCGTAAAAGACGACGCAAATGCATGCCTTCTGCTTGACGGTTGAGTGCGTGGAAATTTTTGTGTCACTCAACAGATTATATTTACGGATATATTTAGTCGGAATTTTTGTATAAATACTTAGCGATACATTAAGTACTCACAATTGTTAACGCACACATACATCGTGGTTGAAGAAGAACTTCTTTTCTCCTTTAACATGATTCATTTGCGCAAGCGTGGTTCTGTAAAATATTTATTGCATATATTTCCCGGTTAACAATGCTGGCTGAAAATCGCTTGGTTGCGGAAAATTGCTCATTTAAGGAATTTGTGGCCTTTTTCTCGATAATAATGAAAATGAACAGAGAAAATGAAAATAGTTTATAATTTTGTAATGTTCGATGCCCAGCTTGCATAGAGAAGAACAGACGAGTCAGTAATATACTCATGTCATGCAAGACCGATCACTAAGCAACTCATATTGCCGCGCGGATTGCAAACCAAAATTAAAAATTTCATAAATTTTCACAAATAACTTCTTGCCATGAAATGCACTCCTTCGGAAAAATACCTTCACGTGGACCTTTGCGGGTCAAATGTCTTATATTCGCTTTATCGTGTAATGACACGTGACCCAAAGGTAATATAAACATTTTCTCCGTGAAGCAAGTCATTATTCGTCCAAAAAGTCGAGTTTGCTTAGGGATTCAAAAAAACGGTCCCATCTAACTCACATTTTCTTCGTTCGTTTAGTATGCGGAAATATCACCTTTCACCAACTTGACCGCTTTTTGCCGAGAAATGATCAAAACGATACTTTAGAAGCAGAAGAGAAGAGCTTTATATCCGTGAGCATGAGGAAATGGAAACAAAAACGAAACCAACGAATTCAAGTTAACACGTTCGCGGACGTGAGCGCAATAGCATTCAAATTTTGAACCCAATTATTTTTGATTTAATTTTATATATATCTGGGGTTTTTTAACTGTTATCCTTGCCTTGAAGTATTGATTATCCGGTTCTTTGGGATTTTCCATATTATTTACTTATTTTTTCTGTGTATTTGCAAATTTTTTTAATGCACTTTTAAATTCGTAAATTTCTACACACTGGTAGGAGAGAATCTTCTCTCATTGTCCTCTTTTCTCATGTTTTCTCTTATCTGAATGCTGTGCAAAATGTTAACTTATAGTGTGAATACTGCAGCATTCGTTGCATATATCGATTGAATTGTGATCTTCTATAATAACTACCCTTAGAAAATGTATTCAATCGGATCGCGAATATCACAACTACTTTTAGAATAAATTGACCATCATTTTTTGCTCACTCACTTATATTCTTCCAGTTCGCGAACGTGTTGATGTTAAATGTCATTGATAATCAGCTTTTGTCGGTATCGATCAGCTTCAGATACAAGTACGTTAAGTTCGGTAAAAGATTGCTAAGCGGAAAAATAGTTGAAGAATGATAAAGTGTTAGTCGAAAAATATCAGATCATAAATATTGGGGCTCAACGCTTCTAAGCTTTCCCGACATAGCATCTATCCAATCATATATCTCTACCCTCTGATATCTCAAATCTTAATCGAAATGTGCTTTAAATTTTGTCTGGTAATGATTAACCGCGATTGGCGCTTTAGTTTAGTGCGGGCTAGCTGATGGCAGCGTCCGTGGACTAAGTTGACGTGCAGTAGATCATGATTGCGACACATTTCTGAAAGTACTCAGCCACACATCATTGGGTAATCTAGATGCTATGGTGTCGTCCTCACTGTGTATATCTGGCAAACAATCATTTGTGTCTCGGAGCGAATAATGAAAAGCTTAAAGTCTGAAGAAAGAAATATAATTTTCACAATGGAAGGGAGAGGGTGTGCTTTATCAGACATGAATTATCTTCTTTATACATACAGGTTTACGTAAAGGTGTTTGCAATACTTGTTTTCTTCGGAATTGGTATTCATCTGGTAGGCAAGTGTTCCTAAGTGAAAGCAAAAAACGAAAAAATTAACTTTGGTTTCTTTCACAATGCAGTTATAACTGCTGTCCTGTTCTGTTTCGATCTCATTTACTTTTGTGCGAAAGGACAATAATAAAAAATCACATTGTTTTCTTATGTCTTAGGGAAACCGATCGTTATAGAAATCGCTTAAAGTTACATAAGTTTCGGGATATGTCTTCCTACCAATTGGTTCACATACCATTCCATTGCCCACTTTCCTTACAACGAAGTGATACATCGAGTGATACATCAGCGCGCACATATATGATATCCTTCGTAAATGCAGACATACCGTACCTGTACAGACATATGGAAGAAAACTTTATTATTCAAGTTATGTTGTAAATGGACCAAGTAATTATGAAAAATATGATTGCGTGGCGCGTTTCAAAAATAATTAAATATTTATTAAATTAATAAACACTTTCCATATTTTATATATACCTTTTGAACGGTAACGCGATCGAATTGAGTGACTGAACAATTGATTCTATTGAATCTATTTCTTATGTAATTGCTTTAACTCTTATTTAATGGCACTAACTGTATGCTCGGATAAAGTAGATTTAAAATATTCCCTCTCTTTTGCTTATATTTGACTTCTTCTGCGCCATAAACTAAAACATTTTCCACGTAAGGCGTGTTAACATTAGAAGAACTGAAACAAAAGCAGTCAAAATGATTGATTTTAGGACAGAGAGGGGAGAGAGAACACTTGCATTTTTATGTATCAAAGAAAGAGAGGATGTAAATAGAACTATTAATAAATGCATTATATCGAAGGTATCAAAAGTCACAAACTCTTAAGAAATTGAAGAAGAAGAAAGAAAGAAAAATTATAAATAAATACAATGCGCTTTCTAATCCGACTTCTGACTTCTTTGGGCATTCGATTGATTAGCGCTAAACACATCCGCCTGAGTAGCCGAAGGGGAGGAATCTCGACTAGCAAGTCAATGGTCGTGAGTTCGAATCTCAAGTGCGGTAGAGTTTTTAATAAAAGCCGATAGCCTTAGATGCTAGTGCTTTTAAGAGTTTAGTCTTAGAATTTATTTCTGTGGCGAAATTAATAATAATAATAATAATAATAATAGCGCTAAACAGAATGACTATGCATAGCATACCATTATCACAGCTTTGTCGTTAGCATTAACGAAGTGAAAGGTTACCTTAAAAATTTATTTTTTCTTTTTTCTAGCAAAAGACAATTTCAAGTATTTTTTTACAACATGACAGTAATTAATTGTTGTGAATATTTGCCATTAACATTAATATATTGGTATTGATAACAGAAGCGACAACAATCCATTGCATTACTTTTATATTGAATCAAATGTTGGGACATCTTGTCATTTAGTTACCTTTGATGTTGTCTGGTATTTTGAAAAAAATGCTGACATATCTTGCGTTTATTTTGAAAAAATTCTTAGCCATTCCTGTGATTAAGTTTTCTCTGGCATTATAGCGCTTGCGAAAAGCGTTATCTGTACGTGAGGTTATTGCATATGGTACTCTACGAAATGGTGTGAATCTTTGGTATAATGTTTCTAAACTACCGTTAAATGCAGGAAGAAATGTTTTCCGTTGCCTCTAGTGCATATAGATAAATATGATGAAGAAAATTTCGCATAGATGGCGCTTAGTAAATATGATATGCTGATAAACGAGCAAATACTTTCTCCCATTTTTTTGCTTATTGCGAAAAATAAATCGTCTTTAAGAAAGTTGTCTGTCTGTCTGTATTTTATATTAAAAATCAGTAAATAAAAAAAATTTTCTTTTATTTTCTTTGTTTGCAAGTGCAAAATATGGTTGCAGCTGCTTTTATTAGTTATTGCGCCTTTGCAGAACTTGCGATAGCCTTTGATGGGTAAAAGATATAAAACCTTCATCAGTTAATTAATTAAAGTAATTTAAGTGAATTCGCACATTCGACAAACCAAGTGTTAAAAACCTGCAACATTGTCTGTCATTCCGCGTAGAGTAGTAAGTAACTTTTTTTTTCGCATTTTCATTATTCCAATTTATGATGTTTTTAAGGATACTTTGATGCAAGCAAATAAGCAAATAAGGCATGTGCATTAACGAGAGCCTGACAAGCGAGTCAAGTTTGCTTGTAAAAAATGCGATGAAATTGTATATCAAAGAAACCCATACGATAAGTATAATAAAAACAATTTACTGGTAATGTTAACAAGGGATTAACAACATTTCATATCTGCAAAAGTTATTTAAGGATAGTGTGTCCCTTCGACGAAGGTGTTGACCCATGCATTTAAATGTAATTTGAAAATAAAGAAATAACTTGAAAACCCTGTATTTACTCTTTGCATTCATCTTGATATATATATATATTTGTACAGTTGAGGCTTATCTATGTTAATAATATAATAAACTAAGGCAGGCAGGTGTATAGCGAGCGAGTGTTTGCTAATCAAACAAAACTTGAACACGAAAGGTGCGAAATATTTTTTTGCTCAAGCATACATATACGCATATATATATATATATATATAATCTCTATCTAATGAAAGAATAACAATTTGTTAATTTCCATCATAATTTTGATCTTTTTAATTGAGGTCGTACTATGTTGTTAAAAGCATAAATTACTCGATCAAATGTTTATCCCTCTTAACAATTTTCAAATTGATACGTGTCAGTAAATTTGTTTATGCCGATAAAATCTTTGCTTCGTTGTTGAAAGACTATAACTACCAAGTGTCGTGTTCGGTTTACATGAGAAAAGATTGAAAATAATATGAACAGTTTTAGGGAATTTTTTGTACCCGAGCTCTCACGTTATGCACTATTCTGGGCTTAAGAAATGAAAAAAAAGTCTCCCTGTACAGTGCTAGTCATTGCTTTGAGAAGAGCGTCTATGTATATTAATGTCACTGTAATGAGATGAATAATCGATTAGTTGCTAGAGAGTACATCTTATCGAAGTTATTGCTTAAACTTACATTAATCAAGTTTGCCTTTAACACGTCCAAGGTGAATGATCCTATCTGTCTTTATTCTAAGGCCTAATTTCCTAACTAAAGCTCCGCCATGATCTTCTCTACCTTTATTCTAGAGCTCAGTTGGCCTAATTTCTTTAAGGATCCGTTGTGCACGCCCGCCATGCATTAGCTATCTGTATTCCAAAGCATAGAGGGCGTAATTTTTAGTTCGCATTCCGGTTGAATAGGAGTTCAACAGAAAGTCGTCATTGAGGTTGTATCGATAATTAGTACATTGTTCAAAAGTTTATCTCATTTGACGCAGTACACGCGAAAATTAGTTTCGAGAAAAATCTTACTTTGTTTTTTTCTCCTGCTTATCAAGCATAAGTGCGATAAGACTTGAGCGATGGATTTAAGATATTCAGCAGAATGCAAGACAAGCGTTGTCTTCGTAGTTATGCCCCGCGTGATTTGGTGGTAGCTTTCACTAATCTTGGCGCGACGGGATTTGGCAGCAACATATTCTTTTTGTTGATTGGATTGATCGGTTTCTGTACTACTGCAAGCAGTGTTGCGAATGCTCTCATACGCGTCGTTCAAATTGTTTGTCACTTCGCTAGGTTAGCATCTAGGTTAACGCAGATCTGAACGCTAATAACAAGCTTTTGGAACGGGCCCGTTTTTCAATAAGTTATTTGATTGTGCGTGGGTGTGTGTGTGGGTGGATCTTCAAACAAAAACATTGCTTAGTTAAAATTTCCACATGACTTCTGCTTCTCTGATAGGGTTCATGCAAAACAAGTCGCCAATCAATTGCTGTAGGGAACTTATTAAGCTCTAAACTTCGATATTGCACAAAAGTAGTGACAGCAATTAAAATCCTGGCGGCATACTTAAGTTAGTTTTTTTAAGGATTTTAGAGGCGTACTCTTATCTCTTTAAATGAATTGTCAAAAAGTGAGGAAGCAAAACGCATCATGCTTTGACGCATGAGAATGCTTGATCTTCAATACGCTGCAATTGATCGTAAAATGACCAAAGCAGGGGAGAGAAAAGATTCATTTGGAAGCGATGAATAAGATGCGTTTGGCTATTACCAACACTTTCCAGGTAGTCTATGAAATTCTTCCAGTTCCAGAAATCTTCCAAGTAAAGGCATGACAAAGGACGACAACGGACGCCAAATACACTGGGCGTAGAGAACGTTTCCGAACATTGATGGCAATGAGGCGATAATGTATTAACGTGGAATAACAATTGACATTCTCTACTGGCGGAGAAGTAGTTGCTGCAAAGTTTCACACGGAAGTCAATGAATTGCAATCGAAAGAAGAATAGAAAAGGGATGATGACGTATGTCGAAAATTTGTGAACGCCCTTAAGTTAGTCTAAGAAATCCTTAGAGGTTGTGCTTTTCCAGGGACAGGTATGAGCAAAGTTTTTTAATTAGAAATGATTAGTGAGTATGCTCCGACTTTTCCTTATGAGAAATAATGTCACGAAAACAAATTTAGGCAAAGTTAACGCGAATGATTCAATATCTTATGCATTCAGCTAACGATGTTCTGCATTTAAAGCGCAAAATAACAAGGAAATCCTAACCTCGCGTTCATATATTTATTGCCATTTGCGTTGACTTCACCGATCATTAATAACTAACATTCTTCCTGAAAATTATATTAAATCGAAAACACTCGAAAAAATTTTAAAGACCCAAGATCTGATCTCAATTTGAAATACATGCTCATAAAAAATGTTAGGTTGTTGGCAAAGTACTAAAGCGAAATGTGGCCACAGGTAAAGGTTGAATGATAACTCGGTTATGTCATCAGATAGAGAGACGCGTTCTAAATGAGTTCCAGAATAACATAGACAGCCAAACTCTTTATTGCAATTCGAAGAAGATTTAAATAGAGTTTCAGGCTGAATTGTTGTAGCAATGTTTAATATCACTCCTGATCCCTTCTTCCCTTGCCTTCCCTTCCCTGCCCATAAGAATTTCGATGAAAATTGTTTGCCTTACATTATCATAATGTGAAGAAGTCAAGCTCCCGGAGTATGGTATGCATAGTTTTCCCAATAACCGAAGAGTGGGAATGTAGTATTTGTGCACATATAGATGCACATTCAACTACACATGTGCTTATATATATTAATCTTCTTCACATTAGATTTTTGATTAAATATAAAAAAAAGTCACTCGCAGTGAATGATCAATGATCGTAAATGGAGATGCGTGTGTGTGTGTGTGTGTGTGTGTGTGTGTGTGTGTGTGTATATATATAACTTTTCATAAGATTATAAGCAAAAAGGACAACGAGAGAGAAAAAAATGCCTGACAATAAGGAAAACATTGACTGAACAAATGGTCAACATCGTGTTGATGTGATTACAGTAATTAATCTTGAGATGAATTTCGTAGACCCGCCATCACATCGCTAACAACAGCGGACAACGAGAACCACAATGACATACGAGTTCATCAAGTGTAACAGGTTGAAAGTATATGTTACGTATGTATGTTCGTGTGTCTCGCATGTCTTTCAGTTTGTTTTGTTACCGTTGCAAAAGTATCCCACGGATGTGACGAGAGTTTTAAGTGAAGAAGAGTTACACATTAGGTACGCGCACAAGGCGCCTGCGCCAGCGTCAAATTAAGTGTTTGTGTCGCTCATCATTAATCACGATTTATCAAAATGATAGGTGCACAACATCAATATAAAATATACATGAACGCATGTATGTATGTATGTGTGAATCTCTATTTATAAAAAGAAATTAATTCAAAATCCTTGAAGCGTTTGCTTAGATCAGAGCAAACCTGGGTGTATTTCTGCTATATTTGTGTTTCTTTTTTTGTTTTTTTTTTTTTTTTGTTTACATCAATTCTTAAGAGGATCTGATCATGAAATATGTCACCTGCTGAGCCAACAATACTTTTTTATATAATACTTTTGGACTTTTGAAAAATGACAGACAACTGACATTAGCTCTTATAAGAGAAAAACAAATATTCATAATTAATTTAAACGAATTTAGCGAAATTGTTCATTGAATTCATGACTTGATTCCGTTTCGAAATCATTAACCATTTTATTCATTAATTTGAATGAGTCTCAAAACAGCCATTTATACCTCCCCCCACTTTAAGTGCGTTAACTAATGCTGGTGCAGCAAAAAAAAGGAAAAAATATCGTCGACCACACACCATAGCAAAATAATCATCAATGGAATTATGAACAGATATGAACAGTACACACATAAAATATACATATATATATATATATATATATATGTACTTATACATCTATATGTCATATGTATGTGATATGCAGTTGTAAAATCGCTTTCGTTTGGTTGAAAGCGGGCATTTGGTCATTCGAAATTAAATTTAAATGATGCCACATTGTCCTCAATGTGGCCGCGTTTTACACTAACGTACCAAGCAAGCAAGCAAGCAACCAACCAACCAACCAACAAACCAACCAGCCAAGCAGTCAGCCAGCCAGCGAGAGGTTTTGAGAGGTACTGCCGTCGGGCATTTTCGGTGCTGTACACTTTGCACTCACAAACGCTCATCCATACTCATATATATATATACATATATATTTATGTATATATATATATATATATATCTATTATGCTATGCGTGTCATGAAGCCATTTGTAATGAGAGTGCTAAAAATTATGAACATTGCTAGATTGCGTGGTGCTATCATTAGTTGAATTGTGATGATTTTGCATGAGAGCCTTAATACTAATACATACACACACATATATATATATATATATATATACATATATATATGCATACAATACATAGCAATTTATGATAGAATATAATGCATGGCGGAGGGGTTTGACTTGCCAAATTGATAATGAAACATCCAGCGCTCTGTCTAAATGTCTATTAGATGATTTTTTTCCCACAATTACGGGCACCTGTGCATGGTTGCATTGCCTTGATAGCGAAATCCCAAAATGTTTACATATCCATCATCCAGCTTCACCCAGTCATACACACATAAGCTAATAAACCTTATCTTTAGATCGTAATACATGCATACAATAACTTCTGAGCTCTTCTCAACGACTAACTGGATGAGCCGAGATGTTGATTAGCGCAGTCATGGTAGGTGGTGGTAGTCATCTTTCCATTGTATATTCTTAACAATGCTGGTATTGGTGTTGGTGTTGGTGGCATTGACGTTCGTCTATAGAAAATTTGAAATCTATTGAAAATTGTTGGCACCTGAGAGCTTACCGACCAACTTATTGCATTTCGTACTAAATTCTTTAGTCTCTCTCTCTCTCTCTCTCTCTGCTTACACTTAACTTTAGCTGCTAATGCTTAACCATAAAGTATTGTGCGGTGGCAACTGTAATTTTCCATTGGTTACAGTTACTAATGATGATGCATAGCATTACACATTATACATTTCACAGCTTCTGCAGTGGGTGCTTGGCTTATAACACAATAACAATAACAATGACTGTCTGATCGTACAAGTAGTCAGTTTCATTTTATTTCCCAACAATTTTCGCATAAGTTATGGTCACACTTTATTGTCGACATTCAGAGGCATCGGTAGTCAAATACGTGTCTTTCGAATCTCTTTTTTTCTTTCCACAACTTTTTCTTTTCTATATCTTCTCCTGTCCCCCCCCTCCCCTTCCCAACTAGTTTTGTGTTTTGGGGAAAGTCAACTAACTAACTAATTACATTGTAACCAATTGGTTACACACTGTTCATGCTAAGTTAAGAAATTGTTTCCTTTTTTTCCTCTTTTTTTTATTTTTTTTTATTATTTACTTAGAGAGCCTGACCACAAAAGCTTCTTTGAAACCCTTATAAATTCATTAAAACAAAATGTAAATTAAAAAAGAAAAACAGAAAACAGAAAACGGAAAACAATGATTGAAAGATACAAGAAAAAAAAGTTTCTTAAACCATGAACGGCAAGAATGGCTAGCAGGTAAGGGTATGGGAGATGCATTTATGAATGAAATTTATGGTCGGTGAACTTGCATGACGACTCGTCTGCCAATTTGGCGAGTAGAGACCCACAGGCACAAAGGTTATAAAACTCATTGAGTTGGTGTAAAGAATGATCTTATCGCAGTGACTTTTTTCCCTTTGCTGCTTAATAGGCAATTAGTATTAAACTTAAAGTGAAAAACATAAATGCTTTTAAAGTCATAAAGAGGCCCGAAAGTAATATTTAAAAAAAAATAAAAAAAAATAAAAAATTAATAAATAAAAATTTAATAATGTTTTTAATAAAAGAAATTAATTCGATTCAACTGAAAAGTAACAAATAAAAAACATTACATAGTACGTATGATCGGTTAAAGTCAATCTCTCTCTTTTTTGGGTGGAATAGGATAACAAAAATTTCTTTTTTTCCTTGATATGATCATCGTTGGAATGGTCACCATGATGATGGTCACAGAGAAGTGGAAAGAGGTAGGAAGCAGCCGAAGCTGCAGCTTAGTGGAACTATGCCAGAGTGGTAAGCGTTACGTCTTTAACGACTCAATACAGCCATGGCCAAGTATGGTCAAACGGTGCCAAGATGTGAATCCAACATTTTATTTAATATATTATACGTTTAATTAAGCCAGTAAATCAAGCTTGGTATTTTAGAGGTGGATGGGAGCTTGAAATCGCAACACAACTCACAACAGCTCTGTGTCGATCTGCAATTTTTTTCTTACTTTGAAGAATTTTTATAAGAATGTTTTGGTAAAAAAAAAAATACTCATCGACCTTGACTGTACATGTGGCAGCATATGAACTTCTCGGCTCAAAGCCTCAGCTATTCTTATTTGGTTACGCTATTAACGGCGGCGTAGTATTGGACCAGCAGACGTACACAAATGAGGACTGCGTCTTTTACCTTTCACTTTTCAAGCTATCTCCTTGTTTGTATCGAGAATTCGCAGACAGTCTTCGTATGGAACTTCTTCCATTCCGCAATTGTCTGCCAAGAAATAAATGCATTGACGGTGGACGGAAAAAATAATCTTCGTTTGCGAAGTCCATGCATTTCCACTATCACTATCCTTAAGGAAAAGTTCACTACCTATCGCGGCATAAATTTAACAACAACAAGTCAACAATTGGAAAGCTGAATCTTTACGCCCACCTTGTGTATGTGTTATGGCATACGACTATAAATCGTTCGAAAATTTATCTTACATCTATATATTGTGTTATATGCTATATGTTTCTATTACTATAGCTCGTCGATTTCTATACTCATATTATTTGACATTTCCTTACTTTTTATTGGTTTTCTGAATAAAATTTTCTGAAATGAAACGAAGATGAATTTAAAAAAAAAAAATACGTTTCATGTACCGTAGAAATCATAAATGAATGAACAATTTTCAAGTACTATGTGTATATGTGCAACGTTTTGACTCAGAAACCGGTTGCCGTATGGTCGGGGAACCAAGCCGATGTTCACGAGTTCAAATCTCAGTGCGGTTTAAACCTACTTGGTCGTAGTTGTAGTGAGCACGCAGTGGGTGAAGAGACAAAGCTTACCGATCGGAGACACATCCACTAAGCTATGGCCGCTCATCGCCCTTTTCTTTCTTTCCCCACTTCCTTGTCACCATCACGGCATTACAGACATCTCATGAATGACTGGTTATAATAAAAAAACATATATGTATGTGTGCATACAACCAAAATATGTTTTGCGTACTCAAGTTCTACTCTTTCGTCACTCCATCGTTTACAGTTGCGTTCTTTTACTCTGTTCTCATACTTCCATTCTGTAAAGGCACAGCAATTTTTTAGGGTGGATACACCTACTCGACAAGAGCTTGAGTTCTTGTCTTCTGAAAGCAATGAGAGTGGGCGTGAATGACATTTGACGAACGTGAAGTTACGTTAAATGAACTCGACACTGGTCAGTTCCGATGTCATTCGCACTTTTGCTTCAAATCATTTTCTAATAAAAGAAAAACCTAAGCGTAGTTAACTTAACTTTATCTTCCGGCCCACAGAAAGAAAGAATATCAAATCTATATGTCGCTCTGGTTCACTTGGATTCATATCCACTTCTCTACTATATCTTCAAAGTCTCTTACTTGTGATCATCTATCTCTATTAGTGAAATTTAAGTTTTTTCTTCTTCACTTTGAGAAAGTGACTCACACAACCGACTGTTATGGTTCTCGTTGACTTTAAAGCGCTGATCAAATCGATCGAAAATAATTTGTGCAACTTAACTTAGCGAGGAAAGCTCGTTGTATACGCGGGTTAGTACGTGTAAAAAAGTAACGCAAGCATCATCATCATCAACAACTGTTATAAACAACTGACCATCGGGTGAATAGAATGAAATGAATGTGTATTTGTGGAGGGATTCGTGGCTGCTGATCTGACAGACTGACTGACTAGAGACTAAATGAATGATGAATGAATGTATGGATTAAAGATTTACTTGCTCTCTTACATTAGCTCGCTTCTTATTGAATGTTTGCGTACGCATAAGAAACAATAAAAACATATATATATATATATATATAGATATATACACATACACACGTGTACAGTATACCGATATTTGGTAGATATTGATGAGCGCACGTGAAGGCAACAAATCCCTTTTGCTTATACCTTCTCGTTGTTGAGATGGTTTAAAAGCACGCCTAACTGATGATAGTATAAGCATGTATGTGTTTGTATGTATATATAAGTTTATGAGCGAGTGTGTTAGTGGCGGTTTTGTGCCATAATTAAGGACTTTAGTGTAATTTGTGCACCTATTTAGGATCGCGTTGATTACAGGTCGGCACTTTATTGAGCTTGACACCTAGAGGCTCTTCGGCAAACCATATCACAGCATAACACCGACACCGCTTGCGCGTCAGTTTGCCACAGTTTGTTAGATATATATACATATACATATATATATATATGGAGATATGTGTGTGTCCAAGCATTTGTATATGTACGCTTGTGCATATGAATGTGTGTGTGTGTGTATATATGAATGTTTTATACTCTACGCGAAGTATCTTAGCTTAGCTTAGCTAAAGCTTGTTATTGCTGTTGTTGTTTCGAGCGGCAAATGGTCTGAGTGTGATGACTGAGAATTTGTGATGTTTTAGTGTTCAGTTTTTTTGTTTTGTTTTTGGTAGACATAAAAGCAAAAGGGGTTGAGTGAAGCACGATTTAACAGATGAAAGATGCGCAGATCAAGAAGTTCAAGATTTAAGGTTACTATTTAAAGTGCATACAAACATCTATACATTAACTTTTTGTTGTTTGTATATTTTACTTACGTTACGAGCATTCTTCTATGCAATATTGCTCCGGCGAATATTGCGAGTTTTTTTTTTTATTAGCTGACGTGAGTATTTAGTGTTGACGGCAAACAACAAAAGGATTTCTTTCGACTTCATTTCACTTATAAGACGATTTTTATAATAATAATAAGTGCTATTATTGCTATTATTGTTGTTGTTATTCATGTTGCTGTTTTGATGATGATCTATCTATCCAGATGTGCGTTCGCCTATTGTTAAGCATTTTAACAAAAAGTTATCTGACGAAATGAACCCAAAGCAACACACACACACATTTATTTATTTATATTTCACTGTTATCTTTAATTTTAATTAATTATGATATATTCCGGTTTGTCTGCGATAACAGCAACAGCAACAGCAACAGCAACAGCACCAGTAACAGCAATAATAACCAAAACCAAAATGTTTAGCAAAACACCTGCTATGAATAGTTGCATGTGTGCCGCTATCTCTAAGTTCTCTTTTACAGAGATTTTTAATTAAACTATATACGTATATGTGGATGTGGAATAACATATGCGAGGCAAACACTCGCATGCACTTACGTTTATGAAACCTGTTAATGATTAATGTAACAGATAAACGCTTCAACTCATTGCCTACGTACAGAGTTTTCATTATTTAATATCGTTTTTAATTTTTAATTTTTTTTTTACTCCAATTTTTCGAGCTAATCAATGTGTGTATGCGTTTAGATTTTACCAAAGATAACGATAAACTAAACAAGTTGTTGAGTGTTTAGGCCTTAGCGTAATGAGTGTTAACATTTATACGGTATGTTTTTACAGATAAAGCAAAATAATACATAACTGAATGTTAGTTAGAATGTTTTGTGTCACAAGGATTTGTCATAGCCATAGGATGGCGTTGTGGTAATTATTGCTTATTGCTTAACATTACCCTCTCCCTGTTAGGTAATCATCTTCGCGCCATGCAGGAGAGAGAGAGAGAGAGAGAAAGAGAGAGAGTAAATGATAAATTTTAAACATGAAATTATGACAAATTCTGTGAAAACACAACGCGATACGCTGTAAAATGCAATACATTTGCTTTTATGGCATCGCTTAACAACGAGCCATGCAACCTAACCTAACCACCCGCCGTTTTACTAAATGACACGCAAATTGTTCACAATATTTTCGCCAAAATACATTGCATTGCATTGCTGTCAAATTAATTGCTTTGACACTTTTCCATTGAATATGCCATCGGCCATCGGCTATCCGAAGGTAGCGCAATAAGTAAGAGACGGAAGGAGAGATGCAAATGAAGAAGAACAAACTCTTTATATCAAAATACCACCCAGCAGGGGTTTAAAAAAAAAATATGTATGCAAAAATTTTGCAAATAATAAGCACTTGAAGGTGTTGCTATAAAGCTCGTCTTTCACACTCTTCCCTATCTGTCGACGGAACACAAAAGGTATACTAAACCAGTGATTGCGTATGCAAATCATGCAGATATTTATTAAAGATCGGATTTTGATCAGAATAAATCGGTTCAGATTTGCATGTCACTGAATGCTTTCTATTCTGTCCATCCGTCCGTATGTCTATTTCGTCTGCCCATTCGTTTATCTGTCCGTCTGTCCATTCAGAGATCCATCCGCCATTTCCTTGGACAGTCCATTTGCTTTTTCGTTTATCAGATTTTTCCTTTACGTACGTCTGTCTCACCACCCCGGGTTGCTCACTCGTCCGCTAGTTTTTCTGCTTAAATGTCTGCACGCTCGCCTGTCCATTCGCTTGTACGTCCGTCTGGGTACGCTTGTGTTCACCCATTCGCCCATTGGACCGCATATATATTCTTAATTTGTGAACGACAGATTAAGTTCAGAAATCCACACTTGCTACCATCAATTGCGAGAAAGCGCAAAAGTCTTTTGAAAGCCAAACATTGAACATTTTTTGAATATATATGTCGTTCCTCAATGGAAAAACGTTAGCGATCGGTCTAACGACACAATTTCGACTATCACAAATTTGCCTGAGATGGTGGGTTTCAACTAAAGGCAACAAGCAAACGAAAACTTTCGACCCTCGATAAGTGAATTGTTCGGTATTTAACAGTCCAGAACTTTTGTAAAACGCATAGAAATTTTTTCTTTATTGATGTCCGTGTATACGTCCTTTTATTTGTCAAATTTCTCCCGAAACATAAACTTTACGATAAAAGTTTAAATTTGACTTTTCTTCGATTCTACTCGACCTTTGTTGAATTCAGTAAATTAAGTTCAACACTCAAGCCCAAAAAGCTTTAAATGATCTTGAGCGGGTGTAAGAATGAAATCTCTTTGGATCTTTTTGATTTCTTCATTGTACTTTATGTATATATATATATGTAGATATATATAAAATGATATTTGAAATTATTTCGAATAAATAGTTTTTAGAAAAGCAAAACTCGTCAACCTGTCAAAAATAGACTTTGTTTAATGCGTTGGGTATCTAATATTCGCTTCGAAAATGAATCAGTTCTTGTGCTTTGTTAAATGCTGGTTCCTTTCAGTTCCAAGAGTAGGCAAATGAAAAGAAATTATAGCTTAAGCATTGTATTTATGCGAACAGAAACGAGCACAAAGTAGGGTCCGCTTCACATATATTTTGTAAAAATATTGAATGTTTATAAATATCCAACGCTTGCACGCTGTGTTTGAATTGCTTAATTATAACGTCGACTGGTGGGATATTTTTTTGATAAAGGTTAACTTGTAATAAATAAATGACTTCTTTTTTTTTTTTACATTTTGCTTTGGTGTTTATTTTCAGAGACTTCAATAAGTGCTTGCAACATATCAGCTCCTCCTCAAGAAGAGAAACTCGACTCGTGTTATACTAAATAATGAAAACACAATATTTAGAAAGTTATCAAAAAACAAAAACAAAAAAGCGAAAATATAAAAATATTTTGGGTAACATTTTTGAGCGAAAACTTTCGTAGGATTTACTTTTTGAACAAATTACTTACACCACCATACACATTAAAATGCAAGTTTAAAGAGTAAATTCGTGAAATTTTTAGAACTTTGCCTGACAAGGAATTTTCATGTGGTAGCGTATTAGTGAAAGCCCTGAATTACTGATTTATTTATCATATTTCACACTCAATGTAAAGGTCATGTATAGGCTTAATGACGGCATGCCTCTCCCTGGTGGACTGCGTTCAAATAGCTGCAAGAGATTAGCTTCGTGGCACTTCTCTAGCAGACGAACGTGTAGCAGTTTTGTTATTTCTATTGCAGCACCCGGAGACAACGATTTCAAGCGTCCTACGGAGTATCTCCACCGGCAACAGCAAGGATCTCCATCTAAAGCGGCAGACTTCGTGAACGCGTAATATAAAAAAGATTTGAAGGAAGAGAGAGAGAGAGAGTAGGGTATTTAGTACGACCTCGCATAAGATGTGACATTTTAATTTATTAATTGTTTATTCATCGTTTATAACAGTGGCTAACCATATTGGCTAACTAATAAGTACACGACCTTCAGCTGAGGAGAAAGAAAAGAAAGAAAAAAGAAATTTGAAAAATTTCGATACAGTTTCCTTCGCCTCCTATAGTACATAATATTGAGACGTGTCAATGCACGAATATCAGACAGACATTAAAATATGTATATAATGCTCTAAGTAAAGGCAGTGCACTGTTCGTTCAAGAAGAGACAATTATTTCCTTTTCAGTTTCTTTAGTTTTTAGTTCATTTAATGTTCTTTTAATTTACTAGATTTTCAAAGGTTCTTGGCGTTCATTGAAAGCTTTTTCAATGCTTAAAGTATTTGTTTGAATATTACATAAGCTGTCATAATAACTTGTAAAAGAGAATGATTGGATTCGAAGACGAAAAAACCAAGAAATAATTTATGAGAATAAAAAAAAAAAAAAAGAAGGAATGAAATGAAGAGAGTAAATTACATGCATGTCTTGTCAAATGCATGTCATTCGGTATTTATGGAGTTTATGAAAAGCAAGTAAGAAAGCCATGTATGAGCTTTAAGATGAATCTCTGATACTCTTCTGTCCCGAAACCAGTTTACAAGAATATCAAAATATTTTATTAAAAGTAGGCGTGTCAGTTAGTCGATTGTACTATCGATTGAATAGTTTCACGAAAAGTTTGTATCAAGTAGAAAATCAACGTGTGTTCGTCAGTTATGGCGGACAGTTTGTTAACGGTGGGCGGATCATAATCCAGTAAAAATAGTGCAAATTTCTCAGCATTTGACCGGCAAACGATGTATGAAGGATGAAATGAATGGGTGTAAATCAATTCAGAATCTCATATTGATCAAAAATTTGCATACGTTAAGGGACCTTTAATCCATGTTCCATGAGTCTTACAAACCGAAGAATTGCTATAGTAATCTTTCGTTGGTGATTTAAAAAAAGAAAAAAAAATTTTATGTATTGTGAAAGTACATAAATGCAAATGATAAATTCTCATTTATGTAGACACACACACACGTAAGCACAACACATACAAATCCAATTGCTGAATTAAGGTTAATGGTATAAAAACTTTTACATGCGGCAACGTTTTCCGTTATTGACTTTTATACGGGAAACAAGTTTCAACGAGAAAAGCAGCCAATGAATTCAATACTTGTGAGTTGGGCCTTATGTACTTAAAAGGTCTTAATCGATGACTTTTCCTAATTCGCATGTGTATAAATATTATTCTCTTCTCTCCTTATTCCCTAACTATAATCATTCCTGACCATCACTATGATCAGACCTATTGGAGACGTCCTACGTGGAGGGTTAAGAAATAGCAAAAAAAAAAAAAAAAAAATATATATATATATATATATATATATAGAAATATAGTATAAACATAATCTTATAACATTCTCGAGGAAGTCCAATATAATGGCTTCACTTATCGGAAGAATGATTTTGCCTTTCTGATGAAATACTGATTACAACGATCTTCAAGGCCATTCGTATACCGGAAAATAAAAACTTTTAAAAGCTAGCATAAAAACGATGATGATGGGGCGTTGAGGCCAAAGATTGTCTCACTAGTCTCTGCGAACTTTCCAAATGAACTGACGTAGCGCACTGTCGTGAAGATGAAATATTAAAAAAATTTACCATAAAATCTCTAGCAAAACAAGGCAAAAACGTTGACGTTATTACAGTTGTTGTTAAACTATTCGATCATGCACATGAAAAGGCAGGAAAGAGTGGTTATTTGTGGATGGCTATTTACTCAGGAACGGCATCTTCTGAGATGTTTTATTATTATCGTTATTGTAGCTGTTTTCTTGTTTTTTCCTTTTGCCAAATTACCGCTCATTTAATTTAGCTTTTGATGTTGAATGCGGCCAACACTTTACAGACAATGTGTTGAGCGCTTGCGCCAACGCTTTATTGAGGACGACTATTGAGGTTTCAGTTTAATAAACGTTCGCAATATCATTATTGCCAGCCAACCAAACATGCACGCAGCCAAGCACACTCATAATCACTCATATCATATGATATATATACATATATATACATATATACATATATATATATATATACATATATATTTGCACAGCGATGAATGTATGTACTGCTTGGCCCAAGAATCGTTACACACGATTCCCATTCGTATACATTTATGATTTAAGGAATTTTTTCGGTGTTGTTTGGCAAAACGATTATGTGCCTGAAAATTACGCCTCAAAAGAAATGAATACGTTTTTCAGAGAGTCTTTGATGCTTTCATGCGTTGCGTTTTAACGAATGAAGAAAAAGGAAAAACCTAACATTATATACAAAAACACACGCTCAACGGTATAGCGGTATTGATTGATGGCGTTGATATACACATACTCACACTCACACTCACACTCACACTCGTGTACACTTGTGTAATAGCAAAAGCCAAGTGTTGGTGCAACGTGCTATTAAGAGGTGAGATCGCCCTTGATTATCATGGTAATGATGGTATGTATGCGCATCTAAGGGGACCAGAGATGAAAGCATATGTCCTAAATATAGAGTAATTTTCATGCAAATTTTCGATATAATTTTCGGTTAATTAACATTTTAGTCACTTTTCCTAAGCGAAAGTGTGCAATTTAATCAAGAAACGAAAATAAAAAATAAAAAAACGGAAAACATAAGCTGCAAAGATAATAACAACTGTAGGATGAAAAGCTAAGATATGCGAGATTATATCTTATTGGCGTTGGCCTTCAATTACCGGCAAGAAGATGTTAAGGTGGACTTAAATTCGCTTCGAAACGTTCGATTCTTAAGCATGTGTATTAAGACCAGCAGTTCGGGCCCAAAATTGGATCGTGCCCAGTCTCAAAGGTTTCGTATTTCTTTTTTCAGGGACATTTAAGTAAAGCATCGGGTTTACCTGTGCAATTGTAAAGTGCATTTAAGGGGTTTATGCAGCTAATGCTGCAGGATTAGTTTGCTCCATGTTGCCAGTTATGGGGATAGCAAATAACTTTTTCAAAAATTGTCTTCAACTTTACTTACGTAGCACGACTGTTAATCGGATGATATGTTGCCCTACGCAAATTGCAACACACATTTATGATCGATCACTTACTCCGAAGCGGCACCTTTTCGCTTCCCCTTCTTGAGATCAGTTCTTTCAGTTTCCTTGACATTTCCGCTTTTCATATGATGCCACTTCAACAGCGCCTGCAAATTATTTAATTAAATCGTAAATTACTTGTGCATGCTGGGCGTACTAAATACGTGCGCATATATATGCAACGCTCAGATTGATTCGGTAAGACTCACTCTTCATTACGAAATTATTGCTATCAAGTCTCAAGTGCGGTAGAGTCTTCTTTCGTCGTAGCTATAGTGAGCAGTCAGTCGCAAAGAGCAAAAACTTGCCCTCGATTGGGTGCACATCCACTCGGCTGCGGTCATTGTCTCTCTGTTTCTTTTACTTTCGTCTCGTCTTTCTGCCCGTCACTGTGTTAAACAAATAGCATACAACCCCTGAGTGATTGCTCCTTTAAAAAAAAACAAAGCGAATAAATAAAGTCTTGTGATTATTCTAATCAAGATTAGAAATCGATATAAGTCCGTCTGTCCTTTTGCACTCTGTCCACATATTTTTGCCTTTAATCTTTCGAGGTATTTGCACGACGAAAGGTTTAGGTCTAAGAATATGTTCTATTGGATTTAAGGTCACTTCCCATAAAACGTGGTATTTTGATAAAGTCCTTATAAGGAAAGAAATTTTTCCATTCTTAGTAGTTCTCCTTAAAAACGGGTGGGAGAAGGCATTTAGCCGTACCATATACATGAGAAAATTATGAATTGAAGATGATTCTATTTTGAGCCTCGTCCCATACAAACGTTGCTCCGAAAATTAAGCCTTTATATGGTCAAAAGTTCAGTATAGTAGTTTGAAAGCGAAACTCGGCTTAGGTATAATGAAATAATTGAAGAAATAGCGCAACACAACACAAAGACCTAAAATACATACATGCATAGAATTTGAAAGCATGGACTTGGAAGGGAGTGGCAGGCAGTGTTTTAACATACGTTCTCCATCCCTCTCGCTCTCTCGCCTAACAAATTTAGCATATTGATTTCCTGACTTTGTATCATAGCTGTTTATTCCTATGTAAAGTAAGTCTATTACGACAATAGGTGAAGTTCGGTAACAAAACATTAATCACATACCCCAATAACTCGCTCAGGTCCCTTTTCGTATCGAAAAGCCAGTTTATAACACGTAACTTTAATTAGATTTTTAATGCTGATCGACGGTAGGCGAAACGTTCTAGATGTCTGTCGCCTAAGTACGGACACAGTAATACTCGCAATAAATGCAGCAATCTTAAGATTAGAAAAAATTTAAAAAGTTTTTTAGTGTTCTTCGTGAGAGTATGAAAATTTAATTGGATTTTGCTGAGACACCGCCTGAGAGTTTTTTTTTAAGATTAGTAATGTATTTGAAGAATATAACCATCCCATGAAATGTATGTACGAAGGTTCGGTAAGTCGAGGCAACAGTTCCTTTACCTAGGGAACTATTTGAATGATTTGAGGAAATATTTTGAAAAAAATGGAGGTGCTCCACCTAAAGGCGCAAAGGATTCCGTGTCAAATGAATTTCAGCCAATCAAAAAAAAAAAAAAAAAAGAAAATGAATAAAAAAAATTATAGTGCAAGCGGAGAGTAACAATGGTTCTGTAGAGAGTTTGCGACAATTTCAAGTCGTTATTGACTCACTGAATCCGTCAGCGAACAATATACCTGACGCCGAGATTTCAATCCCACACAGTTCGGAACTCCTTAAGGTGAATTGCGGACTTAAAGTATACATTAACGATTATAACCCAACTATGATGATGCTTTTGCGTTGCTTTTTCTGCTGCCGTAAACAAAAACAGTCAACTGCATAGTGCCGCTAATCACGAAAATTTTTACTATAAGTCAAAGCCACTGCAGTTCATTAAATGACAGCAGTGGACCAAGATTCCTGCAAATGTTTAAAGAGCAATTGCACAAACAAAATGAAAAATTCTATTACGTAAAGATTTGGGAGGAATAAAATTTCTCTAACACCGATTCTGTTAGCAATAAAAATGTAAAACTTACCGACGGCTCTTAATGCTTTTATGAGCAACACATACACGACCCATACGCATTGACTTAAGCGCATGAGGACGTGATTTAATATTGATTAAGAGCATAAAGAAAAAAAAAGAAAAAAAAACGAAAACAGAATATGGCAACCAAAAGCAGCAATATTTCCAGGCAATATGTACGATGATGCTGTTGTTGCAAAGATTTCTGCGAAGCTCGTTTTTGAGAAGTGAGCGAGAGAAGCAGTTGAAGATCATTCCAGCATCAGCATTAGACTCAACGCAACAATTTTTGGTTGGGTTTAAACCAGTTTTGCAAAAAAAAAAAAAAGAAAAGAAAAACGAAAAAAACAACATAACTAGTCGACTAAGCAGCCATACAGCTAGTCAAACAACTAATACTAGCAACCAGCTAACCAACCACTTAATAAGATTTAAGGCCAATATGTACCTTTATATATATATATGTGAATAAAAAATTGCAATTTTTTTCCAAAGGGAAAGAAAGAGATGGAAGAAGAAGAGAAAAGTAACGCCTTATTGCATTGATTAAGAAGCAGTAAAAGAAATTTCATAAAAATGGTTGAATGGTCTTCCTATGCCGGGCATATACAATATGCTTATGTTTGTGACGTACATAACCGTAAATTATTTAATAAAACTGAATTAATGGCTACACAGATATATAAGTAAAAAAGATTTCCTTTCTTTTTTTTTATTTTCTTTGCTTGCAATCTAATAAAGTTTTAACACAATTTTGTTGCATTTTCCTTTGGCGTAACTAATCTTGTATATCCTTTGTATTCGAAAATTGTATTTGTTCTGTAGAAAGCGAGAAGAGTGAAAAATCAATGGACAGCGAATTTTGGATAACTAAAGACTTTTCCAGGACTGTGCTGAGCAATCCTCTGTTTAGAATCCACTAGAAATTCTAAGAATGTTGCAGACAGTGATTATTGGTCATTGGCCCTCTTTGTCGATCGTTAAAGCGAGAGTGAAAAATGAATATATGCCCACAGACACTTGGATAGACTTCAGCCGATCATGACCATCTCATCTGGAATACGTTTATATACGTTTATATAGGATTGCTGCTGCTGCTGCGTTGCGAACAGGATAGTAAAATTTATTTACTTCCCTTCTCTCCGGCTATATGCGAGAGAAGTTATTAATCCTCTTCAATTTTCACACATGCCTTCTTCCTTTCTTTATATATGTGTGAATGTTTTATAATTTAGTAAAATCTGTTTAAAAATTAGTGAAGCATTAAACATTTTTCGTTTCTTTATCGCATCAAGTTCCTCTTGTTTATTGGAAAACTGACTTCACGCTTTATTCCATTTTCATTATAATTAATATTTCTACAATTTCTTACTTTTCCCTTCGAATTACGTCTCTCTACGTTTTTCAATTTCTTTTTTATTTTTTTTCAGAGGATTTTTCCGATCACATTACCTTCTATTTATGTTCTAAATAAGTGCCATAAAAATACCTTTGTATTGTCTGTATGCATGCTCTGTCAGCATCAGATGTTGAAATGAGAGGGCGTATATTGCATGAGGCTATGCTCGTTTCATTTGCTGGTTTTATATGTGGTATTTTTTGACGTAGCGTGTTATTACAACAATTGTTTTCAAATGTTCATGTTTTTTATGATATTGTATTTGGTTTTTTTTTTTCTTTAACAATATTTCCTATCTCTAAGCAGAGATTCTCAAACATCTTTCAAAATATTTTGTTCCGAAATTTCTAAGTAAAAATAATAACATAAGATAGGAGCTCTAGGAAATATTCGATCAAGACGTATGGGCAAACGACTTTTGTCAAATCGACTTGGAATTCAACCAAAATTATATTATATTTACAGATTCTTCAGGCTTCAATCAATTCTTATTGTACGCACCACCGATCGATGAGGCTATACTCGTTTTGTCATAATGTTTGCAACACCCAAAGGAGGCTTTGCCAACATGAAATTCTAAATTGATTAAGCCATGTCTGCCCGTCTGTGTGCATGTATGGTGTGTGTTGTTGATAAACGAAGCAGTCGTCTTCAAATTCGAAAGAAACAATGGCAGGTTACTGAACATAGGCCAAATTGGTTGGAGCACATGCGCGCAGTAAGCCGTAGGCTGAATGCAACGCAATTTCTCTAAACTAAAAATTTGTGGATTTCAGCTCATTACTCACAAATTATGAAAGTTAAAAGGCTGAAGTTTTCCACCCTTGCTTTACGAAGAACTCTGCGCAAATCCCCTTTTATGCTAACTAATTATAAGGTAGACGAGACCGAATGTTTAAAATTAATTTGTACATACTTCAAATGAAGATCCATTATCTACGCCTAAAAATAGGTTAATTCTGAAACAAAAATATAGTGGACACCACAACCTGGTGCATTATTCTTTTCTTCATAACACCAGCGATATCGGTATCAAATAAAAGGACTTGAGGAGTAGAGTAAGAGTAGTAGTACAAGTTAAGTGTATTCGCTCCAAATTAAATATAGTGGACGTCACGATGTAGTGGACTGATTTTTTCAACACAATACCGTCGATATGGGTATTAAATAAAACGACTGGAACCAGGGAGAGCATACGGCAAGTTGAATATATTAACTGTAAACTAATTATGGTGGACTTCACATCGTGATGGATGAATTTTTGTTTTTTATAACACCTTTAGCGAAGTAAAAGGTGGAAGGTATATTTTAATCTGTTCATTTTTCTGTAATCATTAATAAAAGCATGGGGCGCTCAATATTTCAATGGTGGTGGGTATGAGAGATTCGATTCAAGTCGAATATAACTTTCTTGCTTGTTTTTTTCTACTGAAAAATATCTTTATTTTTTAGGGTCTTTTAAGTTTAAAGACCAATATTTCGAGTTTCTGAGATGAGCACCGGAAAGGAATGTTTTTTATTTCAGTTTTCCTTCTAGATCAATAGAAGTGATATCAGATCTGTCTTATAAAGGAATATAGGTGTCGAGATCACAAGCCCAACGCACAAGTTGGCTTTTAACCAAATTCTTAGCTTAATTTTTCTAAGTTCTAATGCTTCTTCCCTTTTCAGCCACGAATTTTTCATACCTTATTAGCTTTGCTAAGAAGAATCTCGTCATCAATTGCTTTACAATAAGGCAGCTTGCAATCTATTCTGCCTTGATTTAAATATAGAATATTGAGTGAATAAATTTGCCCGGGGCCAAATGATCTAGCTCTTAATCAATCTTCCAATCGACAATATCGAAGTGATTCCCAATTGTTTATGTCTTTAATAAATACGTGAGTTCTTGTACAAGAAGTAGTTATATAATGGTTTAAGGAACAATTTCATCTTCATTTCCCAGTAGATGGCAATAGAGCTGACCAACTACACTAGGCAGATACCACACCATAAACGTGCTCCCAAATCTAGTCCATAGTTTTGAAAGTTAGTTAAATTTCAGAAAAAAATTCGTTTGCTCTACTCTATCCCTTCGACCACAGCCGTAACGATTCGCAAGCTCGTGAAGACACTCACGATATTTATAATAATCGAAAGCAATAGTACACCAATATTTTCTTCGCTCCAGGAAATTGCACGTAAGAGACGCACTGCGCTTTGGCCGGGTAATCATTGATAAAGTTGAAAAAATTCCTTAAAAAAATGAGAAAAACTGCCACATTTCAGCTTCTGATATTACTGTGGCGTTAAATGTGCACAAAAAAAAAGAGAATTCAATTTTGAACCATGTGTGTAAAGATGAGCGCAAAAATGTTGGGTACAACATTAACTAACCCGCCTTAGTAGTCGAGTACAAAAGGATTGCGCTTACCAAGCTAGTGTTCTCGGGTTCAGATTTTAAGGCGGTAGAGCAAACTTGGTCGCAGCTGTGGTGAGTGCTCAGTTCAGGCTGCGGCTACTCCCTATGTCTTTCCCGTTTGTTCTCTCCTTTTTGGACCGCCACCTTGTTATACATGCAGGGGACAGCCCTGAGTGATTGGTCATTTTGGGAAAAGAGAAAAACTGAAAATTTCGATTAATTTAGTCGATGTACTTTCCATCATCGAATCGCAGCTGAAGTAAAGTGAAATCGTATCGTATTTTCAAGAGATTGATGTTGAGTGGGTCGCAGGTTAATGTCACATCATAGTAATGAGCGAACAAAATCGCGATCCAAGAGATCTAAAACTGCACAAACACGAATGCAGCCTCGAACTTTAACGCATAAGTTGATGCTTGCTGTTGCCTGGATTTGGAGCGGAATCGGCAGCTGCCCCAATTCGATTGATTTCATTTTCTACGGCTCACAATTACTGAGATCAAAGCACAAAAGTGAAGAAGAAGCCTTGATGCATTGATCCATTGCAACGTTTCGATTTGTACGGAACTCTCTTAATGGTGATTTCAAAAGAGATCTTTTAACTAAATTGCTCGAGCTCTTTGCTTTTAAAAATTCAGAAAAAGATGACAAAAGTTTATCGATCCAAATGGAATTTATTTGGTTTAATAAAATTCATTTAGAATATAAAACAAATGTTTTTGAATTTTGTTAAAAATAAAAAAACAAAAAAAAAACACGCAATATATGACGCAATATATTGAGAGGATTTTACATGCTCAACACATATATCTAATAACTAAACTATTTATTAGTCAAATTTAATTTATTGATAGATGTTTTTTAAAAAGTAATCAAGCATTGAAGCAAAGAGCATCAGCAACATAACAACGAAGCTATTGTTTACAACCCTCCATTTGTAACACAAATAATGCCTTCGCCTTCTATCTATAGCAACGTAGCTCACATTTTTACCTTACATCTAACGAAATGCCAAAAGTTGATGCCTTCCATCAAAAGTCACCGGGCGTAAGTTTGAAGCTCATCATCTAGTGTACGATCTTAGCGTCAATGCACTAATCAGACTAGTAGCATCATTACTAGTAATCGGAATGGATTCACTTGGAGCTCGTAGGATTGATGATTGTCAAGATGTTCTTACTGCTCCTGCGCTTGCTAAGCAGCGAGGGTAAAGGAGCAATCAGAAATGAAATCTTTTGTTAACATTAGCGGAATGTTGCCTGAAAGTAACAAACGAAACGTTATTGTAGGCGTACCACTCATATCTGCCAAATTGAAAACAAGCAGAACTACAACACCGATGAAATTTATTATAAAAACATCTATACAGAAAAGGATGTGTAGGTAACATGCATCCGAGGTGGCATATGACATCAATCGATAATGCATCACTAGCTGAAATGCATAGCGATTGAATGGGAGCACAGGGTGTGCTCGATGGTTGAATGACAGAACCTTGCACTGAAGCATACATGACAAGCAAAAACTTTTGATGAATTTATGTTCTGCGAAAAAAAAAATGAATGAAAAAAGTAAACGAAAACCATGTCAAATATTAATGTTTTACTTCTTTCTCCTTTTTGTTGTTATAACGATGAAGGAATCGAAGCCATCGTTCATTAAACTGTGTGGGAGGAGTAGCGAAAAAATCTTCACATTTGTCCATTAGCTTAATTTTTATCAGCAATTAATCGCGTTAACCAAACTTCTTGTCAGCATCATTTAAATAAAATTTCTTTCTTCTGTGTATTTTTTTTTATTTTATTTGTTCTTTGTTGCTTTTTTTTTTGTTGTTGTTGAAGACCTCAAACAAAAATGAAAAAACTAAACGAGAAATGATTTTATTATAAATTCGGCCTCCAATCAAGATGATGTGGTTAAGATATATATATATATAGATATATGTATATATAGATATATGTATATATACATGTACATATATATTGTTTTTTGGCTACAATGCTAAAAAGTTTGTTGAATGACTGCAACAAAAGTGATTTAAAAGTAGTTATGTTTACCTGCCTGTCTGTCTGTTTGTCTGATTGTCTGTCTGTGTGTTTGTTTGTGTATGTGAGTAAGCGTATACGTGTGTAACCAAAAATATTTCAACATTTCATGCAACACAACGATCAATCAATGACACTATCTGCTTCAGGTTTGGTTGTATTTTTTTTATTTTTTTTTTTTTGTTTTTTAATATGCGTTGTTGCTGTTGTTTTGGTTGTTTGCTAAGAAGATATATAGAATATCAAATACCATAACTGCTGGATAAATGTGACTCAATGCGCTTTATATTGAATTAAATAACAAGCACAACAACTACGGATCGGGCAAAGTGTTCACTTTCGTTTTCCTTAACGGATTAGTGATCGCGTTGTTGTTCGTTATTGTTGTTGGTGTGAAATAATAGATTTTTTTTCATTTTTATTTCTTTTTCTTAAAAGCTAATGGCATGAAAACTCAAAGCCGTGTTAGACAAAAGACAAACATTTATTTCAAAATTGTTAACCGCATAAATCTGTACAAAGTACCTTTGTTAGTACGATTATGAATTATACGATAAACATGATTAGACATTTGTTTGATGCTATTCAATGTTTTTCATTTACGTCAGGCTAATCTTCATAGACATTGAATGATTTCGAAAAATGTGTATGTTATCGCCTTGTGATCTTAAGTTGTCATGTCAACGCTTCTGAGTGACTACGCCTAAAAGCGTTTTCTAAAAAACTATATACAAAAAAAATAAAAAACGAAAAAATACTCCTCTACCAACCAAACCAACACGAACGAACCACATAAGCATTTTTGGATACCATATAAAGGATTTCGTAAAGATCATTATTCTATATATATATATATATATATATATATATATATATATATTTATATTAGTGTTGGCTTAATAAATGAAAAGTCTTGTAATCTTGTATAGATTGATGGTTCATTTCACAGTTGGACACCATGAAACTTTTGTGCCCATATATTAGAATTAAAATTTGTACATACTTATGTAAGTTTGAACTTTCAGTGATATGATGAATTTTATAAGCCAATGTATTAATAATTAATGCATTCAGTATTTACATAAAAGTATATAATTTTTATTTTTTTATTTATTTTTTTCTTCTTTGAATTAAAACAAGTCATTGCACTCCTTTGCTTAATGCATTTAACGTAGGTTTTGATGAATTGTTGTACTGATAAAGTAGGTAAGTGAAATACATAACATGATGTTAATATAATATCTTTGATGTTTCATGCATTAATTTTTGAATATCGCGGTACGTATTACCGATATGATGTGTTAATGCCTTACAATAATAAATAAGTTTTATTCGGCTTGAGGTATACCTTGGACGAGCACCTTTTTAGTAAACAAGTCGCTTTTTCTGACTTATGTGTCAGGGCAGTTAATCGCAAATACTCCCGCCCAGCGTCTTTATATATAATGCTATAAAGTATTTGCATTGAACTACCTACAGATCTAGCATATCGTTGAAATGACTAATGAAATAAATTCTTTGATTGAAAAAAAAGGACATTGAGCCCTGGCAACACAGGCTATCGGCTCTAGTTTCTAGAACTACGTTAGATATTGAGCCTAGTAGTTTTGATATTCTGTTCTGTAGCTGATTGTAGAAAGACCGTAGGGTTCGTCGGTCCAAATGCAATATTTCTAGCCAAGGTCAAGTTAAGGCAGTCACAGAGAATGTGCTTTATAGTGAGGATTTGTCCACAATTGCAAGCTGGGGAGGAAGACTTCTTCAAGATCCATTGGTGAGTTGCAATTATATGACCCTAGTAAAAATAGAAATGTGTTTGAAAAACAAATTCTTCGAATATTCTATGTTTAGCATATTTACCTTTAAAATCGCACAAAAAAAAAAAAAACACTGTATATTCATAGGCAGTCAACGTGACATGATTTTTGTATAAGTGCTCTAAGATTATCTATGGAATATATTCGGAAATAGTTAGCGTTCTCTCTGTTGAAGTTTATGAGCGAAAAACCAAGAAAGTAAAAATGTTACCAATTTATGCTGTGTTGTAGGTGTGCTTTTTGGTCGCTCTGCCCCTTCATCAGCAGCAACCTGCGTGAAGAACTTTAAACGCTTTTGCCAAGTTCGAAGTTGATGTCTATATTTTTGCGAACAAGAATGCTTAGCGGAGGCATTACTCAGGCAGACATGCTGACAAACGATCATGACTAAACCGACTCAGATTTCGACACTGATCAAATGTATACATACATACGCATGTTTAAGTATGTCCCATGAAGTTTCCTTCGGCGGGTTGCAAATGTTCTGGCAAAATAATATGAAAAGTTGAATTTCTCTTCGTCGTCACAAGACTTTCCTAGTGAGTATTAAACTTAAAAAGTATTTTTCGGATTATTGGCGTCCGTATTTCCAAGGGGGTTCTAGGGAATATCTGTAAAAACCTTTATACTAATATCTTGCAAGCAACAGCAAATAAAATTTTATAGTTCGCGCAGACGTGTTCATTGGCTCAACTCGCTTATCGTGAAGTTTTATCCTTATCCATCAACTAGGAATATGTAAACGAACTATCAGTTCTTATAAGAGCTTTTGTAACTATCAAGTTCTTAAATAGCACTTAACAGACATGTGGACGTATAGTCGAGCGAAATGTCTCACAAAGGGATGGAAGTGCGAACACATCGGCGGACAGACAGACTAACAGACAGATCGGCGGACAGGCGGACACACCGACAGGCAGACAAGTAAACGGTTCCACATGCAGATCAGTAGACAAATGAACAGATAGATGGGTTGATGAAGAGATGGGCGGGCAACTATCTCTATCGTTTAATGTCTAGGCGTGTCAATGAACTTAATTAGACGCAGCCCGATGTCTTACGAATTAAATTCAAGCGATGGTTGGCGAACAATTCGATAACACTTAGAGGATTCTACTATCCGTGAAGTGTTTGACCTTGCAGATCGGACATGCGGCAAACTCTTCCTTCGAGACAAGGAGTGTGTAGATTGGGTGGCGGAATGACAGGATAGGGGCAAGGGGTGCGAGGTCGACCGCTGATCGGGCGAAAGGGGGGACAAGCTGAAAACCGATTAAGAAGCCTGCGCTGATTTTTGAGAGGAACTGAAAATCTCATCAGATTCTGTGTGATAGTTGTTACAAATCAAAAATTTCAGCGATATACGTATATAGTAAATACCGATCTAAAATTAATGAAACATTTAATAAGAAATCTGACTATCATTTATGGATTTGCTTAAGATTGTGATACGCTTTAACGAATACGAATTAACCTTTCTTACCGGGTATTGGCTACTCACTTGAACATTATTGAAAGAATTTACAACTAGTAGAGTTGCTAAAGCGAACGAAAGCGAACGAGAAATACAACCATACCGGCCAAACATAACCATAAACTATTGTTTTCACAATCAAAGACCGGTAGCAAATTTTCAAGAAAATGCTCATCAGAGAATTGTATGCAATCTAATGTACATTCGCATACACGAAAACACCTACATGTGCTATAGGAAAGTTCTTTAGTAATAACATCATAAACTATTCAGTACAATGTTGAGGTCAAGCGAATGCCGTTAATTCCAATAATTTTGCGGTTTGTTTAAAGCGTAGGTTAAGAGAAGTCAAAGTGTTCCCCTCGGGATAATCATTGACTAAGCGAATTGCTCTAGGATTTGCTTAAGATAAAAACGAAGAAAGAATAAAATAATAAAAGAGAAGAAAGTCATTAATAATCCATACAAACTGTGGAAACACAAGTAAGAAATGTAATAGTTGGCGAAACCAGCCGAGTTAGTTGTACAAACAATTATATACCCAATAGTGGTAAAATTAGGATGAAGAAGCATATTTCAAGATACTTTAACTAAGTTTATGTTCAGTGAACGGCATTAACTCAAACAGTTTATTGTTTGTATTTGTTTTTATTGGTTAAAAACAGAAGAAAACGAAAACCAAAAAAAAAAAAAAAAATAGAAAATATTTACAAACATTTTGGTGAATTAAAGGAACAATGAAAGACATAAAGGCGTCGATCTTTCCAAACTTTAAATATATGATTTTTCTTTTATTTTTTTACTTTTTCCCTCTTCTTTTCCTTTTTTTCGCTTAGTTTGAGGAGAGACAGACGCAACGGGGTGTCTTGAAAACCCTAAATGTGCAATTGTCGTGTTAATCGAAATTTACTGAACTCTTTGACATCGAAAACACTCACAAAATTTGGAAAATATTGTGTTTGCCTTTTGTCAACCAGGTGCGAAGTGCAAATGCATGCAAAAAAAAAAAAAAAAAAAAAATACATGGACCGCATGCATGTATGACTTGAATATTTTGTCTACAGATTTCTTTAAAAAGAGCCAATTGAGATTTTCTGTCATCTTGATGGGTGCGCAGGTACGCTTGACGGCACGTTGCAGGCGTTTAACTTCAATTTCACTAATTTTATCAAAGGAGATAAAATAATAAAAAATTTTGTCTTGTCATTTATGGGTAATTTATAAAATAAGGCAAGAAAATGTGATTTGTATTCGAATTTTAATAGAAAATGAAACAATCATAGCTTGTAAGTCTTCGTTTACGTCCTTTAATGCAACTGTTGCAGCAAAGGCCCCATAGAATTTACGAAAGCCAATTTTCAAAGCTTGGCATAGAGTAAAATAAATTTTCAAGATAAAGTTGACGGTGAGGTGCTGTTGCATTTCAAAGAAAGCTCTTCGCATAGTTTACGGTAAAAACAGTTCGATTTACTTTTGAGTTTGTAGGCGAACGTTCACTCTCTTCGCAAGCAACAAGTGTTGTTGCGTGACCGTGATCCTCATCGTACCAAAGTTTTAGAAAACTTGTCTAAATGTCAGTAATTGGTAACTCTAGCTTTTGTTTGAAGTTAGGGCTACCTTGCAACCCCATTGGATCATCCATTCTTATCGTTTAAACCCTTTTTTTTTTATTTATTTAATCTATGTAAGATTACACTATGGTAAAAGAGGCTCTAGATGATGCAGTACCCGGTGCTTTGTAATATAAAAATATATGAAATAAAACCTTATCACGCCCAAGACAAAATATTTGCATTAAATATTAGATCTGTAACTGCTGCAGCTCACAACTTATCGACAGACATACATGAATGAATTTCACTAAATTCGCTTTATTTTGAGCGTAATTGAGTTTAGATAGACCCACTTTTTATTACACTGCAAGCATTTTGTGATCTTTGTCTGTCCGCCTGTCCATTTTATTTTCTTCTGTTCAACCTATAGGCCGCAATTTTTGTGATATTGTGAGAAAATTTTGTACTCTGGCGTCTTTCGGCCCAAGGACAAATACTATTAAAAGTGGCTACACAGGCTTAGTTTGAAAAGTCTTTATATGACCGACTATAAGGTGATGTAAAGTATTTAATTGTGGGCTGTGATCCACTATAGTGTTTTTCATTGCTTATCTTAAACTTTTTACGGCTTTAAAATTTTGTAACAATAGGTGATATGAATGGACAACTTGCTAATTATAAACAACCACGAATTAAGGGCCTCTTGTGTAAGTCAATAAGCTTGCGTTTTTATTTTTAATCTAGGGTTAGGTTTGCAAGACAGTTTTTCTATTCTCTCCACTTCAAATATTTAGCTTATTATGGGTTTCTGCTCTCCCTCTCTCTCTCTCTCTCTCTCTCTAGTTTCTTATTAGATGCGATGGCAAAGCGAACAATCTAAGGCAATTATTTATTCATCAATTACGTCGTGGTTGCCAAAATTTGTCTGCAATTTGTATAGAGATGTAAGTTCCTATCCAAGATTCGTTATTTCATTTATTTTATATCATAAAAATGCTTCCGTTTAATAGAAAGATGTGTATTCAAGCTTTCCTTGTTCCTATTTCTATTTCTATTTGATTTGAAAAAATTCTCTTAAAACAACGAAAAAAAAGGAAAGAAAGGAAAAGAAAAGACAGAAAATAAACTTCGTGATCATCGGCAAAGTGAAAATCTTTTAGAATAAATTTTTTTCTTTAACCACTTGACCACAATCTGAGAGGTGAAATAGCACTAAAAATATATCAAAAGCAATAATAACAACTACAACAGGAATAGCGAAAAGATCAAAGCGAAATTGTGTGATCAGAGTAATTTTTCAATTTACCGGTATGCCTGTCTATGTGTGTGTGTGTGTATGCGTGCATTTATGAGAAAAGATGTGCGCGAATGGATAAAATTAATTAAAATTTAATTAAGGTTTTTCCTGCTTTAGCATTACAAAGAGATTTTCAGCTCTGATATCTTGACCGGCAATCGATTCGGTTATGGCTTATGGCGACGGATTGGCACTGTGGCGGTTCATAAATAAGTTTTTAACTTTTAATGTTCAAGTAATAGTGTTGGCGGTACTGTTGCTGGTGCACTATTAAAATGCAATAAAATTATGAAACGAGTGTTGCTTAAAAGCATTCCTTCAATTGTATCGAATTTCCGTACGACTATGCAAGTTGCTAGCAAAATTGTTGTGCGGCGGCACAATACGGGATACGTTCTTTGTTTGTTGTCTATTAATGTTGCCTAAATGAGAAAACCAGAACACCAGAATACTTTTCTTGTTTTGCTATTTTTGTTGTTGCAGTGACTATATATTAAATTCACACTGCCACTCTCTCTCGCCAGTGTACTTAGTGAATCATTAAGATACTGTTTTGGTATTTTCGAAGGGAAACATGGTCTTATCGCTCGAACATAAGACTTTCTGTTTGCGTAAAACGGAAGCGGAGAGGGACACGAAGAGATAGATGGATTATGGCACAAGCAGGCACAAAGTAATGGCACATGCTAAATCTCATAGTGCGTTGTTGTCGATTATGGATTTTTAACGAGTTTTCAATTTATATTCATCTCAAGTGATGCTGTACATGTTGAAGATGAAACACTTGAACGCAAATAATTCAAGTGCGAGACTATTACTGCATTCCTTAATAAACATTGCTACACCCACCATTCTCCCACCATATTGAAACATTAATCAATAATATATCAGTGGCGTCTGCTTGATATTTCTTTTCTATTTTCTTATTTTCTACTTTTTTTCTTCTTCGAGCTTTATAAGCGATTACTTACTTCTCGGAGACTAGATAAGCCTTATTTTTAAAATAAGAGATAGAGAAATATTCTTTTTTTTTTTTTTTTTGTTTATATTGCATTAGGCGGCTAGAAGAAATTGGTCTACTAAATTTATTATCTGGATTGCAAGTCCTAGAAATATGCTACAGAAAGTGTGGAATGAATATATATGTGGAGTCGTATAAATATATGTCCTTAAGCAAGGCCATTGTGTTGGATTCCAATTGAAGTAAACACGTCAATGAGAGATCAAGAAAATATGAATGAAAATATTGTAGAGACAACTTTTCCATGAGGTCTGGTCTTGGATCTTGTAATTAAATGCTGCATGTACGGTGTATACGGTAAGACTGCTACCATTTACTGTGTAAAGTATTTGCAATTCTGGTGTTATATGGTGTAGAGAAATCCAATTTCTTCTGTGTTGCGCGTTACACCATTTGTGACATAAATTGTTGTGCGGATATATGTAACACTCGCACAGACTTATGCTAGATACTCCTTTTTTTATACTGATCGATTCAGAAAATTATTGTGAGAACGCACGCTTGTCCACCTCCCGTCTGTCTTTTTGCCTATATATAGGTCTGTCTGTCTGTCCGATTTTTCTCTGCCCATGCTTGTGCGCTCTTTCAGTGCCAACACTAAGCTAAGCTTCACTGACACCGTTAGCTCTTCGTCATCAAGCCGGAAAAAACAAGAGGTTAACCAGAAACCCGATCTAAACGACGTGATGTTCTCCAAAATATTTTCTAAAAAGAAGCATTGATGACTACCAGCGCTCGGGATGAGTGTTACATAGATTTTGAAGTTGTTTTCCTGTGGCACGCAATAGTTTTATTTGTTATAAAAAAAAACGCAACAAAGTTCAATATGAATAAGAAGGGAATACTAAACTATGGCGTCCCTCTGTTCGCATTGGCATCTTTTACGATAAGCGTACAAGTGAGGAAGTCGGAAGCATGGCTGCTCGTCAATCAAGTGCATGACGAGATGTAACATTCAACGAAGCACTGGGTAGACGAGCAGTCAAGTTTTAAGCCAGTGGCCGGCAATTTGCTTAGTCATTATGTGGCAGAATGGAAGTCAAGTGTTCGGAAAATACTTAGCGGGACTCCAAATAGAAACATGATAATGAGTGCTTCTACGATACAAGGAAGTATGAACCGTCCTTTACGCGCAACTTACTTATTTCCTCTTCAGTCAATAGTATCGACCGAAATGAAGTTGAGTCAAGATATATTCTTCTCTCTAAGCGTCTAACCGTAAACGACTTAAACGACTTTTTAATATGACGAATCACTCAGGAGATGCGTCCTATATATCCGACAGTGTGATCGTCGGAAAGAAGCGGGAAAAGAGAAAGGGGTAGGGCGTTGGAGTGGTCGCAGCTTAGTGGGTTTCAATAAATGTAATACATTTACCGACTAGGCGCTCTCTATAGCTACGCCCAAGTGCAGTCTGAGCACTGAGATTTAAACGCGCCAACATCGACTTGGTATTTGGGATTATTATCTTCTCGTTTTTACGCGGCGAACCAAACACTGCCAATATTGTACATACATCCACAATACTTTAGCTCTATCGTGTAATAACAATAAAAATATTCCTCTCCTAAGGCAGTGTCTTGTTTGGATGCAAAAGTTTGTTAATCGAAATCCATCCTTTGAGAGATGAATTTCGACTTACATTTAATGAGACGTGGAGTAGACCTTTTTTCACTAGTCTTAATAACATCCTTTGGCAAAGATTTTTCTTCCAACTGATTAAAATTTTGATGATGGTTTACCAAAAGAAAAGCATAAAACAAAAAATGTGTTGAGTTTATTCATCTTTTTACGTCTGCCCTTGGGATTAGCTGATATTGGGTCTTTGATTATTGCACAAGTTTTTTACAATATTTACACAAGTCGTGATGTTGCATTTTTCCTGCATTTCGCACTCAAGTGTGGTGATGCATTTTCCGCTTTGCGCAGAGAAAAAGCAGAGATTACGTATCTCTCAGAGTATTAAGGAAAATGAAAAAAAATGAAAAAAAAAATGAAAAAAATGAAAAAGAAAAAGTTAGGAAAAATTTGCTCTACGCTAACTATATAGGTAAACGCTGAGATGATACCTCGCCATTTATTTATTGCATCAAATCTCCACTTTTTTACCAACTTCTTCTCTTCTTCTTATTCATTCATTCATTTATTCACTCTCAGACAATAGTCAATAAAACATGCAGCAAATCATGTTTATCGCATTGATTTATGGATTTTTAATGTGTAGCTTATCGACAACGAGTTTAAATCAACGTACACAACCAACCAAGCAACCTAACGCGCCATTACTTGCAAACAATAGCGCACCGTGTGCGGAGCAATTGTTGCAAAATGCATTGAAAAAATGCCTAAAACACGGTATTTTTGGAGTTTACCGTGCATCACTGCCAGTTGCTAGCCAACAATCAACCAACCAACGTCAAGCGAAAAGTGCTGCAATTGCTTACGGTTTGTTTGCGTTTAAAATATTGTATTATATGGGTAAAGCATCCCCAACATCACGCGAAAATATCTCTCTTGGCTTTGCTTTTTTATTTTTATTTTTTTTGATTTTTTGCTTCTCTTTGCTAATTTTTAAATCTCACCGCGTGATTAGTTTTCAAAGCAGAACAAAGCATACATATATAAATGCCGCCCTCAAGTTTTTGTTTTTTTTTTTTTTTTAGTTTTTACTGTGTAGTAAACCTTCGTCTTCTACTTCGTAGCAATAGCGCATTTAATCTTGATTAGATGCCATACTGACCGTTCGGATATTTGTTATTCAACGGCATACTTTTTGTTCATTTATTAATAATTCAAATTAGCACTTTTACATCCTGGGGGCCTTTTTCAGCAACATCATCTGCACACCATCACCCAGTACATAGTGTGACGAAGCAAAAACAATAACAACAACAACAACAGCAATACGAATAGACCGAGGAGACGGTTACAGCTGTATGGCGGTTATTAAAGGGAAAAAAGACAAAAGAAACCAAACGGAGATGTATATGTATGTGGAAGGTCGTGTGTGAAGGAGTTATCTAGCGAGTTGATGCAAATGCCAAAAGGTTTTGAGAAACGTTCGATAAATAAGGTGCGAAATGCTAAAGCGATTAATGCAAAAGTATTCACATTTATCGGACGGTCGTTACTTGGGCTATATAATCGACGTTTAAAGATAAATTGGAATTATTTAACAATTGTCAAAGTTGTCGTCTGGGTGTACTTCAATTGCACATTCTACGATTTGCGCATCTTACAAAAGAGAAAAGACAAACAACCGAATTTGGGGATAATTTAACAACTGTCACAGCCGGAGGAAAGCGCTCTCCGTTCTGAGAGCTAATACTGAGCTCAAAAAGCTTCCAGGAGCTTCAAGAATAGATAAATCTAAGAAATTATCATAACAGTAAATTTTATACTTTACCGACAAAAGCAATATAATCGAATCAGCCGTAACTGTGTTGCCAGTTGTTCCTATGGCTGTTTGGCTGCACCTCTGCTTGCCTGCTTATCTATCCGCTTAATTTTCTATTCCCACGCTCCCCTACATAGTGACTTTGCGTTTATCTATGCGGTCGCTAGTCTTTATGACCGCGTATCTCTCTACTTAAGTATCATACTATACGTGTTTCTCTCTTCACGAATGTCACACTACAGGGCGTCAAACTGCACGAGTGTCAGTTTATACGACTATTACACTACACAAGTTTCCCTCTTCACGAATGGCACACTACACGAATGGTGCACTACTATTCGAGTGTCACACTACGCGAGTTTTCTTCTCAGTGAGTTTGACACTAAATTACTTTTACGGTACGCGATTATCACTCTACACAATAATCCGACTGCTGGAAGAATGTACATTTTCTGCTTTTAACTTGACTTATGCGTCTATTTGGTTGCATGTCTTTGTACAAGAACACCGCTCGGTACGACGGGTGTGTCTATGCGCTCGGTTGACTGTCGACAATTGTCCGGTTTTCTCCTATGGCTGCTAGATGTTGTCACTCCGTGCGACAGTGCATCTGTCACTGTGACCCTTCGTCCACATGTCCTTCTACATGTCTTTAAAAGCAATATGCACGACCCTTGCACGGGTTGACACGATTGTCAGTCTGCGTACGCGACAATCCATATGTCTGTACTATTAATTACTCCTCCGTACGATTTTCGCGTAACTCTTGTCTATGTGATTCTCTGTTTACCCATGCGACTGGCTCTATGGCTAAGCGAGTCCCTTCTGTGTCCATTTTGGGTTATTCATCCTCGCTAACTTTGTACAGAGAAACTTAAAACTGCGCGATAAAGAACTTAGTCTCACATACTTCTTTTTAACTCGAGTCATGTGTGATTTTTACATCGGAAAAATCGGTCTAAGAGCATTACTTAAGAACGATATTTTATATCTCAATACAAGACCCGTTTAGGACAATAATATTTTACGGTAAGGGAAAAATGGACGCAATCATCGCCGTTCAAAAGTTTGAGAGCAAGCCCGAAGCATTCTGTCCTTGAGGTCTTTACGTTCTCTTTGCTTGATCATTTAGATCATGCTTTAGCAAATTTTTAAACGACTCTATAAGACAGTTCGATCCGGTTGATTAGTTTCACGCCCGCTAATCTTAAATAAAAGCTCTTTTTAAGGTTATGTTCATCAGATCCTTCGGAATTGAGTTAAAAGATAAGAAGAGAGAAGAGAGTTAAATATTTTTTCGTATAAGCACTCACGCCCTTTTACTTTGACTTGATAATTGACTAATTTGTCACAAAGCAATCCCATCATTTTGTTCTTTCTGTGGTACTTTTCTGCGTTCCTTTTTTCCCTCTTTTTTTTTGTACATTTTCTTAATAGCTTCGTGCAGTACTTACTGCCTGTAAAATCCCAGAGATTTATACCGCATTGCTTATAACAGATTGAATTGAGAATTTTTTTAACGACTTTTCAGAGCATCACCTGCGTCCGTATTTATTACGCTTACCAATAATGCTGCGAGTTCATAATAAAACAAACAGTCAGTAAATGCGTTATGTAGCTTGATGTGTCCTTCTAATCCTCTTTTGTTAACTATGTTTGTATAACGATATAGTAAAAGTAATATGGGGGAGTGCTTAGTAATAGAATACAATCGAGAAGAAAGAAAGCAGAGCGAAAAAAATGTAGAAAAATGCAAATAAAAACTTTGTAAATATGTAAGTTCGTTAGTCAATTTAGTAACCATTTGTGGCTCTTCATAGCGGCACTGACGTAAAAAAAACGTTGTTAAATTCATTCACTTCTTTACATGAAATATTGTTTAAACCGTAATCAAGTTCATTTAATATATTTCTTTAACATAGAACTTAGTTGTGAGAAATAAGTGAGCAATAGTTAGGGTAGTCAAACGTTCTCGTGACATAGTATATTAACCTTGAGAGTCGGGAAATTCAGATTTTCTTTTCACTTAGGTAAGTGGTTGAAGACCATTTGATAAGTGGGAACAGTAAAGTATATGACACAAGTACATAATGTCAGACAATGTTATATGCAAGCTATGGCCATAACATAGCATCCTAACTTCGACGAGCTATACGTCCAGCTATCACCTCTTAAAGGTAGCGTAACCTTGCATGAAGGCAGAACCAAAGCTATACCATGTGAATAATAAATTTCGTATGAATCTCATGAAGATATGATAAGCCATGACTGCAACAAATAAGCTTTTAATGAAGTGGTTCCACAAATTTGTAATGATCAAATATCACTTTAGGCACGTAGTCGATAAGTAAGTAAACAATTAATAGTGGAAAGACAACAAATGCGATTTCATAACGTTGACCGTGTCACCTACAGTTCATACTAGGTCAATAATATTGCTCCAGAAATAAATACCATGCGTATATACTAAGCATTGTGACTAAGTATATAAGCAGCAAAGAAAGGTTTCGGTATTAGCAGCAACGAATTTATCTTAATTAAAACTTGGATTTTTCGAAGCTTTTACTTGAAGCTATTCAAACTTTAAGCTTTTTCAAGCTTTGACTTTAAAGTTTTTTGAGGTTTAAGTTCTTTAAGTCTCAGTTTTAAGATTGAGGTCCTTTCAAGTATTACGTCCTTGAAGTTTGAGCCAAACCTTAATGTTTCTTAAGTTGTTTTAGTTTTAAGCTATTTAAGCTTTAACTGTTTCAAATCTAATCTTTGCAAATAAGATTCTTCTAAATCTCGGTTTTAAGATGCTCGAACTTTGTAGATTAGCTAGCTGTAACCTTAAGCTCTAATTTTGCTTAAGTTTAAGTTTTATTAAATTAAAAATTTAAGCTTGACGCACTTTTAAAAGGATTCAGAACATACCTCACTGCATCTGACGTCATTACGGTTTACACTGTTTAGATCCAAAAATACGACCTTTCCACATTCATTACTACAAATACTACTTGCCTTGCCTGGCCTCCACTAAGGAGATGGTCAAAAGAATATTTTAGAACCAATGAAGGCTCAGTACTTTTGCTTACTTTCTTGTCTTTATAACCGTCCATTTAATAAAAGATGTGAATATCACTGCCTCAATGACAAAAAGATATAGTGTGAGATGAAGAGAGAGAAAGCGAGAGAGAGAGAGAGAGAGAGGAGAGAATAGTCTGAATTTTTTAAGGATTTGCTTTATTACAGTTTAATTAAATTTTCGTGGTATATACAAAGACATACTTACACACGTCAAAAGACTTTTTCTCAAATGGCACGCACACTTACACAATGCTGCACCAAAATGTTTCAATTACGCAGTTAATCGGAAAAAAATCCTTGCACTGATTTGCTGTCCGAGCATGTTTGGCTCATAAACATTTTACGCATAAGCTCCAGCAGCTCCCGGCGAATCATTGCTGGCCGGGCACTGACAACGCCAACAACGACAACAACATCAACAACAACAAACGATACTGCAAGTTGAGATACTGTGAACTATGGTCTCAGGTGTGCACAATGCTGAGTTGATCCATTTATGGCTTTTTTTTATATACGAGCATTTGTATGTATATACACACATAAACCATTCATTTCGTTACATTTTCTTTTGTGCTACAGTTTGTTTGTTTTATAATGGTTGAGGATTTATATCGTTGCCATTGCCGGTGCTGCCACCGCTAGTGCTAAAGGAAGGATATCTAGAACATGACCACAATTGGCCAGGAAGTGTATTAATTTGCCAGAGCTAAAGTGGATTTATTGCCTCAGCAGCCGCTTCAATTCAATCTATAATTTACTCTCTTCTTATTATGCTTTTCCACGTAGTTTTCCTGGTTTTTCTGTCTTTTTTTTTTTCTTTACAATGATTACACCGAAGATTCTAATGAAAAAAGGGATAAGCATGTTATTCCTTAGCTCAAGTAAGCAAAAATATTTTGATAAGAAACAATATAATTAATGTTTTTTTTTTCAAGAGAAAACGATTTTCAGTTCAATTAGTTTACGACTGATGCCAATGTTGGTGCTGATGAAGGCGATGGCGATAGCGATGGCGATGCAACTCGGCACTGATTTGCTCGTAAAATGATATATATGTATATATTTATATATGTATATATATATATATATATGTCTTTATGTGTATGTATAATCTAATTAGTATTAGAGACGGGATGCAAAAGTTGAAGAAAAAAAAGTTTATTTTTAAAGGAAAATTCGTAAAACATGTATATTAAGGTGCCTGAGCGTGCCTAAGTGTACGGATGTGTATGTTTAAAACATACTTACATCACGTAGCAAGAAATTAGAGGAGAAGAGTTACTACTTATAGTTAAAGATCTACTCGTTGATGTTGTTGTTGTTAATGCGAATGCTCTTATGTTGAGCCTTTATTTGCCTTTTTTTTTTTATTTCTTTTCTTCGTCTTCCTTATTGCATTTCTTTTTAATGAATGGCATCATAATGTTACAAACCGGCTGGGAATGATTTTGTGTATTTGGGTTTGGGTGTAAGTATTACAAAATTATAGGATAATTGCAGGATTACGGCAGGGATTACGTTTAGGTAAATTGAAGCCTTTGTTGTAATTTCATTATTTGCGGCATACGATGGAAACGCACACCAATACTAAAAAACCGCACGCCGTTCTTATATATACTGTAGTTATAAATGCAGAAACTTGTAAGTGATAGAAGAAAAAAGAAGCGGAAGAAAGAAACAATGGAATTAATTTCCATTTATATCGTTAAGGTGTGATTTCATTTTTTCTCTCTTCATACATAGATTTCCGCCTCAGCTATTTTATCAAAGACCTACTGTTTGTCATTCCTGGCAATAAGTCAGTTTAATTTATTTTTGTATATTTACTTTGTTTATTTATTTATGTAAATTGTCTTTTATATATGTAAAATGAAAAAAAAAAAAAAAAAAATTTCATTTATTTAATTTGTTTCTCTTTTGTCAAATTCTACCGTTCAGAATATGAATTCCCAGTCGTCATAACATCCGAGCTCTTTATTTGTTTGTTGTTGTTTGTTTTACGGTTTTCCGTCAACGCTATTTGTTTATGCAAATTTACGTTTTGGTAGCAATCAGTGGTGGTTTGATGATGTCGGTTATTTTGGTTGCCATTAAACGCCGGCGTATTACTTAAATGCAAATTTTTTATGTTTACTTAACTCGTTGCCTTGATTTGTTAATCTTTCGGTAAACTTGTTGTCTTCCATTCTATTCTAAGTGCAGATAAACGCAAATGATTTAAATGCTACTGTAGTAGAGGCGAAAAGTTAATGATATCACGCATCTATTAATGTTCTGTTGATTATGAGATACAATTATAGATAGGCGTTTTTCTAAGGCCCAAAAATTGCATCAATGAAACATTCCTCGAACTTGAAATTGATAGCAAACTAATACAAGATTGTGAATGCCGTCACTTTGACTTCAAAATTATGAAGAACATTTTGTTTCAAGTTTATAAGAAGCAGAAGAAAGCATTTATCCGAATTGCTTTTTTACGAGAAGCAAGCGTTTACCTTAAGAAAACTATATAATATTGGTACGGAAATCTCAGATTCAGTTCATTCCAACTAAATGATTTTCCCAAATAATAAATTGCTTAGAGAGGGAAAAACCAAGTGACGCATTATTCACCTGCCGGCCGACGAAAAAGATTAGTGGAAAAGCGGATTAACGGATTAAAAATGAAGCCATGAAGATAGGCACTGGTAACATGCTTGTAAAAATGTATATAAACAGATTATGTGCGAAAGGCACGGTCAGTCGGACAAGTACAATTGAGTCAGTCGGAAAAGAATATTTGAGTTGAGATGTCGGGAGTATTGCCAACAATAAATGGTGAATAATCCTACTCTTTAGGAAATTGATTGGAAATAAAAAAATGTTGAAGTGAAGACATGGAAGTGCACTTCTCTTCTCTTAAGAAGAATATTCACGATCTAGTGATACGAGCCGTAGTGGAGAAAAACGGATTTCGCAACAAGATATTTAAGGTCGTTTTCTATTTAATTAAAATCTTGCGTAAATCCTGAAACACCCTGTGCGAACTGTGAAAACGCGTCGCTGCATTTTTACTAAACCTAATCTGTCAGCAGCCCAACTGCTTTCTCTTTGTATGCCAACCCTTTACCGCACAAATGGAAGCAAATTACATTCGTATGTAAATGTTGGGGCACCTTACATATTATATGGTTATCGGCCTAAAGCAAGATTTCTTATATCACTGTTAATTAAAATAAATAAAATGTTGAAATCGATATCTTTCGATTTGCGCGTCACCGGCTTTCTTCATTCCTTTCTGTGGAAATGATATAAAAAGAAACAAATGCGGTTTAGGTGAATGTCCATTTAAAGAATGAATAGTCTTTCAATCTTTTATTTTGAACACATTGTCTTCTTACCGTATCTTTTGATTCGTATGGCGTGCATGCCTTTTAGCATTTCCTTGTAGGCCTTTTTTTTTGTTTTTTCTTTTAATAAAACAAATAATTTTGTTTTGTTATTACTGTTTAGATTGTATTAAAATGTCTAACTTTTTTTGTCTATTCCTTGTTTTTTTTCTATTTTATATGTAAACGTCTTCCGCCCATTCTTTTAGCATTTTCGCAGCTTGCTAATGAACAAACCGCATGCCCAAGGAAAGATTCTGAACAATTTATGTTTTATTTGTTTTCTGTAAATAGAGTAAAGGTGTTAAATTGGCAAAAACTGTTTTTGTTGAAACGATAGTCAATGTAACGAAATGCAATACAAAAAGTACGTTTTCATATCCTCCATAGGGGGTTACATTAACTTGGGCATTCTCTATGTCACACTCAAGAAGTCGCCATAGTCGCCTTACTCTCGTTAAGTCTATACGAGGGCGATTTTATAAGTTGGTGTGATAGTGATTATAATACGCTCGCGAGGTAATCGTTGGCATTGTCTCCTTATAAACTGACTGTTACTTTCACTTCACTGCTGGGTTGCAAATAAATGAAGTAACTAACTAGGTAAACAGATCACCTAGTAATAAAGTTCCACTGGTATCGAGAGGAATTCGTAACAATCAAAAACTTGATCGATTGTAAAAATCATCGCGACTTTCCCAACCCCACCAAAACCCGTCTTTTCCGGCGATGTACAGTGTTACTCGTTTTACTAGTGCAAGTAGTCCACGGTTTTTACTGGCAGCACCACAGCTTATCCTCTTCACATTCTATAGATTTTTCGCTAAATATACCCTATTATAAGTGTTATCAGCATAAATGTTATCCCCTTTATTGAGATGTGATGCTAATACTTGAATTATAGTATTTTGAAAATTACAATGAGTTCCTGAATATACCTGAATATAAACCCCTTGTAGATTCACATATCATTCTATTAAAAATTCCATATTTAACTAATTTTATGGGATTATATATTCTGAATTTTAGTCGATCATGTCATGGACTCATTCCCTCATATAACGACAAGTTTTGAGTGAGATTATATACCTATAAGAGTCTAACAGGGTAAGTGAGGTAAGTCGCTTTTAGAGAAATCAATAAGACCTTATTTCGACCTTCGAGTTACTATGGGCTGTCGTATAAGCAATTAGATGAAGAGTCTCTGCCAACTCAATGTTAGTGGGTTCAAGTCTTAGTGACATAGACCGTACTTGGTAATACATTATATCAAATGGCATTATTGAATGGATTGAGTGGAAAAATGGGGAAAAATCGCCCTCACATGCAAGAGAAAAAAGTATAGTTTCAATAAGGAAAAGGTCCGTGGCCCAAATCGATTAAACCTACGGTTAAGTGGAATGGCTTTTGCTTCGAATCGCTTCCACGTTTACCAAACTCTTTAACTATGAACCCCAACGACTATTAGCTGAAGATATAATTGCCGAAACTCAGGCCAAAGACAAATTGCACTACAAAGCAAGTATCGAAAAGTCAAAGAGGCGTTGGAGACAAAGAAAAACTTGTTTGCTAATTTGGACCGGGGACTTATTGAGTAATGTAATAGCCAGAAGATTTAAATCATTATAACACTTTAGCATAAAATTTCTAGTAAAATTCAAAATTTAACTATTGACGCAAGACACTATTGGTGTGCAGGCGAAAAGTTTAATATTTAAGGCAAAGTCGGTTATAGCGGATTAAGAGAAAAGTCGAGCTTTGAAAGTTTTAAGGCCCATCAACATATTTATCTAATAAAATAGGATGACTGTCATTTTCAGGTATATACTGCAGATAAAAATATTATTTAGGAAATAAGATTTAAAGTCTCTGTGGACTGGGATATTTGGCTTAAGCAGGACGAAACAAGTTTCATTTATTTTAATTTTCTTACTTTATTTTTATGAAAATTTGTGAATGCATTCGGCTGAGATGTGTTAAAATTTTAAATTTGACATAAACACATACAAATGTATTTACACGTATTCCTTTTCCTATTAGTGAAATTCTCATGTTCTCGCAACGGCAAATGGTTGGCATGTCTGTACCATTCCGCCCCAATATGCCAGATGCCCATGATAATAAGCAACTGCAACCATTGAAACAATAATAATAAAAATTTATAAATATATACATGTATATATATATAGGTACATATATATATATATTAAGTTCGTTTTTCGGTTTATTTGTCTTGTGTGCTTGAGTGACTAACTGTGGCAGCACGTGATTACAGGTTAGGATGACTTGGCTGACTGGCTGGCTGGCAGACTGGATGGCTAGTTGGTCAGCCTGTAACTGACCGTCTGTGCCAAGTGGTAATTATCTTTGTCTTTTTTCTCTTTTACATTTGCAACATTTTCATTTGATTTCAATGCAGTTACAATAAACACAATCATACGCACATCTATGTTTAGTATGTACAAACATGAAGTGTTTACGTGGCATTTATAACAATGGCTGCGGTAAACTTTACTTCAATTGTCTAACTGTTTAGTGTGTTTAGCTTTTGCTTTGTTTTGATATTCGTTTGTGAGTCTATGGGTGTTTTGGCAACAATTTAGTTTTAATATTTGCTAATAACCGACGTGTCGATACGTTTTGTTTTATGTCTTTTTTTTTTTCCTTATTTTTCTTCAGCCACATATTTTATTTATTTGACAAACATAGATACAAGCAACAACCACTATACACCATTTTCTATAAAGCTTAGCTTTCCCTTAACTACCTATTTACCAATAAATGCACGCATTTTGTTTAGTTTTTTTTGTTGGTGTTTTTGTATACGATTTTTAAATATTCTCCTACACAACCAATCCAAATAAAAGGTAATAATGGCTAACATTTGCATGAAATGCAATTTTCTTTCTTTTATTTCATTTCCTTTTTTATTTTCTGCTGTTAAGTTGGCAACAGTTTGCAATGGGGTAACATGTATACATTTGCATTTGCAAAGCACACACGCAGGTCTACAAATATATAGAAATTAGACTTAATTATATACGCTTACCTATAATTGTCGATAATTAACAGTATTAGACTCTGTATAGCTATGACTGACCGTTTAGTTGTTTATTTATTTATGCATAAAAGTTCTACTATATACAGTATGTAGAGGTGTACATATATTTATACGCCTCTATATATAGACAAGTGTATATGTCGTGCATTTTTCTACAGCAATATATACCCGCATATACATTGTATACAATTTTTACCACCGAATCGTATAACTCAGGGAATAAAACTGAATTGAATTTCAAGGCAATTTAAGGGAGCATGAAAATTGTTTTTAATTTACTGAAAAAATCAAAATAAATCGCGTCATTAGATAAACTAAACTTTTATTATATTCAACTATACGTTTTATGGCCTACAACGCTAGCGGTACAAGTTTGTGTGTGGATGTGTGCAATATCCAGACGGGCGTCAGACGGGCGTTCATCTTTTATTATATCAATCGATCCAAAAATTACTTTATCTGTCCGCTTTGTATTCTTATGCTCAACGTAGAAGACGCAATTTCTGAGATGTCTTGACAAAACCCAAAAGGTAAAGTGGTACGAAATGGACTACTTTGTATATAACGCCTTGTTTGAAAACTGCAGTGTAGCCCTACTCTAACTTCACTACTCTACAAGTCACAGTTATTTTAGTGACACCAAGCACAAAATTAAAAACAGAGTATATTTGCGATTACGTATGCAGAAGAAAGCGAGATGGAACCATTAGTCGATTCAAAACAATTAAACCACGTAATCCTAATGGAAAGTAGCCTTTCGTATGGTTTTCTGCACTCAACTTGAACCACACTACTTCACATCGTACGCCTACTTTCGTGTAAGAATTCTTGGGCTACTTAATAATAGACTTTCCCCAATTAGAACATTTTTACCTCCTTTTTAATTTCTTTATGTCTGGAAAAAGGATTGCAATTTTCTCACAGGGTATCGACTTTTTCATTCACTTCTTTCATTAATATATTTTTGTAACAGAAAAATACTCTTTCAATTCCTTGATGACTGGATTTTTGGACGGCTTCGCCATTTACTCTCTGCTTTCGAGAAATGGATTTCAACTTGCATTCTAATCAAAGTCTCTCTCGATTATCTTTCTAGTATGTCTTTCTTTCCTTGTTAAAGTATTTTTTTTTTAATCGGTTTGAAGAACTGGATATTTTTAAATAAAGCATTAGCCGCACCGTTACCGTTTATTATTTTTCTTGGACACTATTTATGCTTGAGTTTCTTTTTAAGGGCATCTTTCGGGCAAACTTCGAATAAATGAAGTCATATATCAATTTTAATAATAATCTTCTCTCATACAGCTTTCCTGCGTGAAACGTGTATGTCGAGTGGCTATTTGCGATGCTTGCAGATTCGTGTTGCTTTTATATCATGCTTTCTAATTAGATGTAATGAGCTGAGGGTTTATCTTGTGAGAAAGTCTCCTCTAGACTACAATAAAATTTTAATAATACCGTCACGTTTCCTTTCAAAGCGAAACGGGAATCGCATAGTAGCTCTGTAGAGCAAGTCAAGTGAACGAAGCTATTTAGCGGATTGCGTCGTTGACCAACACTAGCCATACATGGACGACACATGAAGCTAAAGCTTATAGGCCAATGTATAGCAAATATTAGGTAGCAATAATTCCTATCCTTAATTCAAGCGAGAATTAGCTGAGGTGATTCATAATATTACAAACATCCTAACTAAAATATTTGGAAGGAATTTCTTCTTATCTAAGAGCTGATATTTTACTTGAGTGAGTTACAGTTTATTAAATTTACTAATAAACGCAAGAGGATGCAATTAAAAACAAAAGACTTGAAACAAAAACTTGTTTAATTTTTATAAATATTCTTTTTATCCCACAAAATTAAGAAATATAATTTAAATTAATTTTCATTTACCTCATTGACTTTTCACGTCCCTAATAAGCAGCGGTAATGAACTGCTACGATGGTGGAGTAGCTGTTTTATTCAAAAAGTTACCTTCATTCACTCTGATTCTTCTTTTTCATCTTTATGCCTTAACATAATAAGTGATTTTTATCAATTCTTTGTACGCAGACAACAGCAGCCACAGCTGAGCGAGCATCACTGTTATTTTGACTTAAGAGACAAATTACGCTAATTTGTCAATTTTTGACTTACAATCGAATCAAAAATACCATAACAATGTATGCTCCTGCATCGCAAACATATAAGCACGCTTTCATACTTACACAAACCTATATGAGTGTATTGTTTAGGAAGAAGCCTTCCCGAGCCGCTAGTTGAACACTTCACAAAAAAAAAAAAGAAAAAAGTATTTTTGCCTCGAAAAATATATGAAAAGCATTGGAATTTTTAATGAAATTTTCATTTGACAGGCGTGGTGGCGGTTTAAATGCACATTAATCCCCATCTGTACTTATATACCTACATGTATACATTCAAAGAAGCCAAGCTCAGCTCAGCTCTTTGCTTGTCTTAACATGTGACTTGGCTGTCACATTAAAAGGATATGTAGTGCATTCTCACTAACTCACTTTAGTGTATGTACGCAGATTCTTACCTGGTTGGTTGGTTGGTTGGTTGGTTAGTTTCTTTTTTCTTTTTTTTTTTTCTTCTCCTCTCTCTCTTTTTAATGCTGTTTTTGTAATGTTTGCCTTATTCATGTATTTGTGTTTGGACGCGACAGTGATTAAGCGAAAATTAAATGGTAAATGTGTGGCCGTTTATTAAAAACGTAGTAAGCATTAGTGCTATAAAACTGTTGATGCTTTTAAGACTAAAAACAGTGAACAGTGGGTGCTCTTGTTATAATACTTATAATATTTATATAGGCGTGTTTGTGTGTGTGCGTGTGTGTGTTTTTGTGCACCTAATCGGAAAGATTATAATAAATAAATGTTATTTTGTTTTGTTTTTTTTTTTTCTTATAACTTTGCCTTCTGCTTGAAATGCAGATCAGTCAATCTTTCAGGGATTTTAATTGAAAATGAACCGGAGCATATTTTAGCTGACAGCCTGTTAAGCGAAATGAATTGAGTGAGGTCATAATGTTAAGTTGATATGTCGGAGTAGAATGGTGATGGCTTTCCTTTACCTCTTATATCACGTATTAGGTAAATACTAAATGCTTTAAAAGGAAAAAATAGACATATATCCTGCTGAGTTGATGAATGCGTTAATATGACTAAAACAAGCTGCTTCTACTGTTGTTTGCTTATTTGTTTGCTGTTCATTCCCCCTCTTTCCTCTCTTTCCACGTTATATGTAAGTATGAAAACGATGACTGATATATGCCTGATGTATGCCTGATCATTGCTTAAGTTGCACTAAGTGTGCAGAGGAAAGAGCTGATAAAAGAACTTTTATGCGATGCATGTTTGCATGTTTTCCACAGTAAGCAAAAGCCAAAAGCCGAACTTTAAATAATAATATTTTCCAAATACTTTCTTGGAAAACTGAGATTTCCGCTTACTAAAGCGTCATGAAAATAAAAAGACTGCGTACTAAAAGAGTCTTTGGGAACATGGAAATATGATTTTTATTTTGTCTGCCCGAAAATATGATATACCAATTTAATTCTTATCGCTCGTTTTCTTGTCCGAAAATATGATAAGCTTTTATATAGTACAAGTTTTCGGTCCGAACTTATACTTTGGCTACTATAATTTTGCTCCGTAAGTATCATATAGGGCTTACACTTTGTTTCGTTTCCGTCTTGAAAGATGCAATATATAGTCTGTCCGCAAATATGGTTTGCAGTCTACATAATAGACATGTAACATTGCAAACAAGATCTTGAAAAAGTAAAAGGAAATATACACAACATAATAAAACATTTTTCATGTTTTTAATTTTCACAAAGAAGTTTATCCGTTTCTGTTAGCTAACTGCTTGATAACTTGTACGACGAAAAGACAACCTCTCCATCCCGTACAACTTAATAAGTTGTATTTGCTTATGTATGATGCATGTATTTGCTGAACACTTGTACTATAAGTATATGTTGTTCTTACGTTTATATGTACATTCAATTAATGAATGTTGTGCTTAGTAATAACACGGGATTGGCACAATCTTACGTTATGCACAGTGCGTTCAATCATCTCATTATTGACCGTAAAAAATAAGCGAGAACAGCGTAAATGCAAATTAATTAAAAAAAAAAAAAAAGGCGAAAAGTAAATAAAAGCTATAAGATGAACTTCGAGAACTCTACAGTATGGCATAGTACGGGCTCTTAGCCTAACCTGCAAACTACATTCAGTAAAAGCAAGGAAGCTCGGCTTGAGTTGTTAAGCATTGCTTTGTCTTATAGCCTTGCGAACGTCCAATCATATGAGAGCTATTGTGAAATATTTAAAAAGATTTTGCAAATGATGCAAAAAAGATTTCGGCCAAAAGAAAAGATTTCTGCTATAAGATATGTCTGCAAAAGAAAAATTTCTGCTAAATAACTGTCGCTGTTAAAAAAATTCCTTCTATTGAAAAAAAAAAATTCCCATTAAATATAGGACATGTGTAGTCTAGTCTGCACAAGGGAAGTACCTTTAAAGGAAGATGTTCTTTAAGGAAAAGTTTCTTCTAGAAAGGGATTTCCTCTACAGAAAGTCCTCATGATGCTGCCGTTTAGCGTTAATAGAAAGAAACGTTCGTAGAAAGAGCGTTTGTTGCTGAAGAAGTTTTACTGAATAGCTAGCAATCAATACAAATGAAATAAGTTCAAGAAGAGCACTGAGCTCAACACTTTCCTATAATTAATACATTTCTTTCAAGTGTCGTTTACATCTCAATCAAATTGTTTTGAATCGTTTACGCAGAGCAGAGAGAGTAACATTCTATGAAATGTAACTACTATTAGTCATGTCTTAAAGGCATTTTTTTAACTAAGCAAAATACTTAATCTAACAACGCGTTCGTGTAGCAAAAGCGTACAATTTGGGAGGTCTCGTTTTGAAAGGCGTGAATTTGTTAACTTGTTTGGGTATGTGTATGTTAAGCAAAACTGACAAATAAATGACAGTTTGAATGTTTGAAATGTTTCGTTGTTTTTCAAGTCATGATCTGTGTGATTAATTTGTTGTACTTGTTTTCCATTCTTTTTATTTATTTTTTTTTATTTTTTGTTCGCTTTTCATTTTTTAACTTTCATAAGAAGATTTAAGACTTATTCGCAGTCGCAAATGTTGAACTCGCAGACTTAAACTGTATTATGTCTTACTTTAGAATATATGATGGATATCCTGTCATAATAAACTGCTATTCAACTGACATGCATAAATGGCTAAGGCTTTTTTCCATTTTTTTTTTTTTTTTTTTTTTTTTTTCGAGCTATAAATATTTCAAATAATACGGATTTGAAATGCAAATAATTGCGGAATCATTCAAACAAAATGTCGAAAAAATTAAACCATAATTTACGAGTTCTTTAACCTTTCACAATACTCCATAGATCTACTTGGAGTAGCAATAAGTTGTTCCAAAACGTAGAAAGAAGAAAATGAAATAGAATCTGTTAAATCCTGGGCACGACTATTTCTCAAATCAGAAATCTTATGTAGAAATCTTTGGAATTTCACAAGTTTGAAATTCGAAGAGATGCGGTCATGTTTGCACAGTCACCAGGCGCTGTAAATGCTCTAAATGCTTTCCATATTTTTGGTATAAAGAAAAAATTAAAAACTTCTAGCTCTTCCTTGTATTTTCGTTTTGATTTTTTCTTATCGCTGGTAAAACTACAAAGGAAGAGATTGCCTTCACAGGTGGAGGTGGAATATATTGCGTAGGTGGAATGACAAGAGCGTATGCCGCACCTTAGGCGGAAATTGCTAAAAATTTGAAGACTGGATTTCCAGTTAAGCTATGTTTTCATGCAGGGGTTTGTCGGGAAAACTTTCATATCAAGCCGAAAGTTTGTGTCCAAGTTGCCGTCTAATGGACAAAAGAAGAAAAAATATTACGTTATTTAATCATAGCTTATTAATAAATCGTTGCCAGTAATCAAGCAAAACTAAAATATTATTGCTATTGTGCTCAAGAACAATGACGCGATCATTTGTACTGAGACGAAGAAGTCATCCATTGTAACTTGAAAAGTTTTAGTAAGGCAATGGAACGACAAGCAAAAGTTAGTTCGAAGAACTCCACGCTTCTGCTGATTCTGATTCTAGGTAGAACCAATCATTAAATTTTTTATTGCTACCAGCTACTAGAAGGGAGCGGGTGAGATATAGGGACAAGCGTATTATCGTATATCAATTGCTTTAAAATTACTTCTTACGATGTATGGATCCTTAATCTGAAAGCGTTAGGCAAGAGTTTCTTGAATTAATCTGAAAACTTTCTATTATAGAAGCAAAAAATTTAATATACTTGTGAAAGGAATGGTAATGATATGACAGCAAAAAAAAAATAAAAATAAAAAGATGAAAAAAAAAGTAAAAAAAAAAAAAACTTTGTTATCTTTATTTTTATGAAAGAATGAAAACTTTATATATTTTTTTATTTATGACATTTGTTTTTTCTTATATTATTGTTTAAGCTCTTTAGTTTACCATTTTACTTATGAAAGTTAAGCAAATCAATTTTTTTGCTTTTTTTATTATTTTCAAGGATAACATATATGTGGTCATTGCATAAGTTTTTTTTTTGTTATTCTAAAGTTATATCAAATCTCTTGAAACAAATTCCACGTAAGAAGTTTTCTTTTTAATGAAATCATCTGTGACCAAACGAAAAAGGTTGACTTAGTATATGTAAATCCTTAAGAGCTAATGCGCCAGAGAAGTACAATGACAGCCACACAAATTGACCAGGATACCGCAAAAGCGTCTGAATGAAAGGACAAAACTATCACCTACACTAAGCAAGCATTGATTTTTAAAGATTAGCGCAGACAAAAATTCATTATAATTGAAGCTTAAAAAATATTTTAATATATTTTCGAGATGAATACTTTCCTCTTTGCAAATCGTAAAAGTGTGTCATTCTATGGACTTAAAGTAGCCATAAGCAAATCGTGTTTTGGCTGTAGATTGGGTTTTAATATATTTTTAGTAAGTGGTAGTAGTAGTAGGTCTAGTGGTAGTAATAGTAATAGTGGTACTAGTAATTTTAGTGCAGACAACCTGATTAACATAGGACATACGAAAAAAGAGAGAGAGAGAGAGAGAGAGAGAGAGAGAGAGAGAGAGTGAAAGAGAGGATTTGAAGGATTTCATTTAGATCCTGAGGAAGAAGATAACCTCTCAACTACTGACAATGCGTTTATTTCTTGTTGACAAATCTAATGACAACATTAACATACTTACTTTCTGTGAAGATGCGTGAAAAAAGAAGAAAATTCGAAAAATCTCTTTGGTTTATGAAGCTAATGTCAAACGTACATATGACTTAATAAAAGTTTTAAAACAAACGTACATTTCTCATAAACATTTCAGTACAATATGCATGAGTACCAAGAGCAGTTCGCATACTTCCAAAAAAAGAAATAAGCAAACACAAAAAAATTGTGTTAGAAGCAACAAAAAACTGTAGGAAAAACAAAAAAAAAAAAAACAAAGGCAAAAAGTTGGATTTCTCTAATCCGAAAGTCATAAAAGGTAAAATAAGCGGAAAGGACATTAAAAGGACCAAAACATGAATTGCAATAAGTTTTATGCCAACGTGGACAAAATCCTATCTTAAAACTGTAAGGTGTAGTGACCTAACCTAAAGGAAATACGATACAATAAAGTAATAAAACAACAAATAAAAATCTTCTCCAGGACACGAAGCCATAAGAAATTTTTGAAAGTCTTCCGCATAATTTGCAAATATAAGTTTAATAAAAAAAACAAAAAAGATAAGAAGGTAAAAACACATAACAACGAAATTATATTTGGCTCTGGTCAAATCACCCTTCACTTGAATTTACTCGTCAGCTAAAAAGCACTGTAAACGTAAGATACTATGCTACCTTCTCATTTAATAATTGTCCTAAAGGATTTTGAATAAATTTCCGCCGAATTTTTAATAATGTTTACAAACAACAAATGGCACGGGGTGTGGCACGAAATACAAGTAAATAAAGTATTATACTTTTTTAGATACTAGTTATCTAATTTTTTAAACAGATTATAGGTTTCGTGAGAGAAAATCGGATTCCACTCAATCTCTCGGGCCTATACACAAAACGAACAATTTTTTGGGTGTCATTATAAGAATGCAAGCCCTGCTTGAATAGACAATCACTTATCCTTTGAAAGCGGTATTATTAGGAGAGAGCTATGTAGAAGGGGTCAATGTTTCCTAGGAATGTTTGGCCATAAGAGCTCGAAAGTCATCATGCATCAAAGTCTTAATATTAAGACTTATTTCCTAACCGTCTAACTTTATGAGAGCATTGGTTAGACGTAGTCATCATTCCTCAAGCAACTAAAGTATTTATATAAAGTAACCTTAAGTTGCCAAAACTGGTCGAACAATGCAAAGTGAAAGCAGCTCCTCAGCTAGTAACATTCATATAACATATGAGGACACATTGCTTAAAAACATCTCTTATTCCTTATATATACATTATAATTATATAGTAACCTAAAAAATATGTAATATGCAAACTAAAAAATATTGAGCTGTCAAAAGTTTAAAACTTATGCGTGTAATGCACTTCTTTAGACTCGCTTTTTCGACTATTCATTGTAAGTCGCGTGCTACACGTCATCTAACATAACTTCTCGAACGTATGCTATTGTTAACGTAGCGTACATAAAATAACCAAAAAGGATGTAAGGGACAGATTGATACGCCTAAGCAAAATTGGAGAATACGTTCTTGGTTTTTTTTTGGTAGCAACGACAGAGCTTACAGGAAGATTTACTGGACCGACAACATCAATTTGATCGGAATCAAGAAAAGGGATCTGATGCGTGATTTTAACAAACAGACCTTTCGAATCGTAACATGTAATAAACGTAATATACTTTCCAGAATGAGTGTAAAAACAAGTTGGAATAAAATTTAAATTTGGAAAACAAATCTTTTATTAAATATTTTCTATAAAAAAAAAAAAACAAGGTTATCGCGTTTAATTCATGCTCCCACATTTATACTTCCATATATATATATATATGTGTGTATATATATATATACATAAATATATGTCTATCTATGTGTTCTAGTAAAAATAAAAGACACGTGTGCTTGTTAAAGCATATGAATGACTTTTTATATTGAAATAAAAAAATTTCAATGCATATGAAATTTATTTTAAAATTACTTCCCTTTCTTCTTTTTTGGGTCCCATAGAAAGTTTTTGCTTAACTTCAAGAAAGTTTTTTTTTTCTTTTTTTTTTTTGTAAATCGTAATGAGAAGAATAAGAAGAAAGAGCAGGAAAACATATGTGGAATTAGAACAATTCTGTTGGTGTATGAAAATCGTAAAACTATTCTATATTTTATGACAATTTTACCTGATTTGATTTGCAAAACTCAAAACAATTTCTACACGCATAAGCATATTGTATTGTACACGAATACACTTAAGGTAAGTTTATATTGTAACTATTAAGCAGAGTACATTTTATTAGAAAAAGAAGTAAAACACAAAAACTTGTGTATTGTTTATTTACCTTATAAAACTGCCATCGAGGTAATTGGAAATATTTTAGAAAATTGATGTACACATAGAACCCACAACAGCTGTTGTGTTTGTTTGTTATCTGCAACGAAAGGTAATAATAAATCAAAATAAATTGTTGTAGATTAAAGTGGTTGAATACACACATTTATTTAACATTCAAGCAGTAAAATCATTTTTTTTTTTTAACCTCAAACAAGATCTGTCTTCGAAGAACAAAATTCTATATGCACAAGTTTAAAGTAAATCGAATCAGTCACACGATTTAATTTATATAAAAAATGTTATCAAAAATATATAATAACTGGATGAATGTAACGTGCTATGCAGTCGTAAGCATTCCATTCCATCGATGCAATTATGCGCATGTGCACTATTTACAGCAACACTTACCACTTGTTGTGCAAGGATGTGTTGAGTTTGTGCGCATCTATACGAGTCCCAAAAGAACTTGAGATGGACCCAGCTTTTGTTACACCGATCGATTGAGAAAGTGATTGTAGTCTGTTCATCTGTCCGTCTAGTTTTCTTATGTTCAAGACGACGCTTTTAATTGATATTCGAAACTCAAGTACTTCCGAAGTAAATATTGTCTCGCATTTTTAAATGCTGTTGCGTAAGGCGTTCCTGGCTTATGGAATAAAGAAAGAAAGAGACATTACTATGATAATTATTAATTTAATCGAAGAAATAAACTCCCAGACTAAAGTGTTATAGCATTAACATCTAACGCTATCAGCTTTATTGAAAACTCTAGCGGACTTGAGTTTTGGACCCCACAGAGCTCGAATCGAAAGTCTTGCTGCAAGTACATCGCTTTAGTGTGCAATTTTCGCAATTGTTAAAGCAGACAAGGAGGCATGCGGCTGTTTGCATAGAATGCCGAACTTGATATAGCCAAACGCTATTAATCAAATTGTAATCGATTGCTAAGGTATCAGAAAAATAATATTTTATCAAGTATTATATGAAAGCAATTAATGAGGAATAAAAAATGTCTTTTTTTTTAAATTTTTTTGACAATGTATTTACAACGCGAATGATTTCGAAAATTTCATCAAATCATTTCACTTGAAATCACAATCTCGTTTCCATTGTCCATTAATTGTCCATAGTTGCGATGTTTGTAAACATAAATTTTTTTTTACACGCGAGCATATGTTGAATAGTGAAGAATGGGAAAAAAAATTGTTATTGATTAATTAAGTGACAATCAAATGCTTCTGAATGTTTGTTTAATATCGCTTTGGTGAAATACGTTCTATGCATACAAACAATTAAATTAAAAAAAATATAATTAAAAAGTACTTTTTTTATGCGATGAATAGGCGCTGCATAAACGCACAAAAAAAGACCGCACAAACACAGTTTGCGTATAGTGTTTTGTTTTCTTTTTCATGGCTACTTTTTGTATAGTTAAGCATACAAAGCAATGCTGACTAATCGCCTACTAATTTAGGATCCAAGCGAAGAGGTAAGCTTACCGTAATTACTTATAGTTTTTTTTCTGTTTTCAACTTCAGCTTGCATCAGTGGAATCACACTAAGTGTAAATACATGATACGATTCTATTTGGAAATGCCTCTGAGTGGTGCCATTGTTGAATGATCTTTCTACAGATTTCTGCGTACATCGGACTTGGCATGAAGGCAACTATGACTGACAGCGTTTTTCGATTGCAGTTATAAGCCTGCGAGCTCGTTAACTCTCGAAAGGGTTTTTTTTTATGTAGGGCCATATAAAAATCAAAAACTGTTTACAGAATACATTTTCGTTACACTAGATCTATGCCTAGTTTTAAAAGGGAAATAAAAAAAAAAAAAATTCGTTACATCAATGCACAGCATTGACGATATGACACACTTTCGCTTGCACAGGTCCCGCCTGTCCACCTCTCTGCTTCTCTCGCTCTATAAATAATCGTCGCAATTGTCGAAAGTTTATAAGGAGTTGACGATGATGATAGAAAATCAAGTCGAGGGAAGTTTACTAAGCGAGGAAACCAGCCAAGTGTTATAATGCAAACCAAAAAGACCGAAATCAAAAAAAAAAAAGAAAAAAGAAAACCAAAAACCGTCAAAACTTTGCAAGGTGGCCATGTTTGGTCAAGTGTAAATTTATGAAAATTGTAAAAGCTCGCAAACTTGTAACAACACGTATTCTACATACATATATAGCATTATTATTGTAAAGTAATGGCTGACGTACATAATTGCAGTGCAGCAGTATAGTGTATAGTGTATAGGTATAGTAGCGCTGATAGGAGACACGCCAGTTCGTGTTGTTAAGTTCGACTGGTTCTATTGATATAATGGTTGACATGATCTAGGCGTTCATTTTTGTTGTTGCAAAACTTATATGCTCTCGTGCATGTCCATTGATTTGCAAGCGCTTGCATGTTTTTAATGGATATTTTACTATACAGCAACACATGCTCAATGGCAGAGTTATACACAGGTACACATATAGACGGGTATATATACTATATAAATAATCATGTTTGAGTAATTGTCGATCAAAGTAAATTATAAACGAAAATATGCGACAAAGATACTATCAGTAGGATTATAATGCTCGGGTAACACGGTAGTGTTGATGACCCTAATGGTGGCCGGTATATAATGAAAGGCTACATAATTATTTATATACTTTCGTGACGTTCCTACTTACATACATTCAAAAACAGATATTGAAGGTCTTGTTGTATGTATTTTACTTTACCCTACCCCTACCTAAAGTATGGGCAATTATGTGTGTGCCTATGCATGTGTATAGGTGGGCGCTAGAATGTTGACAATTTTGACAAAACACGCAACTGGAAAAACAATATGGCCGCATAAATTGCTTTTAATAAATTTGTATTTCTCTCTTTAGATATATGCTTAGTTATAGTTAGCTATATACAGATAATATATATGTGCCTCGGTACGAAACGTTGTTAATTCGTTGAAATGAAGTTCTAAACTTTGGCAAATTCACGCAAACTATGTAAACAATACACAACACAGCGGATAAATAGACGGACGGATATACAGACACTGCATGTTTAATATAATTAATCGTTATATCTGTTGTTGTTTTTGTTGCTATTGCTTATTTTAGCTGTTGATTGCAGCGATTATTACACAATGCACAGCCATTAAGATCCCATGTATGTAGATAATGTTTTAGTATTTGTAGTAAGAAAATATTTTGCGTGCATTTAAAGGCACACTTATATAAAATTTTTTAAAATATTAAAAAATTTATTAGAACATAAGCGAGGAAGAAAAAGATACAAAACAAAAAGAATTATGACCAGCGATGCTCAATCTTCTTATTGTTTCTATCCGATAGAATCATAGTTTGCCGAAAACACATAAAAAACTTTCCAAAGTACTTGTCTTCTAAAAGCAAAGCAAAAAACTAAGTTGAGCGTTTTCAACCGTATAGCAATTGCAAGGGGATGTCGCAACATCATCAAGTCAATGCGTTGACCATATTTGATTTTAGAAATTTTCACTAAGAAGTTCGCCAAATGATCCTATCTTTACATCGATATATCCTAAGAGTATTTAACCGGCTTAAAATACTAATAGGCGAATAAAAGGTCAAGCCATTAATATATTTTCATAGCTACTTGCAAAATATGGTCCACCGCAGTTCGTTCAAATTCAAATATCAGGTGACAACTCCACACTCATATGATGTCGGAAAAACGCAATAAAGTCATGAACCAAATCGGTGGCTCTGGGGTTTTAATAGCACACTTTTCAGCACTTCACTAAACGTTTACTTAATTTTGATATGCAAAAAGAAAGCCACAGATTTTTCTGTAGGAATAAAGTTGGGGATTATCCCTCAGTGAACGCAATTGAAAAAGAAAAAAACAAAATTTAGGAAAATCTGTTGTAATGGTAGCAAATTTTGCACTGTGTAATATAGAAATCGTGTTTTTCATGTACCATGTTATACAAGGGACACCTGTGTCTGCTGTTATTAGTCAATTAGAGGAAATAGTTTGGAATACTTATGACACTGAATTTTTTGAAGACATTGTGAAACGCCTGTGAATGTTTGACTTTGAAGCATTTTCACATTTGTCAGCGAACCAGGTTTTTAAAATGCCTTTCAATGGCAGACACATATGACGCACATATGACTTTGAACTACTGGCTTATGGGGATATCATATGAATGCTTGGCACTTGGCAAATCGATTAACTCTACTTTTTGAACTTTTTTAAATTTTACTGTGAAAGCCCTTAACAACCCTAAGCCACCACAAGTCAGACGGCGTTTGTTTCTTTGTAATTTTCGTGGCCTATGAACCTTGTTCTGATACCAAAACGTTTTACTTTAAGTATTCATGTGGGATACTATAACCAGATCGATAGGAGATTACAAAAGCTATGATTAAAAAACATATTGTTTTTTCTTGCGACTAGTGACCGATCAAATCGCCAGAATACAACACGATGTAGAAAGCGGTCAACAGACAATTACACCGCGTTTCTCCATTTTTGGTTTTATATTTTGTCTGATTTGCAAGTGAAGCATTCGTATCACCATTTAGTAGAAAGACGGCAAAACTTGTTGAGTAAAACTTATTTTTTATTATTCCTATCATTCTTCGAAGCTTATTTCATGTCTTTTAAAATAATCCTCTTCGGAGATAGGAATAAGTATCTACTTCCATCTTTCTCCTTCGAAACAATCAATATCCGAAAAGGCTTTCAACAGCTATTTCGATTCGACTTTAGCTTTTTAATCGAAAAAAACGAAGAATTGTTCGCCGATAGCGCTGGCGTACAGGTTCAAGTAAACGACGTCTAACATTCGTATAACATCTATTGTCCACCATAATGCATCACACGATCTTAATCAAAAAAATTGCAGTCAATTACTACTATTTACTACACGTTTTGATTCCAATAGAAAAAGTTTACACAGCCTGTACTAACTTTTTTTTATTTTTATCGTTATATTTATTCCTTTTTGGGAATGATCCGCCTGAGTGGCCGAATAAGCAAAGAATCTCGGGTAGCAATTCAAAGGTGGATGCGTTCAAATGTCAAGTGCGGTAGAGTTTTTAATGAAGTCGATAGCCCTACACGTTAGTGGTTTAATACTTTAGTCTTAGAATCTATTTCGCTGACTAAATCAATAACAATAATGAAAACAATAATAATACTACTTAGGAAACACATAAAAGGCTGTCTATGCGTTAATATCCAATTCTTTAGTTTCAACGTAACGTAGCACGTAGTTTTAAGTACCGTTCTAAACTAGAAATATCACACTTAAAACTGACGTATGTATTGAAAGTATAAGGTTGGGCGCTGCATATTGCCGCGAAACACATTCAGAAAAAGATTTCTAACTCAAGACATAACAAGGTACTAAAATAAATACCAGAATTAATTCTGACCGGTTTCTTTAGTAGAAGAAGTGACTTTTTTAAGAGAAAGATCTGATTTCATTTAAAGTAATGTCGATGGCTAGTTAAATATTTTCCCCGTGTTACCGATAGAATATGAAGTGATTGGTGAACGTTTAGTTGGGCATCACCCTAAGAATGAATACGCCATTCAAACCTCTAATAAGTCAAAGTAAATTGCAATTAATTGTGATCAGAAGTAGAAAAATCTTCGGAATAGAACAGATGTGAACTATGTTATAAGTGCTTAACTTTTAGATTTCTACCACTTGTAGATGAAATTATCAATCGATTTAACAAAATTTGAAAACTAACTCAGCGAAAGCAAACAAAAATATTTGAAAATCAAATGTATTGAACCACGCCAGCGATTTAGCAAAGAGACGGAGAGAGGTATACACTTAAATATTTTAAGCAAACGTAAGAACTTTTTTATAATCTTTATCTAGCACCACCTATGCGTATTCTCACAAACACTAAGGAATTGTTTTGAAAATGTTCTATTTATATAGAACAACTATCTTCATCGTTTCGCTTGAACTATTGATTGCATTAATGTTTTTATGTATGCTTCAATCATTGCTAAGGGGAACATAAGCGTAGCACTTCACTCACTTCGCATACCCATACGCAAGTGATCGCTGCCTCCTACTGCATATTAATCTGATGCATTCATAAGACTTTGGCTTCATTCAGGAAGTGGTTAAGCGGCATTTTTGCTTACGTAGCTGATAAATTTTATGAATTTTTAAACTCAAAGAGTTGGGGGAGAGAGACAAAAGCAGATAGATAACTTAATCAAGTACAGTGTTTAAGATTCTATTTTTATACTCTACCCTACTTGTGGTAAGAGTAGATTGTGTTTGAGCGGATGTGCGCCACAATTAGTGTAAGCCAGTCGATCTCTCTGTTTGCCCGATAATTGTTCATAAATTTTTGGAGATATTTCAATAAAGTCATAATGCCATGTTTTGACCACGTCAAAGACAAGCTTTATCGAATCTGAATTTTGATATGGATTGGAGCTATTTACACAACTACTCTCCATATAAGACCTGACTTCAAAAAAAAATCATTATATTTCTCACTAAAGCCGACGCATAAATGAATATTTGGTTGAGATGGGACCCTTTTTAATTTCAAGTCCATGTCAAAAAAACATTCTTACAAAACATAAGTCATTTATAGTTTGTTGTATTTTATTATGAAAATGGCTCTTAAAGGACAACTGGTTAGCCTAAATCGGGATCAGATAGATATCTGCCCGATCCGATTGGACCTTTTGGTGAGAGCTGGGGCTTTATATGCCCAAAAAGCTACAAATTTTCATATTATTTGAAGAATTAGATGGAGAAGTGTGTATGTAAATGCAGTTATAGAGAGTGCTTAATAATCGCCTTATTCCGATTATTATGCTTTCACTTGTTGTATGCTGGAAAGTGCATGAAAATCTTTAAATGTAAATATTTACGAGTAACAGACATGAAAGGCTTTAAGCGAGTTGGCTGCTCATAGACTATATAAAGCGTTAGAAGAATTATTTGTGCGATGGCAATTTATTAGATTCTGATTGTACGATAGAAACGTTGAGGAACGAGCAAGAAAACAAGCAAAAGAATTGAAGAACAATTTTCCAAGTGTCAATTGAGAGAACTGAATGCAGTGCATGCTTATGTTTACTCAGATGATAAGAATCTTTTCAAGCGTGTATTAGGAAATAAGGAAACACGCACTAAGAGATTTGTTGTTATTTGTTGCTATTGTCCATCAGTTATTTATTCCTTTTTCGTTTTCTTTTTGTTTATTTTTGTTTTTTAAGTCTCGTTGTTTTAATTGATGTAGTCAAACTGTAATTGAAGGCAATAAATGGACCATTCAGCATATGTTGTACGCAATGTACTACCAAGTAATTGAGTTTTCCTTTTAGTTTTCCTTTTTTTTTTTAGTTTTTTTATTAGTAGCTACACACGTACTAAAGTATTAATGCCTATGTATGTTTGTTTGTTTGTATGTGTGTGTGTGTGGGTGCGTAGAACATATCGCCCATCACTACATATTGCCTTGGAAATGTTCCTTGTAAAGCCTTTAGAAAATTTCATTTCATAATCTCATATATGCGGGCTGTGACGGTATTGACTACAAATTTCGGTGCAAATGTTGCCACAGTATAAAAGGATTCAATTGGTAAGTGCGTGGCAGTGTTATAAAACGATTTTAGTGACAGAAAAGGATTACTGTTGCGCCAATATAGTCCATTTAGTAAAGCATCATAAGTGGGGACTGTGCGAAATAGCAGCAAACAATAGAAATCGACACCATATGTGGCGAATGGTTTTTACGTGTAGTTTACAAATGCCAACACCATTTATCCATCCTTTCACCCCTTACCTTATAAGAAAAATGCATTAAATTAAAAAAAAAAAAAAAAAAAAAAAGGGAAATTCGTAATAAATGGGAAAAATACCAAATTACAGTCATAATGGAGTCACATAGTAAATCTGTAGCGCTCATAATTTCTCTCTCTCTCTCTATCTCTCTCTCTCCCTCCCTCTTTGTTTATTTTTTTTCCTTGTCTCTTTCTTTGGTTCTCTTCTACCCTTCGTGCACATCGACGGCCAGTTTATATGCTATATCCATAGAGACATCAAAGAAAAAGTTTAATGTGCGTGTAAACGTCATAAAACTGTCACAAAATTATGAATTTGTTCATGTAAAATGACCGTCAGTCCGACCATAAGTTGACTGCTCTGCCACACAAGCGGTATGCATGCAATTTATTTATTTTGCGTGTAGAAAAGAGAACATCAATCACTTCGGATGCCATTAAGTGCCACTAGCAAATGCAAGGACGAGAAGCGAATCGTTGCTGCAGCAGCCAAAGATGCCGCTTAGATGAACCACCAACCAAACAAACAGCCAACCAACCCGACACAACCAATCAACCAAACAAACAAACAAACAAACAAACAAACGAACGAACGAGCGAGCGAACGAACGAATAGAACATCTTGTCGCAATATAAACTATGAAATGCTTATTTAACTTTGCAATATAAGAAACGTTGCCAGCGGCAGCCAGCAGGCTAATCAATGGATATTTATGTCATTGAAAAATAAAAAATACACAACAACAACAACAACAACAAAAAGGAAAAAAAAAAAAAAAAAGGAAATAACCAAAATGGCTATTAATGATCGCCACTTATGTGTGGGTTTCTTCGACAGTTTTGGTGGCAGTTTCACCGTTAAAAACCGCAAATTGACGGCTAGCCGGTGCTGCCGTTCGCATTTGATTTGACATTGATTGCTTCATTTCTCTACTAATTTGGAGAAGTCGTAACGAAATACTTAAAAACAAAGCAAAAAACTGAAGCAGAAAGTTCAGCGCATTTACCGATTTCTTTGCGTACGAGTGCGTTCCGCTGTAAATTGCAATCATTTCCGATGTTTATCTGTCTGGTAGTTGAAGTCGCGAATTGTTAAAGAACGTGTCATTTTGGCATGTTACGCTTCAAAAGTTTCTAATTGCTTTCAATAGACCGACATTCAAACCATTAATTAACAGAAGAAACGCTACTGAATACTACTACGTTTTGGTTTTTCTTTTTTTTTCTTTTTTTTTTTCTGTTTGCCTTTAACTGGCAAAGCAAACGGAACCGTTGTTAGACAGAATAATTACGCGTAATAGTGTTCAATTGAGGTAAAGCGTTCGAACTCTATTAAAAAGGGTTGGATGACCTATACCCCTGCATAAATAAGGTGACCAACTAAGCAAAATAAAGAGTTAAACACGAACGAACTGTACTTGCGTGCAACTTCTTGTCTTCATATAATGGGTGATATAAAAGGGTCTCCGGTTTGCACCTCTTTTGACCTTCTTTTGGTAGCCCGCTCTGGTGGTGGCTGGTGTTTCGTACCTCCGCTATTTCCTGACAGTTTGCGTGACGCTCCTGCTTCACTAATTCAACGATTTCTTCAGTTACTTGCCGAGTAGAGCGAGATGCATCTTTGATATTGAAATTTCTCTACCGCACGCGAGCTTTAGCGAACTTAGTCGGGACTCTTATCTTATCAAATATTGGAATTGCATTAACAGACGGAAAAAAGGCAAACTTTCATCAAAATTTCTCGTGAGGGGAGTAAAGATAAGAGGAGATTATTAAAGAAAATCGTAATCAATTTATTATGCATTTTAGAGAAAAGATTTCTAACAACAAATGTGTGATCAGAATTATATAAGTAAGTGGGAGCGTCTTATCAAATAAATAAAAGAACAATAAAGTTAACGACAGCATTGGTAGGATAGATGGATGGATCAGTCAAAGCTGAAACTATTGTTGAATCGCTGAACAATTGCAGCATGTGAGGAATATATTAAGAAAAAAAAAAAAAGATGAAAAGAACAAAAAATTAACACTTACTTTCTTTGAGTGAACAATGATGAGAAACTGAAATTGTATAAACATAAGAAAAACAAAAAAAAAAGAAGAAAAAAAACAAAATAATTAAATTTCGTTGCATTTAGCTTGAATTGAGTGGATAAAGGTTATTGTTCAATCATTGAACATTTACAACGGATCTTGCGTGTAAGATGAGTTTCAAGAACGTGAATAAAAAAAGTCACCAGCAAAAGGTGAAAAGTGGAAAAGCCAAACATAATGCCTGTCAAACCAATTCTTTTTCTCCTTTTTTTTTTTTTTCTTTTTCTGCCTTTTTGAAGAACAATAGACTCGAAGGAACCTAGAATTGTGACAAGAGATGACACTTGCTTTGATAACCGTTTTTCCAATAATAAGAAAAAAATTGAAAATAAAGTAAAATTTATCAACAAAACCAAAATCACCGACCAAAACATGACTTGATTAGAAAAATCTCACTCTCTCACTCTTATACTAGGATGCTGGTAAATATTTCTTTTTGCTGCTGCAGTTTAACTACAATACAAGATCGGATAACAATCAATAATTTTTAAAACACATACAATTTTTTATTGCCCAGCAGGAGTTTTCAGGTCGTATTTTACTAAAGAAATGAAAAAAAAAAAAAGAAAAGAAAAACGAAAATCTTTCGTTTTATTTTTATTTATTTATTTATTTTTTTTTTTGTTTCTAATTCCAATAAAATTGATTTTATATGCCTGTCAGTAACTTGAAGGCAACGTTATCGGTTTCTTAAGGTATAAATATCAACACCGAAAAATCTTTAACTTACAATACAAAGAGAAAAAAAAAAAAAAAATAGTTAAATTACGTTTATCAACACAATAAGAGAGAAATTTTTTGTTATAAAAAATATTTAATAATAAATCCCTTAAATATTGATAAACATATATAAACAATAGGTGAAAGAAAAAATCCACCAGAATTCGGATATAGATGAGCGTTTAGTGTAAGAATTATTGAATGCTGATCTATTTAGGTGGCCTGATCTTTTATTACATTAGTATTAAGATCGCAGACTTGTTGCAGTCAAGACTGTCACTAAAGACCTTTAGACGCCATGCAAACGAAACCACAGGTCATTAGTTAATAAACCAACGAAGAAGGTGTTGTTGGCAGAAGGGAAAATAAAAGCAAATCTTTAAAAATAAAACTAGCAAAGGAGAAGCGACTGAGAGCCAATTTTGTCTTATTTTTTTTATTTTTTATTTTTTTTCTTAAATCTTTTTCACTTAATAACAGCGTCAATGGTTTTTACACCTGATTCGCATACACAATCGCACAATGAAAAGATTTATGTTCAAGGCGTCGTTGTTTTTGCATTTTGTTGATGCTGGTGTTCGTGTTGCTTACTAAATTAATATAGAGGGCGTGTCAGAGCGATCAGCATCTTCATCGTTCGTCCTCATCATTAGCAGCGGTTTTCATTATCCATGCATCTTCTGTAGATTAAATGTTTGAGATCAGCCGCCACCATGGTCGCCACAGTTCGGTTCAAAAGCTTTTCTCTTTGACATGCACACATAATGCCGACAATATGTTTTCAACGCTTTCTGTAAGAGCAAAAAAACAAAAAAAGAAAACAAAATTTTTTTTTAAATATAAATAAAAGACTACGCGAGCGAACATTCAGCCAACAAACAGAAGACGACGTGTTCAGCGATCAGCAGCGGAGGCGTTTACAAAAATTTTGAAAAATAACAAATGCTCGTGTGAATGAACCCACAACTACCACAACCAACTGTTAGTAAAAGAGCTTTAGCAACAGCGCCATCACCAACAGTTAATCAAGCAAGTTCAGTTAAATAGAAAATCAAATCAACACACAAAAAAAAAAAGACACAAGATTTCTAAGCAATCTTCGCTATCTCGATTCGATTAATTTTCGCATTAAAATCATGTTTGAGCAAAAGAGTAAAAATAAAAGAAGCAAAACAATATAAATATCAAAAATAACAACAACAAGTCAAAATTCACATTTTTTTATAAACACACACACACACACACACACACACATAAATTTAAATAAACCCCTCCTTTGCTGTGGTGCTCGATGCCAGTTTGATTCTCTGCCTTATGTTGTAATTGATGTGCAAGAGATCATCAATCGGATATTTCGTATGAGCAACAATACTGTGGGCGCGGTAATGAAATCAAATTAAGCAAGTGCTTGTTACAGCCTCCATCGTATAAGCATTCACTGAGAAATCACTTTTTTTGCCATTACATGGGCAGCGATGTTAAAGAGGTGGCCAGCTGTTCAAACCAATGAAAACGAATTTGTTGTTGTTTATGAAAAGTGTTAACCAAAGAACTCATTTCGAAAAAAAATTTGAATATTTTTGAATTTCATACTCGCTGTAAATGACAGTATGGTAGGGCGCAGGGAGATTACCGGCAGAAAACCTTCAAGAGAAAGATTGTAATTCGAAAAATCATCTAATTACTGTCCGACCTACACCTATTACAAAAAGGCAGTAAATAAATTCCTACTTCAGCGTACACTCGAAGAATTTGGAATACTTTTGCTGAGGAAATTGTATTTCAAGATAGTTTCCGGATTGTGCCAATTATAAGCTCATCTATGAACTAATTCACAATTGACTATCAAATTGCAATGACGCCAGTTTAGACCAATATTCATACAAACTTCCAAGCTTAAACTAATACCTGACCTTGAATCGAAAATAGTCACATTCGGACAAAACACAACATGCGGTGCACTGGCTTAATGAAATCCACCAACAAGGCATGACCACGCATGTTATCGAATTTAAATAGAACTTCTTTTGCTTTAAAAAAAAAACCGAGAAAATAAATGAATGAATAAAATACGAATCTTCTGCTGTAATGTACTTATTTAACCAAGGCATTTTATCAAGCACGATGACGACATAAGCAACGTTCACTGCCCTTCTCATTTATCAACGCGCCTCGATACTGATCGTTATACATGAAATATTCTTTTAGAGGTTTTTTGGACTCTTCACGAGCCTCGTAAGTACGAGGCATGTGTAATGTATAAGTTTTGAAAGGAGATGGCAACCTGTCTGTACTTCTACCACCACGAAGTTTCAAACTTTGTATGTAACAAACGTAGGATAGCAGTCTATTTACTATATATTGCGAATTGATATTTTACAAACAACAGTCTGCATGGAACTTTTTGCCATTACAGTTCACTAAACTTTTGCCACTGGAAAGACAAGCCCATCATTCGTTTTGTGAGCTTATCACAATCAGTGATCAAGTCAGAATCCACTTAGTACTTTTATTTCTGTAGTTAATAGGAGCGATTATCAATCGCATTTTAGCAATGTGAGAGACACTTGACCTATGTCGATTAAGAAGTCTTCCAGCAACCGCAAATATCAGTTTCATGGGTACTTCCCATGACTGCATCACTTGCCGGCGTCTGACTTCTGATTTAACCTAAACTGATAAAATAGCACATAGCAGAGGATAGCTGGCACAGATAGCAGCATGTTCGCCTAAAACACTTAGATGCGTACCAGTCAACAGTGGCCTCTAAACAGTGTAGCAGTAAGAGTTCAGTTTTCAATTGAAATTACGGTTGAAATTGTAAGCAGTGCTTGAATGCTTAATGGAATAAGGTTTTGTATTGGAAATCCCAATTGAGCCAAGAATTCTACTTACAATTGAAGATTGGGTGTAATGGAGGTACTAATGAGACCGTCGCATTAAGATTAAAACTGATTCTATATATATATAGTTGGGACGCTAATTGCAATCTGTTATCTATCTAATGTGGATCATAATTGTGGTTACAGATTTAAATTAAACGGAGTGGGCGGGGCAATTTGAATCTGAAGGCTTCAAGGCCGTTTTAACTTCGTTTAACATTCCAATTGGGATCGAAATTTCACTTCTAGTTGCACCTTTGAAGTCTAATTGTAATTTGGATATCATCTGAGGAATCTAAGGCGCCGGGTTTCTAACGTGAGAAGACCTTCCATTGGGAATTTTTTACACCATCCAATTGAGGTTGTAATTATACTTAGATCTGTAAATGCAAAAAGGACCGGAGTTCTAACAAATACTCGCAATCGCAATACTCTCGCTGATCGGGTCTCGAATGACCGTCCACGCGAAATCTAATTTAGAATTGCAATTAAGGCTTATTGCAAAGGATCTTTCGCGTCCTAAGGAGTAGCGTGTATGGCAGTGCATGTTATTCTCTCTCAAACTGAAAAAAATGCAGCTGCACTTATGAAAATAATTAAATTGGCTTGGGATGAAAACGTAGTAAGCTGCGAATCCGTTAGAAAGAGACTTGGGAAATTTCCTAAAAAAAGATTGTAGTCTTGATCATGATGAACATTTTAAAGCAAGGTTTGGCAGGATTGCAAAGGAATCATTTACTGCGAACTTACAAAGCCTGGTGTAACTGTTACATCTGAGAGACATATATCCCAACTAGTTAAACTAAGTGACGCATTTGCAGAAAAAAGACCATTCACGTATAACGGAATTGAAAAATACACAAAAGTTATCGACACATCTTTTAATAAGAAACAAGCAATCTGGTCGCCTTTTGCCGCTAATTATCGAAGTTCTTGCAATAGTTTTTTATAAGTTCATTACAATTTAATGTTTGGAGGCATAGATAATAATGCCTGGAATAGTAGAAATAGCATTGTTGAATCTGGCAATTTTTGGATTTCTACGTAATACTTGTCCGTTTTCAAAAATTAAAATGATAATCAGGCACATTTTGACATTCAATTAGTAAACATATCGGTTATATATATATATATATATATATCTGATATATATATGTCAAAAATCATATATAGACATACATCTATTACAAACTGTATTATGTATATATACATAGGATCCCTCCGTTCCTTACGTTAATGCATGGACCCTCCGAACGAATGCAAACCTCAATGAAGCCGTAAAGTTTTAATATTTTTTAGACTGCTTAAATTCCTATCTAGCAATGATTCTTCCGATTTGAGCAGAGTAAAAAATGAATTTTACTAAACAAATTACGTAACAATGCCGACTTCAAGTGTCAATACAACAGATACAGCGGATAGACTTAAGTAACAGATTTTTGGTGATGACTTTACGCATATGAAGCATTTTTATTTAACTAAACTGATTTCTACTCGACTCTTACTTCATATTCACTAAATACTAAATTCTGCCAAATAGCACACATGCACACATGCACCTACGTACATCTGCAGTAAATCTAATAAATCCATGTTTTGTTTGAATAGAGTAAAACAAAAAAAAAAAAAAAAAAAAAAAAAAAAAGGCACTATCGACTATAACGACTTAAATTTCATGTTATCTTGAAAAACAAAATTTTAATTTAGGGTTTTGTTGTTGATATTTTGTAAAACATATATATATTTGCAAAATTGAAAAATTTAAGTTGACTGAGAAATAACTTTGCACGGTATCCTTGAAACGTAATGATAAACTCATCCTCGTATAACCTCTGTCATAACGAAGATCACATATGCACAGGAACGTACACATACACAATGGTGTAATAACTCTTGTATGGGAAAAACAAATCAAATAAAGTCAAATTGCATACGCAAACAAACAACAAATAACATAACATTTTTAATCCTGTCAAACTGTAGCAAAATCTAACAAAAATGGCAAAAATAACGGAAAAATTGAAGAAGAAAATCCCGCATGCACATCATATTGAAATTGAAATTACACCCCATACACGCATATACGTGCATACGCTCGCACTTACTAACATCTATCTGTCGCCATGAAAAGAAAATCCTTTTACAAAATTGACAACATTTGCACAGAATTGTTGGGTAAAAACTATTTTGTATTTCGTAAAACCAACAAAAATAATAATAGCAACAACAACAACAATTTCTAAAGGCTTTATTATTATTCTAACGCAACCAATACACATATGTATGATTTTTGTATACATTCAAGCTTTTATACATTTATGTATGTACGTGTGTTTATGCATATACATATGTATACGTGAATTTTTAATTTATTTACTTTTACCGGATTATTAAAGCCAGCATTTGTTTGATATTTTACTTCTGCTTAGTTTGTTTGTCAAAGATATGCAAATAATTTTGGTAAGAAAGGCACTCACGTAAGGTTTAATAATTTGAATGAATGACACTGATTGAATCAACCTGTTCATCCTGTTAGGAAAGATATTAATGCAATTGCCCTGGAATTCTATGATCGTGAAATCGAAGCATATTAGAATATCATCTAAAAGAATAAAGGCGTACGATAAAAAATTCAGAGGTGGGTTTGGTGATTGTACAGAAGGCTTATAATATAATGAAAATCGATGTTGGCCTTATTTGATTGCGACAACTTGCTGAAATTCTCTCATCACAGAATCAAGGCTAGAGTAGTCAAGTAGTAATATAGGCTAAGGCAGGTATGATCAACTTCTTTATAGCTTCGACCCGGTGCGGTAAAAAGCACAAATAAGCAAGGCTTGAGACAGACGCCCTTTCATTACTCCACAAATATATAAACCGATTTAATTGACACCATAAGATATCGATAATCTCAATCAGCATAAAATTCGGAACCAAATTTTGCTCTGGATTATTCGTTCTTCTCTTATTTTTGCTGTTGGGTCCTGTTGGGGTAATTAAGATAAAAAGTGAAAATTTGACATTTGTGCCGTTACTTTATGGTCACATATCTAATATGAAAATGGTCGTAGTTTATCGGCAACCATGCCTATAACTAGAAAAATAACTTTATCTAGTCGCCTATAAAAAAATTTAAATAAATTAATAAATTAAATATGAAATAATAAATATTTCATTCAAAACTGGTGCAAATAGATCAGCGAAAAAGGAGAACTAACAGGGCTAATTGACTACAGTAGAGCCACCTATAATAGTTTAGTCCTCCTATCCTCACTGAGTCCCTGCCTGAAGCGACTCCTCACATTAACTCCCTGCGCGGCTATAATCGGATAGAATCAAAAAATACACTTTTGACATTTCCTCGACAGCTATCTGTCATGATCGTCGTTGCCGCCGACTGATAATCGCAACCAGCTGACATGTTTTTGAATGTAATAACGCTTCTGCTTTCCGGGCGAATTGTACAAATAATTCCTATAATCTGATAATTCACTAAGAATAGGTAAATGAGCAAAGTGTATACATAGAAGTGTATACATACAAAAAGCGTATAATAATGCATGCTTGTGCAAGAAAATTCAAGATAACATAAATATATTATATACATAATTATATACTTAAGGTAATATAATATAAAGTCGACTAAACATAATAATGTGAATCAGAAAAATATATTAATAGATATGCAGAAAATGGATGACCGAAACGATTCTGGGACCTTGGTCTTAACAAATTCTGAGAACACAATATCGAACACTACAAGCAGATATATCCATTTATCATCGATATATGAAATTGTAAAACACACCTAACATATGTTTTGATAAATTTGTGACAAATCATTTCTGCTGGAGAATTTAAATATCGCCATTGTATGCCTATGCGGAGTAGGAAATGAAACTTGAACCATATACAACTGATGATATAACAACCGGTACGTACGTTATCCGCAGACATATGCAAATTTGCTTATGCAATTACAATAAAACAATTTGTTTATTTTTTTTCCGTTTTTTTTTTTTTAATTTAACGACTGCCAGCGAACGGTAGACTAAACTTGTTACCCCATTCCCATCACATATAAAGATATACGAAACTGATGCCTCGTTTCTAACGTTTGGAAATAACGAATCTAAACATGCTTAAAGAACTAAAGAACTACAGGTATTAACCAGCACTAGTACTTACACTACTACTACAGTTCCAAAATATGTTTTACATTTCATAAAATAATTTAACATTGCAGAGCATTCTAAATTCTCTAATCTAACTTAACTCTAATCGCAACCTGTTTTTATGATAACAATTAAGACATATGTTATATGTAAGATGAAGAGTTTTTATTGAATAAAAATATATGTAATTGCATGACGAACTTTTGTGTTGTAATCTGCATTACAATGTGTTAATGATTGCAAAGATTACGCAAACATCAAAGATATTATGAATAAATATTGTAATTAAGAATATTAAATGAAATGATCGTACGATCTTTTCCGTCCGAAAATATAGTTTACTTTTCGGAAAAAATTTGGCGCTTAGCCAAACTACCGTTATCTAGAAATTTGTTTTTTTTTTTATTCTAATTTCTAGTAAACCAACTGATTTACACGATACTGGACTTATATTTAAAGCTTAAGCAGGAAGGAAATTTCGCAGTGAAATCAACGAATTGTTTCTATCAATAGGGAACAGATTTTAATTTAATCCTTAGGGTCGGTATAACTGCTCTATACGGGAACATTCGGTATATCAATAAAAAGAAGAAAGAAAGCAAAAAGAAATAGACAATGAAGATTAATTTTGGACTTATGTACAGTATGGGAAATTGCAAAGATGATCGTAGAGTTTCGCGGAAATTTAGGGTTAAAGAATTAGTTTGAATCAGTTTTTAACATGAAACTCGTAAAATTGAAATGAAAATCAAGAAATTTAGACCCATTCCATTGAAGGTTGTTGCCACCTAAAAATCATATAGAATAGTCGGAATATCTACGGATCATGGACCATGGGCTTATTGACTTACTACGGCAGCCAAACTCGCCATACAAACCAATGCAGCCGTACAGCGGAAGCATAAAAAACCCCGATTTATTTATTAAATATAAATATAATTAAATATATTCGCTATTTTAAAAGGTAACTTTATTCGAGTCCCGATCTGTTTTATAGTTCATATCTAAATCTTAAATTTCTCTCAGGACGGGCTTAATTCATTGCAAAATATTTATTTGATATTGAATTGATGGCATAGCGTTACTACCGTTTGCTATGTAGACAGTAGGAGGACCTTCAAGAACTATACATTCCAATGGGCTAAACAATAAATTTTATGTATTTAGCAAAGGATCAAATCTATTATTATGCATCTACATACAAGTGATAAACTGGAAAAATCGTAGCAGGGGCACTACATACTAATATGGTTTTAATATGCTTTACGTTTTTATACTTTTCGTAGCGACGGTTAGTTACTGATCAGTTTGGAAAAATAAGGAAAATAGAAAATCATTTTCTCATAAACTAAAGTTTATATATAAAGATGACCACAAAGTTACCATTGGCCTATGGAAGTATCGCGTTGAAGTTTTGATAAAATATTTTTGAAAAAAATATCGTTTCTAAGAACTCAGTTGAAACTTTTACAAGATTAAATTTTGACAAAATCCTTACTAAAGTATAGGCTGTAGTTGCTCCAAATGTGTCCTGAAGCCTATGTAACTTTTCATCCACTCATTAGCTATCATATTTAAATTTTCTTTTTTTTTTTTAATTATGTTGTTTTCACACGCCATTGTAACAACACCGCTTATAGGTTTCTTTTTTGCTGTTTAACGCTTTATTGTTGCTGTTCTTGTAATATGCTGTTGCCGAAAATGACAAAAACGAAAAAAAATCAGCAGAATTATTGTATTCGCTTCATTTCATTTCCATGGTACTGGATTGAAATACGATGAAATAAGGAACAAAAAATGAATAAAAAAATAAAAAAACAAAGGTGCAGGATATACATAAACTTGTACACATTCATAAATACATCAATATATATATATATATATAGATATAAGAGCATGAGTACAATTTCCGCCACTCCTTCCTCATTTATATAAGGCTATGGTAATGGTGGCAGTTGTGACAGCAAAGGTAAAGTATGCTATATACCCTGTAGGAAATGATGGCTACGGTAGTTAAGTCGCTCTTGTAATGGTGTTGATATTAATGTCTGTGGTTGCATACACGCCTTAATCATTTTGTTATTGTATCTGTCTTTTGTTTTTCTTTCCTTTTTGCCAATTGAGCCACAGTTGTGTTCGTTTCTCTTTTTTATTTATTTTTTTATTTTTTTCTCAACAAAATTTTTTTTTCTACTTTCAATTTAATTGAATTTATAACGACAAAAAATCGCAAACATTGGAAAAATATGCTTTATATGTGTGTAACATGTATTCAAGTACACAAACACACACAGCTCGCACATTTATGTTCACATTACATACATATTTAATGTGACAACAGTAAACGTATATGTAAATAATAACGTTCTTGATGTTTTCTTTTTTTCTGCCATTGTGTTGTTGTTGCTTTTGTTCTCTCTCTCTCTCTGTAAATACAAACAGGTTTCGAGAGCAAGCGGATGACATTGTCACTAGATTGAATTAATGGGACGGGAGTGCGCGAGTGTATGTGCGTATGATTGAGAGTGTACGCGGCATTGTTGTCATGGCGGTGATGGTGTTTGCAGGGGGATATATAATAAATTTGTTATGTCGCATTGACAGTTTATGTGATTGTCTATGCAAATGAAGGCTGTTTCTCTTCGACGTTATTTGTGTGTTTTGCACAGAAACAAAAAAAAAAAAAAAAAAAAAAATCGAGCAGCAGAAGGGAACACTACAATAAAATATGTTTATTTGACATATGGAGGGCTGTATACACATTCATGCATGGAATATTTAAAAATAAAATAAAAATCCTTCAGCATTAATATATGTATATGTTCCCCCACATATACGAACATATTGAAGTCCTTACAGCAACCAGTTTATTCCGTTATTTTTATGCAATAACAAAGCAAAGCTTAAAATAAGAAAGAATCTCGAAAATGCTCTCTCTTTAGGAAACCAAAGTGCTCGTAAAGGAAAACAACAGTATTTTGCTTTTACTTTGTTTCGCTGCACTAACATCAATAAATAGTACGCGTAACAAATTCTGGAGCAGCAAGTTTTGTATCCCATAATTGCAGTACTACATAGGGCATCGTTGCTCACGGATAACACACTATTAATGTAAAATATCCAAAGAGTAACTTATTCCTAACCACCTTTTCTCATCAGTTTCCTAAAATATATGCCAGAAAAACCACATCAGCATTAATATTCATTTAATATACTCTCTATAATTGTAATTTTTTTTTATATATGTTTTTTTCGTTTACTGCAATTTTCTAGTGTAAGGTAGGATATGTGCCAGTAACAAATCGTTTTCAGCAAAAACTATAAAATTCTTCCCCTCTTCTACATCAGCAATACTCAGTAAGTCCAGAGGAAATGTCCACAATGTACTAGAAGGCGGATACAAACAAGTGTCGATACAACGACACATCATTGTACAGCTTCCTGAACATTTTTCTAAGTGAAAATATAGTTTTATAACTCGATGCACCTTTTTTTAGCTCAATGCAGTAGTTTGCCTTTCCAAAGCTGATTATGCAACAGCCCTTTAGATTGTCCTTCATTGCGATCAATGCACAAGAATCTAATTAATCAGCATTTCTATACGCTTGAAGAAAAATGTAGAAGTATGGATCAACGGGCTTTTTGCAAACCTATTTTCAGTTGCATGCCCGGGCTGTTTTAAATATATTTACAGCCAAAAGCCCACAAGCAATTTTTAAGCAATATCCTTCTTGCGATTAGGCTTGCAGAGATAAACGGGTCGCCAATATTCATTCTAATAATACTTAATAATCTATGGATTTTTCTTTACCGAAGGTATACAGAACGTTTCAGATGGTAGAACAACTCCATGATCAAAAGAAAATCAGTATAGCCAGGGAATTAAATGATTGCAATTTTCTCTCATATCCTTTGTTATTTAAATATCACGTTATTTTGTGATTTCGATTGCAGTCACACTTTTGCTCCAAGAAGAGGTTGAGACGTGCTGAGTTTCTATGAAGTGACATAGCTAGACATCACTTTTATACCATGAAATGTCTATTCAAAAAGTACCTTGAGGATCTTTCAGTTCAATCAGTGCTTAAATAAATTTACAAACTGTTGCTGCAATTTCAGTTTCTTCACAATTCCCATAATTTGCAAGTAATTGTTTTTTAAGTCAAAAGAAAAAAAACCATTTACTATATCTTAATCAGATCTTCATTGCCTTTTGGAATAGTGTTTAAAAAATTTTCGCTTGACTTTGTGTAAATACGTTATACTTTATTATATATTTAATTTTGCATTTGTTGTTTTCCTATAATTATTTGCTATAACACTTATCAGATTATTATAGTTAAACATGAATTGTATCCTTTTTTTTTTGTTCTTAAATGTTTTCAAAACTCTTTTAAAACAAAAGAAGAAAAACGGAACTCTCTTCTAGCTCTCAGTCATTCGTTCTCAACATATGAGGAATGAGGTGGAATCGGATTTGTGCACATATATTGCTAAATGAAACAAATATGCTCTTCTCTATTCGCACACCTTTACTAGCCAACTAGCCATTATCAATATCCCCAGCAACTTTAAACAGCAATAACATCTTGAAAGGATATAAAATAAGCAGAGGTAAGAAAGCATTTAACTGTCAACAAGAAAACAAAATGACGAATTTATGAGAAGCTAAACCAGTTCTCTTTCTTATTTTTCTTAGCTGATTGCCTGAATGCAAAAGCAGAAAAGAGACAACTAGTTAAGCAAGACACGTTAAGGCAACATTTGTCGGCAAAACCGACATTTTTAATTTTCAAATTGGAAGCGAAACCCCCATCAAAAACACTCAAAGCATATGCAGAGAATATTCTCTGAGTGCGGAGAGAGAAAAATAGAAAGAAAAAATGCATGTACATATACGTACATATGCATTCGCATACTCTTTCTCATATTATTTAGTTTGACTGACTAACAATTGGAAAAGCACTCAATTCCCAAAAGATATCTGTTTATCTCTTTTATTCATATAGATTTTAAAGAGTTTGGGTGTATTTTTTTTCTCTGATTTACTATATAATTCTAGGTTTCTGTTTCCTTTTGCTTTTCTTGCTAATATTTATTTAGTTTTGTATCTCATGCCAGAGCATTAAGTATGTATCAAGCAAGCTATAGGTGAATGTGTATGTTATAAGAAATCGTACATCATTCGCCAACAATGCCATAATCAATGGTTTTGCATCTCTCTGTAAACCTTAATCATATCATAGTCGTCTTCGTCGTGTCGTGATGATTGTTGTTTACGACTGCTATTCAAACGCAAACACGTACAAGCACACAGTAAATGTAATTCAAGTGCTTTCGTGTAGAAGTGCAAGCGCGCGCGTGTATGTGTGCGTGTGTGCGTGTGCGCGTGTGTGCGTGTGCTTTGATAGCATATAAAGCGAATATGAATGAATGAAGCAATAAATGCTTTTGGGGACCTGCAATATAAGCTTGAGCTTCCGCACGTTGCCATTGCCTCTATTGTTTATGCGCGTTCTCTTTTTCTATATATATATATATATATATATATATATATATATTTTGCTCACCTTGCGCCTCACTCTGACTGAACTCTGATGGCTGACTGCCAGAACCATTTTTGCATTTGACTAAGCGCTCTATTTGTGCTCCAATCTTATAACAGTGCTTTGTGCGGTTTTTTAAACGCGGGCTCACAAACAAAACAATTCAATCGACGGCAAACTCTGTCGTTACGTGTAGTTTTTAAGTGCCTTAGTGTTTGAATAAGAGTAACAACACACCAACAATAATATCAACAACAATATTCAGCCCGGCCTTATTGGCTCCCAGTCAAAGTATTGTATAAAACTTTAGCCTCATACTGCTGGTCGTCGTTGTTAACATTGTCGTTGTCGTTGTCGTTGTCGTTATCGTCTACGGCGTTTTTCAGTGTTGCACATTTTCACTTGTGTTTTGAGTTTTTCCGTAAATTAACGCTTAAGTGTCTCTTATTGTTATGGTTCTGTGCTGCTTTGTTGATGCGAAACTCAATTCTTGCTAACGTTCATTTATTCGTGGTTCGCTTGTGTTAATGCGGTTTGTGTGTCGCCCCGTACGCTCCCGATCCCCTTAAAGCCCACCCTCTATCCAGTATTACGTTTACCATGAAAATGTGTTGAAAGACGAATGGATGCATGTTTTTTTTTAATTTTTTCTTTATTTTTTTTGTTGTTGTTTGGCGAACGGCACATTGAGTGTGAATGTCAGGCAAGCAATTGTCGATGTCGATTCGATTATGCCAACAAAGAAGAAACTTCTCTCGTTCAATGTCTTTCAATCATATGTTCACTTCACTAGATCACTAGTTGTCTGGTGCTGAGTGGCCTTGTTGCTGTTACCGATTGTCTAACCGTTGCTTAATACAATACAGTTGACGATGCGTATATCATGTAAACCTCTGCGCACATTCCATACTCGGACTCCCTCAAAACAATCCAATACCAATACTGCGCGTTTAGTTTCTGGCAAACAAACAAGCGCCACCTGATACAATTTGTTAACTGCCGCCGCTTAGTATCGTCATTCGTTGGTCAACGCAACAATAGAACGGTTGTCGTGTCTGAACGCTTAAATACTTCATTAGAAATGTTTACAGTTACGTTACTTAAAACAATAATAATAACAATCAAAAAAACAAAAAAAAACAAAAAAATAATTAATAAAAAATAAATAAATGAATGTAACTTTCGGGGGCCGTATCTTACATTACCTTCTGTAAAAGTGCTTCGCGTTGTGAGTTTGATTTGTGCGTAAAACAAAGAAAAAAAAAAAAAAATCTTTTTTCGTAATAAAAATTCTATAAAAAATGCTTTTAAACAACTACGCCCAATCGAAGCAAACGAAACAACACGTGTCAGTGAATAACGCTTTGCAACAGCATAAGGAAATATTTCATAATAACAACAACTACGTAGATTTATTAAATTTCAATACATCTGCAGAGACGGCGAACTCAACATCTGCAGCCTTGTCCTTAGCATCGCCGACGAAAGTAACTGATTTACTTAAAAAACATCACTCTTTGCTGCTAACAACGGCGAGAGCAACATACGCGACAAATACCGAAGCAACAATCACTAGTAATAACGTGTATAGTAATCAATTTATCAATTATCATAACGGTTCTTATATCGGCGGCGCCACGGATTTCTCAATAGCAGCGATAATGGCAAGAGGCGGTAATGCCTCAAGCCGTGAACCATCCGAAAGGAGTTTGAGTGAGTAATGTAATGTACATTTTTTTTCCTTTTTTTTCGGTTGTTCACACGGACACCTACAGACACATACAGGGCCATATTCTTATGGGCTTATAATGATGTATTAAGCAACGGGAATCAAACTTTTTTTTCTTAGTTTTTTTTTTTTTATTTAACTTAGTAGCATTTAACTTAAAGCATCTGTCGCCGGCAGACCTTGCAAGACTATTCACTTTCTTAATGCGGTTGTAAATAGCTGATAAAGTCGAAATATTTTTAATCAGCTGTATATTCTGAAACGATGTACGATTTATATCCATACATCAAAGCCAGTCCATTTTATTACCTTTCATAAAATTTAGAGTTCCATCCTTAACAAATTGCAAAGGAAGTCAAATCACTAGCCTTCTGGCAGTTGTTGACTTATACCTCAGAGTGATGCATTATATATATTTTATCGTATGTAAATTCTAAAGTTATCTTTGGGTTAATCAACGTTTACCTTCTAAGGAACATCAAATTTGCATTCTAGGGAGATAATCCATTTCGAACGTAAGATAAATATGCACGAGAGTTACTGTCCGTAAATTTTTGGAAATTGATTTCCACGGCAGTTGATATTGGTAAATAACTTGAAGCTTTAAATTAAGCATTTTCATTGAGAAACCTGCAAAAGCAAGCTTTAAAATCTAAATTTGCCCAATACCGTTTGATAGGTACATAACCTGATGCCCTCCTAAGGATAAGAGTTTCTTGGCGACATCGCATTAGAAGAGTAAAGAGCCAATTGTGAACATTTCTGATTAAATACCTTTGAACTCTTGAAAGATTACAAAATGGAGCCCACGTAGTTGTATCCCATCTTCAAACGTTAAAGTCTTACAATTTTCAACTTTCTTCCTCTATCTTTTACTTAGGCAGCTCTTTTACATTCTGCTTAACCTGAGTATATGGGAAATTCTTGCTAAGGCAATGTTGTAACTTTAAACATTTCTCTTTCGTTAGTTATTATCTATTATCTTCAATGTTGTAAGCAGGAATATTTCGTCGCGTTTTTATTCAAATTAATTTCTTTGTACATTTTTTTGCACACTTCTCATAGTTCATTCCTGGTGCATCGCGTTTTATTATCTAGGAGTTGTCTGCCAACATGTCATAAGTCCATTTCTCCTGATGTCTTTTATCGATATCGAAGACTTCTTAGTAAAGCACTCCCCGCGCTCGTGACTTAATGCACCACAGACCACTCTTGATATAGCAAATACGCTTTCAGTGACATATTAGAACGCAACTTCTAAATACGTAACAAGCTCATTGTATTTAGCCGCTCTATTGTTTTTCATGAGAATTTGTTGCCACCATTCTCAAAAAATCGTAGTCGCCATTTTTATCACCTTAGAATTCTAGGCACTATTCGCATCATCTCGGTATATAAAACCACATCTGATGTCTTTGCGAAGCTGGGTGATTTGAGAGCCAAACTAAAATTTCCTCCTTAATACTCGCCTCAGTGATTCTAGAAAGTTTTTCTTTTAGATAAATAAATATTTCGCTTGTTTTGCGCAACTATTCGTAAGAACCAAGATCCTCGCAAAGGAACCAGGACTATTTTGCATATATTAAAAGGCCTCGGAATGCGAATTTTATGGTTTTGTGAGTTTTTATCGATAGGCCGGGAGTAAGGAAATTAGAGATATACGAAGACATTATTAAGATATCAGTAAAGATGTACATCATTCATTATATCAAATCCGGGGCAACTTGGATTTTTACAAACTGGATTATCAATCAGAATAACAAAGCCTATAAGGGTCGGCCTTTTTGAGCATAAATGCATTTTGGCTTTAGACCAATTTTATCAGTGTTTGCTGAAATTAACGTTCTTTCACTTAGTCCAACCAATAGAATCTTTTCTCTTTACACTACTATTGGAAAGATGCTATTCAAGGCTGCTTAGTCGCATAGAATTTATAATTTTAAAAGTTAAAATAATCAATTTTTTTTTTAACTTTTTGCTGGAGATTGTTAAACACGACCTAAAAAAGGAAAATAACTATCGTGAACTTAGTTTCAAAAGTTTTGCTCTCTTTTCTTCAAGTTTTCAATGCAAAAGTGATCTCCTGCTTCTGCTAAACTTAATTCGCTAAGAAGAAGGAGCTAATGCTTTACTGGAGGCAAAAGTTTTAATAAAGTTTACACTCACTCTTCCAATCGCTTTTCCAAAAAGAGTCATAGTTCGTATTGTAGACATACATACGATTTACGATATGTGATATATTTAGGTCTACCCATATTTGAAGGATATAAGAAAGAGTTAAAAATATTTTATCCCCAATTTTTTCCACATATACGCGAATTATATCTAATTGAAATCAATAATATCTTTAATATGCAGGCTTTATACATGACTGCGCTCTATTGTGTTTTCATCCACCTCACATATGAATGCTGTGTCCCCGTTCATAGAATTTGTACTCACTAACGTTCTCTCTATTATTAATCTCAACACTTTTATACCCACAACTCCAGTTAAGTCTTAATGCCAGATTACATGTACAATCTGTCATTACAAAATTCTTAACCCGGGTTCGTCTATCTATTATCAATTATTAGAAATCTCCCACTTTCAAAAAGTTTCGAATAGAAAACGGAAACTTAAGTAGTGTACGAGGCGTGTTCAAAAAAAGACATGACTTTTAATTTTTTCCAAAAAATATTTATTTATTGTCTCCTCCAAAGTGAAAGCAATCTCTGTTAGACATAATCAGCTTGTGACAGTGCAATCCAATCCTCGAAGCACTTCTGATACATGCTTTTTTGGTATGATATTAATTGTGACGAAACTCGGTCCTTTCACGGGTCTTTTCAGTTTTGGGAAACGCAAAAAGTCCCAAGGGGCCGGTGAGCATGGTGCCGGAGACATCATCACGGCGCTGTTTTTCGCCAAAAATTACAAACATGCAATGACGTGAGCTGGCGCGTTATCGTGGTGCAATATCCATGGCTGATTGTTTCACAATCACAAGCGCTTTTTTCATGTTGCTTCACGCAAACGGCGCATAACACGTCAAGGTAATGTTCCCATATTGGCCACATGAACTTCGAGCAAGAACTCATAATGCACGTCATTAGAATTGTGGATCATAGTGGGCAAAACCTTAATATTTAAAAAATTCAGAAATCGACTTACGTAGACCACACACATTGAAAAGTCACCCTTTCCATGAACACACTTTATATTAATTTATGGCATGACCTAAGTCTATAGCATATATAGTGTGGGCCAATTTTCCTCACAAAATGCAAACTATTGGACGACATAAGAGTGTTTATATAGAAGGCATTCATAAAGTGGCCCCTCCCATCTTATGTAAGTTTTTCACATTCCTTTGAGTGCACTTTTCCCAAAATTTCCAGGAAAATATTATACTTTTTTTTCTGATAACCACTTATACGCGAAATGCTTGTAAAAATGATGCGCTTCCGTACGGAGAGTCCATCATAGGACCCACACACATTGTAATGCATACTTGATGTTGAACGCATAAATGTACATTAGACAGATGGATAGATAGAGACACTTAAATGGATACGGAAAACCATTCCGGATAGATTAGTTTCTAGACGCTGCACAAGTCCTCACGAACCTAATATACATTGTGTAAGAAGCGGTGAATGGATTCAACAGTGACGCATGTATGCACTCATAGCGACTTGAATTTTGTATTTGAATTATGTCATTTTCTTTTAAAATTCTCAATCGTCCGTATGATGCAACATCCTTCCGTCAAAGAAATTCCCCTCTTTCCTTTTAGACTGATTTCCAAGGCAACTTAATTCGTTTGACTTTTCTTTAAAGTATCTCTAAAGTGTTTCAATAATCCGTAGGCTGTCTTGGGCTTTATGTGCAGTTAGAATACGCCTCAGATCAGTAAAAGGAATTTTGTTTTGCAATTGTTTTTCCATTCTTCCTTCAATTAGTCAATTTAAAGCATCATACTTAGGTGTCCTTAGTTGAAAGGGATTCCGAGTTGTAATCGTTTTACAAAATTACTTGACAATAATTCGCATCGACGTGTGTATGTGTCTGTATTTAATTAAAAGAAATCGTTTTTTCGCACGCTGTTTACTTATCGCTTTTATCTTATTGCCAAACACAGACACTTTTTACATATTCTCTTCATTTCTTTCTTCCTTTTTCATTATAACTCAAACCAATTAATTTATAAAACTCTTTCCCCGCCAAGACTGCGTATACGTGCAAAAATGGGAGGTACGTCCAGAATTCTTCAAGAGCGGGAAAATATATGCTAATATCTGCGGGTAAATTTAAAATCTGCAGAACCTCATATACATGACTAAAGTGTTTGAAGCTTTTTCAAAATACTTATATTAGATGATGAGCAAAAATATTTGATGCTACTTTCGCTCTTGCACGCAATTAGAGAAAGTGACGTATATGTACGAAATCGCGGAAAGCGTAACCGTATCGGTTATCTGATTATAGCCAGGATCAAGTTTAGCCAAATTAGGCAGACCCGCAAAAAGCTTCTCAATAACACATTTTGTACAAAATCCTTATACCTTTGCATCTAAGCGCTCAGACGGTATCGCTATACTTATAAAATTGCTTTCGTGGACACTTTGCATTAGCCTTATAGAAATAAGTCATTGCCTATGTGTTTTCAAAGCCTTGTACAAAATCCGAGAAATGTCTTCTTTTTAATGCGACTGCAGAAACTTTCTTAAGTACATTCTATAGAAATAATTGATCGACATTGACGTACACTTGCATTAGTTTCCGCAATCCCTGTTTATATAGATTCGTCCAAGTTTTCCATGTTACATAGCGTACGGTGAAAATGGTGTCTTTTTTAAAAGTTGATTGGATTTTGGCCAAATCCATGTATACTATATAGCACAGATTACACAGAGGCATAAGCGTTTTGTTGATCGGTCGCCTTTCCGGAGTAAAACCATTATATAATCAGATCATTGGCAATCGAAAACGTCTTATGTCTATTGATCAAAATTATAGTGATTGCTTTATGTTATATGTTATGTTTTCGAAAGTCAACAATGTTTGAAGTTGGGGATGAATGAACAAAATCTGTAAAGTGTTTTATTCGCTGATTATGGGAACACGTATTAAACAAACCTCTCTTCTTAAATAATATAATAATAACGTCTAAGGTCTATTATTTTCCAAAAATTGTCCGATCTTGATTAAATTATTGATGATCCGCTATGAACGCTTCCCTAATTTTACAATAACGAGGAACGATGAGCAATTAAACAATTCACTTGGATCTATTCCAAATTTATTTGATTTGGTTGACATTGACTATCGCTAAATGCAAGTTTAGGTCTTTGCACAACAAAGTGAAATTTTGTACCGAATATTAAAATAGTCTTCTGTTCGCAATTCTATTTCACTTTATGCCTTATACGTGCTATACGATATCGTTTTACTTTATCCAGATTATGAAAAATATTTCTTTTCTTACGATTACCTCAACCCGTTATAAGGCTAAATTTTACGAATATTTTATTGCTAAACCGTAACTGTACGGAAAATTTTAGTTTTACTTTTTATGACATATCTCGTCGGATATATCAAAAAAAAAAATATGCGTCTTACTGTCTGGTGAGTTTTGTTGTCAATATTATAGAAACACAGACGTTTGTATAAAGGCTTATGTCTTATGAGCTTTTTATCATAATCGTAAGCGATTTGCATTCTAATTAGCTATAAACGTGTTGTTCTAACAAGGCCTTACGATAATCTTTTCACTATGACGAATCTCGCAGGGGATGGTTTTCTATAGGTATAACACGGGCATGGTCAGAAAGAAGTGAGAAGAGAGAAAGAGGAGAGCACGGTCACAGCCTAGTGTAAGTTTCGGTTATGTCGATTGTGCACTTGCAATTCCTGCGGCTAGCCCGCACTTGGATTTAAATTCGCAAGCATCGACTTCATAGACGCGGTTAGTCTATGGGGTAACCCAAAACCAATTACTGTTAATCCACTAGCTAAGGGATCAAAAAAAATTTTAATATCTCGTCTTGCAAGATATATTCTTTAAATCCTTATATGCGGCGACTTTCTCGTGCATATTACCGCTGGAACGTAGTCTATTATTAGTTTTATATAATTCGGCTGAATTTTTTTGCATACAGCTTCCTTTTAGTTATCCGCAAACTCTTCTATTTTGTTACGCAGAGTATTTTATACCAATAATACTCACGGGCGGGAATTTTCATACCCATTTCTTTCCATTGTTCAAATTTAATTCAAAGAAAAAAAATAAATAAAATTTAAACTCAACTTAAATTAGAATGTATTTTTGAGGTAAGAAAAAAAGGCAACAACCATCTGAAGAATAATTAAAGAGAAGTGTGAAATGATAATAATCACACAACAGCTTATGTTCGTTTAATGTTTTTCGTTCAACATGAACAATTTTAGTTCTGGCAATCAGAACGAGCAACAACAATGTCTTGAATGAATATGAATTGTATACATATTCATAACATATAAAAGATCTTAACATCTAAATCAACAATAACATGATATTCAAGAAAAATGCAACTGACAGACAACAAGTGTACACTGAATGGATGACGTGCAAATATCTAAGTAAGGAAATATTTAAAATCAAAGGCCCTAATAGAGTACAAATAAACAAACATATACACATATACACACATTATACACGAATATATTACGAATATATTATCTAACATTTATAGTCGCATTGAAAGTTAACTTTTCAAATGCGCGGACGTTAATGTGATAGTTATAGCCCCAATATATTCATAATAACTTTGTAAGTCTAGCTTCCTCAAAACATCATTTATTTTGGCCATAAAATAAGCAAACAATATAAGAAATAAAAATTTCTCCCATGTTTCATTTCGACTATGTACAATTATACTCCATGTATGTAGTGCATCACTCAATAAGTTCATAGGATGGCATACAAAAGACGTTAATCTTGATTTTGAGACAAGATCAACATTCAAAATATCTTGACATTTCCATACTAGTTTTGGTTTTGCGAAACAATGGAAAATTGCGAATTACTTGTGTCAACGTAATGCCACCAAAGCAAGTAAAACTTTTCAAGTTGCGGTCAAAATATCATACATTTCAACATATTTCGTTCAAAGGTTGACACTATCTAAAGCCCACTAGTCGTCAATAATCCGTCGTATAATTGTATGACTAATCATTCCAGGGATGTCTCGTTTACATGCCATGTAGCGATGGGCAGAAATAGATAGAGAGGGAATAGTGAATGGCATCAATCTAATGACCGTGCGCTCAATCGATAAAGTGTTACGCCTTTACCGACACGTATGTAACGAAAAGTGTTTCTATTTAGATAGGTATCTTAAGATTGAAGCGGAAATTAGACCCGAATACAAGCGAATGGTTCGTCCATTCATCGCACTCTTGATATTTATATACTCATATACTTACTCTATTGATACTCTTACATCGAAAGGCGGTAAAACGTTGGTTTTTTCGACTATTTTACAATTTCATGTTATGTTGTGGACTGTTTCGAAGTGAACTATTGACGAAGTATACTATTTGAGTTTAATTTATTTATGTCTATACATTTTGTAAATAAATTTACAAAGTATGGATTTTAAAGGTAAGCGGATCACTTAGCCGATATTGAAAACTGGTAAAAGATTCTTCGCCAGATTTATATGGTGACAATTGTCAATTATTGCATCACGACTAGAAGGCATTGATCCACTTTTTGGCCAGAAGGCTCGTTCATAAGAATGAAGAAAACCAATTTCCTTCAAAGCAATACTTTCTGCAACGTGTTTCAAGCCATCAATGAAACAATCGCTAACAAGTTAGTTAAATATATTGCCATAATAAGTCGTTTCCCCCGTTGAATGATTATTCTCCAGGGGGATTAATTTATGTTTGCATATTCACTTCCGACCGATGTAAGGCAAATCTTGAGTCATTGAAGAGCCTTTCTTAGTATCTCCCAAGTGATACCGTATACATTTTATAATATATCCCGAAATTATCAATTGCGACATTGCGCTGGAAGCACAAAACTTGAGATGAGCATTTTTCGCTTTAGTAAAAATCGTGTACAAGCCGCTTTTTTAGAGAAAGCAATTCGTAGAGGATTTTGAAAAGTGACATCATTGCCAGCGAAGACGGGAAGACGGTTTAAAGGAGTTTTTTAAACAAATTACGTTATGATATTGTTCACACAGCTTATCAGCCGTATACTGTGCAATGTCACATAGGTGTCACAAGGTACAAGGTATTTTTTTGTTTGTGTTTTTCGTGACTTGGGAATCTCAATTTATAACAAAACTGATATTGAAGAGTGTTATTTCGACTCTTTCTCGAGAATACCAAATTTTGCTTTGAAGGTGCAAAAATACTGACACGAAAATATGACGATCAAGAGACCATACAATCAAAATTCACTTAAAGCGTTTGGATATTTTTCCTCAAATTATTTATCGTTCAGACCCCGTGACCAAATGTCAGTAATGAGGATCAAACAAGTGGCTTTAAAAATACCTTGTTTTAAAAAAACATAAATATGCTATGAATGTAGCAAATCCACGCATCCTTAAGATATGCAATATTCGTATCTAACTAAATATTACCTCATTCGCTATCAATCGTCATATATACGTGACACAGCCTAGTCTTGGCACAACCCGATGCCTAACATATTGAGAGTACAAATTAGTTCGTTTCGCTTTCTAAGAGAAAGTGTCAGCAGTGCGGTGGAGGGCAGAATGAAACTGCGACCTCTTCATTTTAAAATGTATGCAACTGCATAAACGATCACACTAAAGCGTATACAATGTAGTTTCGTAGAGCTTTAAACAGGCGTAGTTCGTGGTGCTATGGAATACTAACTAATCCCCAGTAACCGTGATGTGGAGAAGGCGGACCTTTAATATCGACGATAAACCCGAAAATATGTAGCGACCCCATTGTATGGGGGGATGGGTTAATTGGGCGTGATGTATTACAGTGTGATTCAACCAAATGAATCACTAAGTGATGTGTCAAAGGTCATGACATCGCGAGTTTTCAATATAAAAATGTTCGGCACCGTATAGCGAAACTCGGTCAAATCTTGCGTATGAATTAAGTCATTTTTAATTTTTATAATCGTTCGGAAAACCAATAATTTATAGATTTCCCGTTTAGCTTTGATCTCAACTTTTAACCTGAAAGCGTTTAATATTCTTAGAAATGATTTTTTCGCTTAATTTAGTTTTCTCTTTTAATTTAGAATGAAATTAAATATTAAGTGATGAAAAGTTCTTATGCAAGTATTGTAAGCACAAACTTGTGTTCCGCTGATCATTGTGATTAACGAGAAAATTAATAAAGCATTTTAAAAATTGTTAATAATAAAATTATTGTTTGTTAATATTGCTATAATTAATGTGCATGTTGCTTGCGTGAAAACTAAACGCATATATAAATGCGATGAAATATATATATATATATGTGTATACAATAAAGCAATCCAATGTCTGAAATATTAATGAATAGCGAACTGAATATTGCGATTTATTGAAATATTTATTTATATTAAAAGTTATTTGAATTTATTTATCAATCGTTTCTTGTTGTTTATATGTTAAAAGTGTTTAACAAATAAAATAAATTATATTCTGAACATCATTATAATCAGCAACAAACCGCTAATGACGATGAGAATAGCAATGTCGTTGCAAACATACATATGCGCGGATATATATGCGTGTGTGTGTACATGAGATGCACATGAGTGCATGAAGAGATAATTTTATGTGAAATTGTGTAAATTTTCTACAGCATCCTATTAAAAATGTATCAAATGCATGCAAATGCAACAGCAAGTGTATGTGGCTTTCGCGTGTACATTTAATATACATACTTACACACATTTATATTAACATGATGTTGTGTTTTCTCGTACAAATAAACGAAAAAGATTATATTGTTTATGTTGTTAATGTTGTTGCAATTGAATTTGCATTCAGGCATTTATGGCAAATACAAAAAAAAATAAATAAATAAATAAAACAACAACAACACATTTATACCGCAACGAATTATATTACTTTTGTTGGGTTTTATGCAAAGCAAATATGTATGAATTCATTAATGGATAATGGATTTGTATTTGAAATGGAAATATTTCTATGAATGTATGAATGTATAGATGTGGGAGTTTTTGTGGTCACGCAAAAGATTTTTATTTGAATTTATTTCTTCTTTTTTTTTGGTTTTTAATCAGATAGTCTAGAAATTATTTAGCCTTTCGAAGGTTGATTTTTTCATAGTTAATGCCGAAACGCTCTTGGAAAAGCCTACAAAGTAAATAAATATTCTCCTCAACAACTAATAGTACTTATGTTCTCAAAAATGTTTATTAATTCACTAACTTCTCTCCCTATGTAGTGGTTGTTCTCAAGTTTTTTTTAATTAGCCCTATGCATAATACATATATGCTTAAGAGCCATATCCGAATATCATTATCTTCCTAAATGTCCTTCGATCTCAAAGAAATTGTTTGTAGGTTATTACAGTAGTGTCTCCCCTTAAGAGATCCCTTTAGCCATTTTACAAAAATAAAGACAAAACACATTAGAGTCGCAGTTTTCGTTAATTTTCATAATATTATCATAACTTGTACAGGTTACGTGCACATCATACACATTTTCAAGCAGGAGGACAAATTTCGGTCGGCATCTGCCGAAATTTGGTAATAAAATTAATCGTAGAGTCAATGCTTACATAACGTAATACCTCGTCCTCTTGTGGCGTTTGTTTCTAACGAACGATTCAATCAGTGTCTGGAGTGTCTTTGATTCTTTACTTTCTTATTTCTGCTCTCTCTCTCTCTCTCAGAATAATCCTGTAAGAAGAGCTAATCGAGGAAACACAGTATTGATTACCTCGATCGCAAGGTCAAGCTATGCTTTCTGAAAAATATTTATTTCAATGGGTTTAAGTTTTCCAAACGCAGAGTTTATAAAATTTTTAAAAGACTGCAATGGTTAAGCCGATCGGAGTCAGTGTTGTAATAATTATTTATGTTTTTATATATGTACAGGTCCTCTATCGGTTGAACGTTTTCCCGACGCTGATGACGAAGTTGATGTGGATGTTGTCGATTGCAGTGATTCAGAGACAGCATCGGCTTTACGGCATACAAGGCATCATAATACCAATAAATCAATTTATAAGCAACGTCAGACGCATAATGATTGCAGCGGTAGCAATAATAGCAATAATCACAATAGCAGCTCGAGCAGTAGTCGAGGGAGAGCCTCATCGCAAAGTCCCAGCAATACGGAAGAGGAACGCTTGACTCCGGAGCCAGCGAAGGTAAAACAAAAAGTTAGCTAATCTCCATAACTAACGAACAGGAGCACATAGATTTAATGTCTGCTCTTTGCAGTCTTCGCCCAAAATTGTGGGCTCATGTAATTGTGATGATCTATTGCCAGTGCAGTGCCATTTGGAAACGAAAGAGTTATGGGATAAATTTCATGAACTTGGCACTGAAATGATAATAACAAAAACTGGCAGGTAAGTGTCATAAATTAATTAATTAATTAATTAATTAATTTGTTTAAAAAGTTAATTTGCACAAATTGTCACTACGTGGAAATTTTAATTGAAACTTAACTAAAGCTCGGCGCAAATAACAACAACAAATACGATTAAGAAATCAACAAAGCGCGAAAGGCATGAGTTTTTATTGCATATGAAAGAACCTAAAAGTTTCTACTCTGCTTAGAGTTCCACGGTACCGTGAATGTGGAGGAATGTCGTGGAAAAAATTTATGATTTCTTCAAATCCGAACTGAATGGTGACGGTGTTTCTGTTGCTAGCCTGTCACCAGAGTAATGTTGTTTGAAGACAGCTACAAGAGCTGACTGATATAAATACGTTTTGCTTCGATGACGGTGGTCGTGTTAGAGGCTCTTCTTTATGCAGCTTTTGGCTTTAACGTTTCGTTATGCATGCCACAATTAACACCACTGTAGAGAATATTTAATAGAAATTTTTTTTGTTTTTTGTTTTTGGGAATAAACAAAAAAAAAACAAAAAAAAACAACATTTGCTCATAATATCTAAAGTATGTGCGACTACACGTAAGAGGCCCGTAACACGCATCAAATAAATGAAATTAATTTTGTGCATTTTTGGGTGACTTCATGATCGCAAAGTATAAACCAATTGTTTCATGATAAGTAACGCTGACCGAGATATGCTCCAAAACACTCATGCCAAACTTTTGCCTGATTTACTTGGCCACTAAAGTTTTGCCCGGCTAAGCAAATCGTGATGTATTCTAAACAAAAGTTGTTCCGAAAATCCTCAATTTGTTTTTGCAAATAATGTCCAATGTCCTCTTGAGCATTAAAAATTTACATCCTTTCTATAAATGTTGCTTTTCCTACTGCGCGGTGCTATAACTGGCAGAAGGGATCGGGGAAATTTTCAGTCAATTTTTTGTAAAATCTAAAAATAGGTATCAGAGAGACAACATATATATGTTTCTCCAAATGTACAGCCGCGTCCTCATGTCTTTCTATTGTCTTTTACTGGAAATGCTGAAGTTTTAAAAGCGATAGTATTTCTATACCTAGTGAGATATAATCGTCAAGACGCCGTAAGAAATCACGTTTCTCTTTGTCCCTCTATTCTGTTCTGTTGTAATTATTGGTGTTGACGATGGAAACTTTGTACATAGGTTCTTAGTTGGTGATCTCTGTTCGAATAAGAAATTATAGTCATGCTCGACTCTTCTTCTTCTTCTTTCTTCTCTTCTTAAATTGAAGTAGAAAAGAGAGAGGTTCAATCGTAAATGCTCTAAGCTTTTACGAAATGTTTAATAGGACCAAAAATTTGAAATTGCTGCTATAGGTACAGAGCTAAGAGTCCGCATAAACGTCTATTCAGAACTATGAATAGGTCCGCATGAATCATTAAACAAAAATATTCTCCACTTAAGTCGGGCGACGGGTGTACAAGGTTCGTTGCTAGACGCATGCATCTTAGGTTTCAGTTCACAGTTTCGTTGCAAGTAAGCAATGAATTAAGGTCGGATTATTCGTGTTGAAGACCATTTTTCATTCATATTACAACCACATGCATCGTGTGCGCCTACATTAACTCATAAATTTTAGATTACATTGTTAAAAAGGGCGATCACTAAAACCTAATGTCCGGTACAGAAAATATTTGTATTTATACATATATGTATATAAAATATTCACGTGAGCGCCGTTTCATTTACTGTGTTACTGTGTTGAGTTATTTATCCATGTCCGTTCTGTGCGGACGAATTATAAATTCATAATTTTATAAAAAGACATCGGCGCAACGAGAGATGTTGAAAGAGCAAGAAATAGATAGAGAGAGAGAGAGGGAGAGAGGAACATAGAGAACTATGTAAACAAAATTTTTTTTATTTTTTTTATATAGTTTCTGCAAGAAAGTAAACAGGTTACCTTCCTACAACACGTCTATAGGTTAAAATAAAAAAAATACAAAAATACAAAAAATCTATCATTAAAATTTTTAAAAAGAATTTTTACAATTTATTCGTTGCCTACCGAAACATGTGTTAAACACCTCTCTGTTTTGCAACCAGCTACTGTTTTGCTGTTCTTCAAGAGCGTCAACACTTTTAAAGTATTTGTCTTTGATTTTTTCTTTCCTTGTTTTTGTTTTTTTTTTTTTGGTTTTCTGCCATGTTTTTGTTTTGTGTATTGGTTTCATTGTAAACCATGTTTGCGGTTGTCGGTCATGGAAATGAAATATCACGTGGTTAACGTTTTCGTTACGCTATACGCTGCGGATAGAAGATTTATCCTGCTGATCTATAACACAAAAAAAAAAAAAAAAGGAAGAACAACTCGAACTACAAGTCAGACTTATCACTAACACCAACACCATCCAGCATAGTGCACAGGATAATTGATGTTTCTACGCTTTGTAGGCGAATTGTAAAGCAAAGCAAAGACTGTAAATATTTGTCAACATTTGATGTTGATCTGATAACAAAACCGCATGAGAATTCTAGGAAATGTCACATTGGCGAGAGAAAACAAAAAAAAAAAAAAAAAAAAAAAAAAAACCACGTAAAATAAATTGTCACTGGTTATAGTATGTTCCTTTTACTTTGACTACTCTGTTACAAAAACGAAACGCAGCATCGCTGACAAGTGTTGGCAATACTTTCAAGTAAGAGCAAAAAAAATTGCAATTTTCATGGTAGGTTATACAAAAGGACTTCAGCTATTTACGCAGTCGAAGTATATGCTACCAGTTGTGACGCTTACTAAAATTTTCCAAAAGTTGCGTCTGTTACTTTTTACGGTGTTGGCATCTTCCAAAACGCTAGCCTACAAAAAAATGTTATTAATCTTCGGTCCAGAGTCATGATATTCATCTTTTTCTTCTTTTTGCCAATTTATTAGCGAATATGTTCGAAAAATCTAAACAATCTTTACGATAATAGAGGAAACGTAAGCAGACCAAGTAAGCGTAGGTAATGCGTTGTTCACCAGCAATCTAACAGTCCTGCTTATACAAAGGGAATCTATTTATTTATATTCCTAAATTTATTGCATATAATTGATTTAATTTATAATAATAATAAATTATTCTTTTCCATAAATTTTTTTTTATTTTTATTAAGAGAGAAAGGAACGTATAGTAAAAAGGAAAACATAAGACATAGAACACGCTCTACATCATAGAACATCCTTTACCCGGTTTCTTACACGATTTGTAAATAACACGGTTTGCCAACACTTGTTTTACACGAATTCTTTCTTTCGGTCGTATGCTATACTTTTCGGTCGTATGATATACTTTTCGGTCGTATGTGCCTATGTTCAGAACATAATGCGCATAATGCAGAACATATATAAAAACATAGAATACAATTATTATTATTATTATTAATTTCGCCAGAGGAATAAATTCTAAGACTGAACTCTTAAAGCACTAGCCTCTATCGGCTATCCAAATTTTTTTAATTAAAAACTTTACGGCACTTGAGACTTCAAACCCATGACCATTCAGTTACCAGTCGAGGTTCCTCGCCTTCATCCGCTCAGGCAGATTAGAATATAATATACTATATTTTATCGCATGAAATATATTACATATATTTATTATACATACCTAATATAATATAATGTAATAATAACATATATATTTCTCATATATTGTATTAAAGGGAGAACAGATAGAATATATTTTGTATGCTACATAATATATTATATTTTATTACAATTTATTAGATGAGAACTGGTAACCTCTACATACGGCAGCATAAGGTATATATGGCTGATTTTTTTTCATTTTCAAAATAAAAATTTTTGTCGCATAGGGATGTGGGCGTTGTGTCGCGCGCCTGGAAAAATTTAAGTCACTTCTAAATTCTTTTGTAAATTTGTAGGCGATATCTTCATTTTATCTAAGGGGTGAAAGTTTACCACAAATACTACACATTAGCACAGACGGACAGATAAATAGACGCGCAGACGGGTATGTTTAGGTGCATTCCAAGTTGGAAATTGGCCAAGAATTTATACACCTTATGGGGTTATTGAAGCTTGTGTCGGCGACTTATAAAGGTATTGAAAAAAAAATTAAATTTTGATACACTATAATATTGCGTAGGCGTGATCAATGTTCTGCCATTTGGTAAAGGCGCTACAGTAACGCCCATAGAACATGCTTTTAAATTTTTGTAGATTTTTCTGCTACAGTTTATGAGTATTGAGGAAGAAAGCAATTTGTTATTCATTTTTAAAAACAAGTGTTCTCGGGTTATGTGCTGTTGTGGGCGCGTCTCCACACCTATGTGGCCCAATAGCCCAATAGCAACCTGCATGCAAGAATTTTCAAAATTTCTGCCAAATTTGAAATCGACAGCTTCACTTTTATGGCGGGGAGAATTCTTACAACTGATCTTACACACACGGACGGATGGACAGAGGGACATGATTAAATCGATTTAGACTTGGATGCTAATTTCTTGGATATCCGATGTTTCTCTCTGAGCGTTACATACGTTTTGACGAAATGAATATATACGTCGTGCTTCGGTGCTGGGTGTGAAAAATACACCCTAAACCGCTTTTTAATATCAACGAAATTAAACAATTTTGGTTATTGCTCTTGTGAAACATTCTTCAGTTTCCCAGGAACTAAATATCTCGATACCTGTGAGAAAAAGATTAACAGGTGGAATAGTAGACAGCCGCAGTTAGCTCTTTTATAAATTTTATGGTAAATCGACATAATGTAGATATACTTTAGAGAAATTTCGATACTTAATCCCAGGTATCGTGTTCGGAATAGCGAATTCATTAATTAATTAAACATCTGGTGGTTGACATAAAAATACAATAAAATCGTCCGAGTTTTATGTTTCAGTATCAATAAAAAATCTCAATAAGAATGTTAAAGAATAAGAAGAAGATGATTTATATTTGTTTGCTGCAGGCGCTGTTATACGAAAATTATTCAAATTTCTAATTTATAACACTCTCTATGATCATAGTTTTTATGACCGTAGAAATATTTAACACTTTCTCGATGTGAATAATAAAAAGAATTTATGTAACAAAAAAAAAAAAGGAAGAAAAAATATAAATATAAAAAAAAGAAAAGTAAAAGAATTTATGTAAATAGAGAGGAAAAAAATCTCTACTTGCCTCAGGGCGAATTTTCGTCATCCTCCTTCGGATTATAAGCGTGTTTCCGAATGCATAACGCGCAGTTTAGAGGTTCATCTAAGAGTTTCTCAAGTCGAATATCGATATGCAAAACTTTGTTCTCCGGACGGATATGATCAAATCGTCTCAAAATTCCAATCTTGTCAGAAAATATTTATACTTGCAAACACACACACACACACACATTAAAGTATCTATAAAATGATATATCTCTACTCTGCCTTAGTTAGCCAATCAACAGTTCTTTTGCTTTGATTTTTCAAATATCGTTGATAAATATTTAGATAAAAAGCCAACATCTGCTATAGATGAGCGAATGGAGCTCTTTCCATGCGTGAACTGGTCTTCGAAGGGCAGTATATTTAACCATTGAACCATATTCCGAAAAAAAAAAAACTCAGTTTTCAAATCGATTGGAACTATAACTATCGTGTGGCTTCCATGTACGGCTGAAACTCATATGGTGTTTACCGGCAAAGTTTTCTATTTTTTAAATGTTTATTTATTATTGTCATATTTCACGCGCTTGTAGTTCCTCCAAAAGCTCTATTGCTTATTTTGCTTGTTATTTAGATAATCGTGAGAATGGATTTGAGCAATAAGGTACCAAGGTAGCGACTTTATTATACATGTGATTAACTAAAATATTTTAAATTTATTAACTTTATCAAAGTCAAGCGTCATTTATTATGAAATTTTAACTTTAGATAAGATGACTGTCGGAAGAAATCCATCAATGAGTCAAAAATTGAATTGAAATTTAAAAGATGTTTGAGGAAATGAATTAACGCTGATGAGAGGCTAAGGTCAACGAAAAAATTTGAATCTTATGTTTTGAAATCCAAGAAAACATCTCCAACGATTAACGCAGAAGTTGTGAATATGTATTGGTATGTTCAGCTACACAGGCAATAGGCGGAATGGTTGCAGATGATATTAGCATTTCACTGACTTGCTAACTTTCGTTAGTAGGAATATTGAACAGATTTCTAGTCTTCTAATCTAATCTTTCTGCAATTAAAGTGTCTCAATAAATTTTCACGTATGCAGCTATTTAAGTAAACACATGGAATAAGGACCAAAAATGACATTTAGAACAAGAGAGATTTGCAGCGTTACGAATACGCATGTTCAACGATCAGAGATGTATTGATGAGCGAATGGAAGCTGATCGTTTAGATCCTTTCAGATTATATGCTAAACGTCAAAATTATTCTGTTACTTGGTACTTACGTTTACTTACTTTTCTATTAGAAGAGTGATATGTTATTTTTAAATGATTAACTCATGCACTTCTTTCACGTAACCTGCTTGACTATCCTTGTGTTTGTTTCCCTCTAGTTTGCATTTTGTTAGAAATGAAAAGAAAGATATATGAATGGAAAGTAAAGCTTACTTAAACTTACGCACTTAATCGCTGCCAAGCAGACAGTCACTCACTATTCAAGAGAAATTGCACTCTTTATACATAATCCTGCAAGTATCATATACAGATAATTCCTAATTAAAAATATTCATATATAGGAAAAAGAATAAATTCCGCTAATTAAAATTAAACAATTAATTTTGTGCAAAATTACTCGCAGTGTAAACACTCTATCATATTTAGAAAGAGCGAAAATTGTTCAATTCATCCGGAAAAATAAGATAAGAAAGAATAAATTTAAAAAAATTAATTATTTAATTACCTAATTTGATAATTTTTTAGTTCTTTGTTCAACTGAATATAGCAAAAGAAAAAAAGAATTTTCAATTATTTAATTAATTAATTAATTAACATTAACTAATAATTAAATAATCAAATTATTTACATATTTTTATTTAATTAATTAATGATTTATTAATATAAAGTTTAATTAATAAATTAATATATTAATTATTCATTTATTTAATTAATTAAATTTTCAATAATTTTTATTTCATTATAATAATTACTCACTTAATATTTTAAATAACTTTTTTCATTTTGTTTAATGTGGAAATTGATTTTTTTTTTTTACTTTTATATTCAATAAGATGTCTCTGCACACACGCCTATGAATGTAATTTCAATTATGTCCTCGAAATATTTCGCTCGCAGTTGTAAACGTTTATATTGCGGGCACTTTATAGCGCGGGCCGCCAAATTGATGGGATTCCATCATCAGCGTTATAAACTGGAAGCCTGCTGCCGTTATTCCATTCATTTTATGTTCCGCGACATATACCGTTCATTTAACATGAACTTCCCCTCGTTACTTATACCGAGCATAGAAGCAGTTGCTTATCGTCTTTCTAAAAGTTGAGCTTAATTTGTTTGCAAACGTTTGTCAAATTGTAATTTCTTCTTCTTAAAGTATTATGTTCAAGTTTTATAAAAAAGCATAAATTATCCCTCTGGAGTATGTTCGGCACGTTTAACATTCTTGAGCCCTATGCCAGCAAAATGCCAAACGCGGAAAACTTTCCTCTTTCTGACAATGCCGCTGAATACATGTTCATATATTCTATATCTATCTATGCTTCAAACGTAAACAACTTGGATGCAGACTGGCCCATCTATGAGTCGACTTTTCAACATTAACGACATTCAGTTCCATATGCTAAGATGCGCTCAAGAAACATTAGAAGCACTTGCGTTACGACTCAGACTACATTCACGATTCCTTCTGATTAACGTCGACAATTTGTCGCAATCCATAGTTTATTGTCGCCCCGAGTAATGAATTCATTCTTATGCGAAAATGTATAGCCACGGAAAACGTCTAACGGACTAAAATATTTTTTACAATTCAAGCGAATTTATTTTTTTGTTTTTCCATTGTTTAGAAAAAGCAGTGAGGATTTATTGCCAATCTTGATATTATACAGCATTCAAGAGTGCGAGAAAATTGATTTTTTAAAAATAAACTTTAGATTATTTATTTTTTACCTTTTCTTACTGCGCTTAAACATTGCCACTTTTTCGGTCAATTGAAAAGATATTTTAAAATTATTAACATTTTCTAGGTTTGGCTCCGTCATACCACATTTCCGAATTCCGAAAATGATTAAAATTCATTTGCAGATTTTTTGCATTTATTTATAGTATAAGCATAGCCAACGCCGAAGGACTGACAAACTTATATCATAAAACAAAGCAATAGGTGGACTTGAAATAACGAAGAAGCCGACGTAATTGACATGAAGTTATTTTAAAGATATAATAATGAGGTGGTGTGCTCTCGGCAAGGAAGTTATAACTTATTAAAATTCAGGCTCAGACGAGCAAGGAAAATATATATATATATATATATTATTTAAAAGATTAGTAGAATTTTTTTTCAATTTTTTTTTAATGAAAGAAATTTTGACTGACGCTTTGCATAGTGGTTGCATGATAAGTTGATTTGCAACGCATTGTTGAAAGCTCGTTGGAAATTTGCATATTCAGTGTTTGCCTTTATTTACGGCTCGTTACTAAAATTTAATTTAGCATGAACATCAAGGTGCTAAAATAAAGGTTACGATGTGTCTATCACCGCAAACTGCTACTACTACTACTACTACCACCAACGAAGGGATTAACATTTAAATTGCATTATAGTTGATTATAAGACAAGCATGACTTTCTACTATCCATGATGGGTCGCCCTGTGGCTAATCATTTATGACCATATATATATATATACATAATATTTCTATGCATTAATGATATTGAAGTAAAATGTTGGTTATGTGTTTTAAAAACGAAAAAAAAAAAAAATATATACATGTATAATCCCGTATATGTTACTTTAACTACGCGTGGGAGTTGCCTTATTGCATTCGCTATCAAATGGGAGGTTCCAGCCGTCCATACTAGAAAATATAATTTTTTTTTCATATACAAGCATTGGAAATTATATTAAAACTTACATATGTATTTACTTACACATATATAAACCAACATTTAAGCCCATATAAAGTAAACAAGCCAGACATAACCGAGCAAACGAAGTGTTGACATAGATCGATATCATAATATAATGGCAGTACATTCAAAATTGCATGCAGAAAAGACTTGAAAAAAAAAAAAAAAAAAAAAAAATGACAACAAAAAAAAAAAAAAAAAAAAAGTAAAATAAATAAATAAATATTTCTACATATATATATATATATACGCAAAGGTAGTCAGTTAATATTTATATACAATACTTATAAAGGTAAATAAAGGTGTACTAAACAACACATCATCATCAACGGTACTTTAAAGCTGAGCTGAACATGAAATTAGTGTTCGCTTGTTTCTACTGCTTTTGTTTGTTTGCCGCACATTTAGTCTAATTATAGGGCTAGTATACCTACATATATTTTATTATATATATATATATATAAATATAGTTGCTCATGTTTTTTCAAAGCAATTATAACCCGGCTACTACACATATTTATTAGGATATTAAAGGATATTTATAGCAGAAAATTATTTAGAAACACAAGAACAAACAGTTATAACTACTACCAGCAGCATAACGACAAAGCACCGAAATTTGATTGTTAACCGCGTTAGTAAGGTAATCTACTATCATTACGCTGCAATTTTTACATCGTTCTCGTTTATTTATCAAAACAAGACAAGAATAGCAACTTTACCGAAAAACAAACACAAATGCAATTAAAACGTGCATGCATATAAAAAAACGAAACGCTGAAATTGAAACGTTTCATTTTTAAGATACTCAGTCATTATTATGCTCAACACAATTGCTTCGCTTAATAAAGGCGTTCATGTGAATGCGTACAATGCTCGTAAACTAAGTTACGTAGTAATTTACGATGACGTAATATTCAAGCAAAGCATATACGAACTCTTTACAAGGAAACGTAGAATTTACGATATATACATATTTTGGTAAGGAAATGTGTCGTAAGATAAACTGATAATTGATCTGCAATCTTTACAAAACTATTGGTAACTTTTTCCACCTACTTTTTTGGTCGCAGAGTTAACTATAGAATTGTGATACAAAACGCTTCCCTCTAGTATCGCTCTGTGTAAACAAAATATTAACAGCGGAGTGCTCTGCTTACGGCCTAAAAAAGCAAACAATTGCCGCTAAAAAAATTAAAACTTAGGCCAGTTTACAGTCATGGACGCCGAGTAGACACGATTGTATTTTGAATCTGTTACTCGACAGCATTTCTACAATCGAAGGATTTCTCACTCCATGGGAAGGCTAATGTATACCTTATCAACAGCTATAAAGCGACTGTTCGTGACAGTGCCTCGATCGAATTAAAATCGAAGTAACTCGATATCGATTCTCTACTGGATTAACTGGCCTTGATTCTCTTATTAAATGTTTTTCCCAAAAGAAACATTTATTTTACTACTATTGATAGTCCGTAGAGAAAGGGTAGACATGTCCTCATAATATATATTGTGAAGTAAAAGAGAAAGATGTGCAGACCGGTTATGTTTAACAGCAATCCATAAAATATTTTCAATGCTTTGGTTAATAGTATTATCCTGTTTATGGATTTACTTAATTCTAACCTTGCCACAAATCTATTGGCTTAGTCCATCTCTGCTCAACATACCAAAAAAAAAAAAAAAAAAACCTTGCCACGGGGTGGCTCTGAGCTACATTTAAAGCTGGAACGTAAAGTTTGGACTATAAACTATAAACGATAGCTATAGTGTTTCTTGTGAGTGACTGAGAGTCATATGGCCGTGTAATTCGTTACGAAAAAACGTAGTAAGTTTACGCTTAATCGCATTTTTCATTGTATTATATTATTAGCTTTATCATTTAAATAAAAAAACTACGCGTATAGCGCACCTGTAAGAAATTTGTTGTTGTCTCTTAAGTCATTGATCCAATGTTGCAATAGATTCCTATGTTTCACTTTAGTCTATTTAGTTTGATATCCTGTTAAAATAAAAAAAGAGTAAATTTTCTTTTGTTCTACACCATTCCTAACCCATTGGATAAACTTAATATCTTTCACCTGCCATCGAGCTAACAAAAGTGTCATTGCAAACCAACAAGACTAATGTTTCTGTTGCATGATATCCATACATATTTATGGAATATAATCATGTATATAACATATACATAGGTACATATGGTTGTGAACTTATGCAGAAGCATGTGTACACTCAAAGAATTATGTCAGTAAAACTCGTAAGATCTATTCCAATTACGTCGGACAAAGTCGGCATTAAGTCAATAAGAATTTTAAAATTAGTATCTAGCAGGAACGAAAAAATATATGCAAAGAGGAATATATAAAAGGTCTGATAAAATATTTTCCAAATAAGATAAGATGATAAGTGTTTCGCTTTGTTTGCATGCACAATTTTAGCTGGACAAGCACTCAATATCAAAGAAATGCAGTTCAGTCGTGTTATGCGTATAGGAGAAAAGGAAAAAGAGTTACGCATATAGAGAATGAAATTATTATTATTATAATTAATTTAGATTGAGAATAGATTCGATCACTGAAGTCTTGGAATCGAAATGTTATCAGGTTTATTGGGATCTCTACCGTGCTTGGGATATGATCATTGAACATTTAATCGAGATTCTTTGCCTAATCGGCCACCCAGTCGGATAGAATGAAATTGAATACCGATTATATAATTTATATATATTATTTATGGAGGTAATATGTTGACAATAACGTTAACCCAAAATACTGAGCCCTACCTCCCGCTTAGGACTTAATAACAAAGTCCGTCTAATACCCGATAAAATGGATAGTATGAGATTACCATAGAGAGATAGAGAGATTAACTGGTACGCGGATCCATTTATGAAGACTGTTTAACAATGCTTTTAAAAAATTTGTGTGAACATGGTTACAAACTTGTAATGCTGAGGCCGAAAAAAACAATTGTAATATAGTAAAATATTTCCAACTATAATGCAACGGATGATAAAGTGAATATCATATCTTCGCTCTAAAATGAATTAAACCGCACTCTTGGGCTCTCAGTCAATTACATGAGTTAGGCAACAATGACTTCCCGTAATCACCTAAATCGTCTATTAAAACTAAATAATAAAAATCATTAAATTGTTTACATGAAACGCCGAAAGGAGAAATGAGTTCATAATTATCCCCTCATTGAATCAAACGAAAGGGAAGAAATTTCCTAAACACTCTGTTAGATGCTTGATGCTAATATTAGTATTAAAATGAACCAAGAACAGCGCCTTGAATAAGAGTATGTAAAACGTTTGTTCCAAGAGTCTGTCTTGAGCTTTCAAAACCAGGTAAATTGATCGATGGAAATCTTAGGTTTTACAAAGATATTTTCTTCGAAATTATTTTCGAATTCGACTTGAATTGAAGGTCATTCTGTCAAGCGTAATGTGAGAGAAAAGAAAGAAGACAATTCATGGAAGGTGCGAACAGGTGTACTAATGCAATACAAGCCCTGAGAATAATTTTTATATAAACCAACTGTATTTCAATGCACTACTCTTGTGAGTGCCATATGAGTGAATTATATATTTTAGTAGTTGATTGGTTTTCAAATCATTTATATATTAAAACAAACTATACAAAAACATAAACATATATTTTTTGAAGAACGGCTCAATCTTACTGCAAGCGTGCAAAAGTTAAATGAGCGAATTATCAACGAGTTTAAAGCCGCGACGTTGGGGTATATTTGCTGAAGTTCAAAGGAAATACATCATGATGATGTGTAAGCTCAGTAATTAATTCACGGCAGTGTTGTGCATATATTAGGCATAAAACCTTTTCCATCTTCTTATTTTCGAAAGCGTTAATTTTTTCAATTTTCGCTCAAATGTATTGTAAGTGGAGATATTCGAGTTCAACATGGAAAGCTATTTCTTTAAAAACCTCGGCTAAAATAAAAAAAACATGATCTGAAATTAAAGAAATTGGGAAGAGGTCCAGGTGTTCTTCAGCTATCGTGTCAAAGCAACGAATGTTAATTAAGCGATATATTCTGTTTGCCGTAGGCAAAGAACATTCGGCTTTCGCATCATAATGAGCGATCTTCTCACAATGCATTTGGGTCTTTTTAAGCCCTTCTCAAGAACTCTATTTCCCTGACTGAGCTTGTGGTTCCTTTCAAAACTAAAATAATCATTCAGAGGACAAGGCTCTGACTCGTTTAAAGAACTAAAGTCAAAGCGAAAAATCCTTCGTTTTAATACAAGTACATAAGCGTCGGTCATTAGCTATTGAAGAGTTTCATACGAAATTTGGCATATACGTCAGTTAGGCTGCCACCGATTTAAACAGAAAAGTTTCTTTACCTTTTCACTATAGTTTTGTAAACAAAGAGGAAAGGGTTTTATTTACTTGTAGAAGAAATTTTCTGATATTGAGTTGGCCCTCCTTGGTTTCATCCAAATTTAGAAGTAATGTTTGCATTGATTGCAAGTTAAAAAGTTTTTCTTAATTCACGAATGTTTGAAAATTGGGATAATTCCCGGAAGTCCTTTATAACATTTTTTCGATTACCATTTTTTACACATTGAAGAATATAGGCCTTTCTTCATTGCGCGCGTCAGCTCAAACTCGATTTGTGTCCATCCATTTTAGACAATGTATGCTTGAACCATGCGGAAATCTTCCTAAATTTCACTCTTAACTTTGGACATGTCAAACGCCAGTAGATATCACATGGATATCTTATGCGGCTCACAACTTATTGTATATATTATATGGGTGACCCAGGTACACCTATGTTGCATTCCAAATTTCTATATTAATATTTTCAATCTTGAAAGGTGCGAATGAATGAATTATAAAAAACTCGCTCGCAGAAAAGCTTTTCTGAAGAGTAAAAATGAAGCCTTCTAAAAAGTAGTCAAAGCTTTGTAGAAATGTTTAATCGAAATTTCCTTGATTGAAAGCTACAAACTACACACTAGTTTTAATAAGTTTACAGAGAAATATTTATGAAAAATTTTTTAAAACTTTTTTAAAATTTATAACAAAAAGTGTTTATACAAATTATATTTGAGGAATGCTTTGATATTGTTAATGCTTTTCAGACGTATGTTTCCCACGGTACGTGTTAGCTTTTCGGGACCATTGAGACAAATACAACCGCCCGATCGTTATGCGGTGCTTATAGATATAGTGCCAATGGATTCACGGCGTTATCGTTACGCTTATCATCGTTCATCGTGGTTGGTGGCCGGCAAAGCGGATCCTCCACCCCCGGCGCGACTTTATGCCCATCCCGATAGTCCAATTAGTGTGGATGCTTTACGTAAGCAAGTTGTGTCATTTGAAAAAGTGAAATTAACAAATAATGAAATGGATAAAAGCGGTCAGGTAAATGAATTTGCAAAATAATTTCCGCAAGTTGACAACACGAATCCTACTAAACGCTTATCGTGGTAAGAAACGTAGAAAATATTGAGCCTAATAACAGAGATTTCTTTAGTTTATTCCTAATAGCGATAACTATATACGCTTGCTAAATCGGTTAACTTTGCTTTTCCTATTTTTTTTAAGTTGTATCTTTTTAAATGCGTCCTTTTGGTTATTGAACAATAAAAAATTTGTTTTAGGAACCAATTGGTAAATTGATGTGAATCGTATTAAAAATTTTGTTAAAGAGCATTGTTATCAAATAACAGGTAAAAACCCCATTTAGCATTAAATATCCTATAGTTAGTCATATAAGACCTTTTCAAAATAAGGCGTTACACGGGAAGTGGTCAAAAAACTGGTCTGATCTGACGCATTTCCTATAGCTTTCGTCCTTGATTTAAATTTTATTAAAATATCTCGAAAGATGCAAGCTGTAGGGCGAGCACAACAGGTTGGACGGATGGACAGACGGACAGACAAACTTAGATCTTACTTATGTTTATCTGTATCAAAATGTTTGAAAAAGGAAACAAAGGAGACGGATGTAGTGACAGACGGAGGTCTATGTCAACTCCTTTTGGATGTTGAATATATCCGCACAAACCTAGTATACCCTTGTATTAGACGAGACGGAGAGTATAAAAAAAAATCGTTTTCTCTCTTTATCAAACACATGGTATAAGAAAATGTAAATAAACAATTCCATCACTTCGCTGTGCTTTTGGATCTACGGAGTTAATCGTTTTGGCAAATGAAGCATTCATAGATGAGTTGAATGAATGTCAACAATAAATATAAATTTTAGCTTTATTCATTTTTCAGACTTGATATTTTTTACGCTTCTAATATATACACTTATGTTGTTAGCGGTAGTGTCGAGCACTACATGCATATGCACATATAATAAAACAGTTGAAATGATTTTTTTCTATTTTTTATTAATGCTGCTGGATGGCTTTCATTTATAGATTGTATTGAATTCAATGCATCGTTATCAACCGCGTATACATTTGGTGCGTTTAAGTCATGGCCAGACTATACCGAATACACCCAAGGAACTGCAAGAAATGGATCATAAAACATTTGTATTTCCAGAGACTGTGTTCACGGCAGTTACAGCCTATCAAAATCAGTTGATAACTAAACTGAAAATTGATTCTAATCCGTTCGCTAAAGGATTTCGTGATTCGTCACGTTTAACGGATTTCGATAGGTAAGAGCAAATGTCGATTTTAGAAATGAGAAACTTTGCCTTTCCAGAACAATTTTAATTGCTGCATATTATCATGTATCATCACGTGCATATATATATATATATGGGTTTTTAATGAAACCAAATCTCCAATATAAGTATAGAATAGGAAAAACATCATTATTATTATCTTTAGTTCGACAGTAACATGGCAGAGTGTTTTGCAATCATTCAACAGCAATAAACATAATTTCAACAACAATTAGGTGGTGTTATAATGGGCTGCCGAAAGTGTTGAATGTTCAGCATTTATTTTTGTGTTTTTCTTTTTCCTGAGAAGGAAGTAAAAAATAAAAAATCACAAAATTCACATGCCACTGAAATTGCTCTTTCACAAAACGCAAACAAAAAAAACAAAAAAAAAAAGAAGAAAACCTGCACAATTCTGTATCTTTCTTAAGTTGTTTATTATTATAATAAACCATCGCAACGAAATTGAGAAATATTATAAAAATGAAAACACGCACAATATTCAAGTGTGAATGGATGATGGTTTGAGTTGGCTGACTGTTTGAATCGAATGAAATGTGAGCGGTGAGATGAACGCCTTTCTATTGCTTTGGTTAATAACAATATCCTCATATTGGACTTACTTTGGTAAGTGAAAACGATGGCAGACTAAAAGGCAACTTACTGTGAACCGAAACACTGAGCCGGAGAATGCAGGTGTGAAACGTAGGACGAGAAAGAAAAACAGGCGAAGCAAAATAACAAAACACGAAAAGGATTCTGAACCCCTTCTTTTTCTTTTCCGTTGTTGTTGTTGTTTTTTTTTAATTTTTATATTTTTCGTTACTTTTTCGTTCAGAAAATTGTTGCATGAACACTTAAGTAAAAGACACAAGCTTATAGACGCAAATAAACATATACATGCATACAAGCAAACACATTCACATAAACGGATATTTACATATATATATAAGGAATACAGTAGTTACTGCAGCGGTTCTGGTGTTGTATTGTATTGTTGCTGTTGATGGTGGCGTCGGCAGTGTTTTAAGTGGCGTAAATTATAGGTCGGCGTATTTAACTTTGATGCATATTCGTACATGAAAACACGATAATAATGAGTAAATTGTGAATGACTTTGTTATTGTTGTTGTTATTATTATTAAAGTTTTTTCTTCGGTTCTGCTGTTGCTAGCATTGTTGTTGTTGCAGTTAATATTATTATTTATGAAAATATTATCCCGTAGAGGTAACATAGAGAAATTTTATGACTTACAATTGAGCCGAAGAAAAACGAGAGGAAGGAGAACGAAAAAGGAGAACGAGAGGTACAGAGGGATAAGAAAATTGCTTTTAATAATTTGAAAACGATACTTGCGCTATTGTGTAATTATATACATGCATGCATGCAATATATGCAAAATGTTTATGGCAACATGTTGCCAGGAATTAGTGATTCTTTTATCGCACTCGTTAAAGGATCGGGAAAAATCGCCGCACAATTCATATAGATTCAAGGCACTTTTCACTTAACTTCACTTTCGTAACACACATAAACGATTTACGATTAGTACAATAATTATCTTCATCTGGAAAGCAAAAACTTGGCATCATTTACACATCTATACAAAATGAAGTAAATCTATATGAAATGAATTCAATTCTATATAGATTGAGCAGAATAGTATGTATACGTGGGATGCGACAAAAAACAAACACTTTTATAGGAGAGAAAGGACCATTTGAAAATCCTTTAAAACACTATCATGTCTTGTCTAGCTAATGCCCGATATTGCCATAAAATTAGGAAAATCAATTCTAATGATCTCTAATAGGAACATACTTAAAAGATTTATTACCATCGCCTGATAAATTACTTGATAACATAAGCAGAAGCTCTATTACTTATCAAATTTTTTTTTTTTTTTCAGAGACCCTATGGATTCGTATTTATTCGAGCAACATTTACGATCGCCATTGCGTTTCTTTCCGGATCCTTTGATGCAGCAGTTGTCGCCCCAAGAAACCGATGCTGCATCTTTGGCTTTCTTGGAGAAGGCTCGTCAACATTTGCAAATGTTCGGCAGAACTCCCTATACGGAAATGTTGCTGCCGCAGCTATATCAAAGGCCACCGGCTGCTGCTGCTTTAAGCGCCTTCAATTTGGGCATTTGGCAACAGCAATGGCCTCAATTAACTGCCGGCTTTTTGGCTAATCAACAGGCTGCTGCCGCTCAAGCAGCTGCCAATGCAGCAGCTGCTGCTGCCGTAGCTAATTCGAATCGTACGCCACCCCCTCCTCCACCGCCCGCTACTACTCCGTCGTCGTCTGGTTCCCCTTCGCCAGATCTACGTACAAAGCATTTTCAACGTTTCAGTCCGTATCAAGTGCCGCAACATCATCAACATGCTCCACCGCCAGCACGCAGTCCACCAAATTGATTTCTTACTTCTTTAACGGCTGTTAAACACTTCTCTCGTACTAATATCAAATTTGAAAAGTGCAATCAAAAAGTTTCCAAAACTTTCGCATAAACAAAAAAATAAACAATAAAAAATTTTTGCCTTTTGGCTCTTCTATCGAAAATAAATGCCAGAAAATATCGAAACCAAGCATAGTGTGACGTATACAGATATTACAGAGTTAAACAATATTGTTGATAATAGCACAGATGTAATATTAAAAATAGAAGCAAAAATCTTGTACATGACTCAACATATCTTCAGTTTTAGTATCAGTTAATCCATTTCTATTCCAGAAGCAAGAAGAGTAACTGCTGCATGAAAGAAGAAAAAAGAATCATAAAGTAAAAGGAGTCTACTGAAGTTACGAGCAAGTCTAAACTCTGGTTTAGTTGGTCTTACTATCTTTTTTAATTGTGCAAAGTTTTCTCGCGGTTTAGGGCTAATTTTCCTTTTGCTTCTTTCGAGCTTGTGTGATAATAATTATTTGACGCCGCAGCTTGTTATAGCTGCCTTTCTAATCAGCCGGAACGTCTTTACAAAGAAATGTATTGAACAATTTTGATTTGTTTTTAGAGGCGAGGTGCCTCTTAAGTTAGTTTGTCGTACAAATTTGGGGAACAGTACGCCCGCGGTTTAAGGTTCTGACAAAGGCGGCCAAAATTGTCTCAAAGAGCTGGCGCCGGTTTATGATTCTCTATATCGAGTAAACTCGATCGATAAGTATGCATTTTTCTTAGTATAGAAGAAAAGGTGTTTCGAGCGTGAAATTGTTGCCGAGTAAGAGAATCAAATTCTGATCTGGTTTACTCTATATAAAGGACCACAAGATGTTACCTAAGGTTTCGAAAACGACACTCGTTAAGAAACGTCTTCACTTTTTAGCAGCTCTTCTAGTTGTGACGGTCAGGTATGGGAATTCAACACTTGGGGGTATAGTCCGTGTTTCTGATTTCCTCTAAGCAATACACTATCACTCTTTTCTTTGAGTGGCTTCAGGTTACCTTATGAGTCTAAATAAAATTAAAAAATACTTTCTATAGCAAACTTTCAAAATTAATTTATGTTAATCGAAATATTCGTACCTTTAAGGGCTTTTTTAAGAGCAATATGCGCGATTAGAAGACTTCAATATGTCGCACTTATGGATAAACATATCTATTTTGAAGCCAGGAAATATTAATCACAAGCGTCCTATAAAAAAATATCTAATCTTGATCAATTTAATTTCGAATCGATTTTGTCACATAGACGACCCTGAGCATATTCTATTTGGTTGCTAATCTCAACGAAAGAAGAAAAAAATGTATTTTATTTTCGATTAGTTATGGTTTTGACTTTCTGGCATTTGATTGTGATACAAATTGGAATCACTTAACAAACTTTATTAATGTACTTATTTATGTATCTATTATACATGTATAATTAATTAATTAATTGTTCCTAATGTTTAACTAAAAAACAAAAAAAAAAAAAACAATTTGTATTTATTTTATATGTAAAAATATTTTTGTTGAAACAAATGCATTAACGCGTTGTTTTGTGTAGTTTTCATAAATAATTTTGAGACTCAAAATAATAAAAAAACAAAAAAAAAAAATAAAAATTGTTTTCTGTTAATTTTAGAAATATATCTTGTGTATGTATAATTAGTTTTCTGTATGTATGTGTATATATATAAAAAAAAAAAAAAATTTAATCAAAATAAATGAAATTAAATCAAATAAATCAAGTTTCGAATTTTCAATGGATGTGCTTTTTTTTTTGAACGAGTCCATTTTATGCGCTCACTCTCCCTGGAACTAAGAATGCATTTTTTCGTAGAGCACTGAGGAGAGAGCGAAAAGGAGAAGTCTTCCAACTAAGAGGCGCCGACTGTGAGAAAGTTTTAAAGAAAGAAACACGGAAGCACTGGTGAAATATCGTCGCAGGGTTGTGAAATACTAAAAGCAATCAATCCATCCACGTCGGTTAGAAGACGAGTTGTTTGAAATCCAGTTAAGATAAGAAACCCATTGAGGAGGCGTGCCTACAAATAAAATAATGTACGGCGAGCGCTCTATAAACAGTTTACTCCTCCACCGATTGTCTTCACATCGCACATTTTATCGTCCGTATATATGTATATATATATATATATATATATATGATGTCGTATTTTGAATTTAGACCGCATCGCAAAGAATTGTTTAACTAAAAAAAAAGTTATGCTTAGATTTTTGTTAGGAAACCAATTCATTTATTCAGTTAGGTATTTCTCGTATTTACGTTGAAAAATTGTAAAAGGCGTAATCGTTTTGAAGGAATTGCTTTGTAGTGGTCCCCCTAGAATGAACCAAGAGAGTTTACAGCAAAGTGATTGATTTTTCTCCAGAGCCGGACAAGGCTTCGCCTCTGAAACCCGTCTCCCGTCTGAAAAAATATGAAAAAAAGCAAGGAGATCTATACAAAGGTGACTTTCCTCTACGATCATGATAGTATAAAAGTGCCCTAGAGAGATAGAACTGGTAAATGGGCTTGGAAATGTCTGTGCGGCCGGAATTTTTACCTCGGACATGCCAAATTCTACTGTGGAAGGCAGCCATACCAGAGATAGTCGCTTACCTCGACTATTATAGGCGGCCGCCGGATGCCAGCTCACACCTTTTAGGCTATTTGTATAACTATATATATATATCTGTATTTAATAATAATAATAAAAGAATTTTTAAAGTGAAACTGAAGTAAAGACATCTTAGGAACGCTTAACTAATTCTTATAAACTGGCCAGATTGACACCAGAAATACCCTGCAACAGAGGAGTTTGAAACCAAAGTTTCTATATCCGATTTAGTGCAGAAAATTTCCTTATCGGTGTGTTAACACAATCAAGCCCTCCTCTTAACGAATACAATCTGTGAAGTTGTTTAGTTAACAGACTGAAACTCGATCTAGGGACTTTGCAATAAAGACTTATATTCAAAGAGGTACAGGGGATGGTCTCAATAATTTACAACTAATTGAAGATTTTAGAGAAAACTCGAGTAGTTAGTTGTTTGCCGAAATCTAAATTCATAAGCCATGGGAAAAAATAAATCAAACATCAGCTACGCAAAATGTTATAGAAATCATTATGAAAGGAACCGATTTAATTGGAAGAAAAAAGTTTTTGCTATAGTGAAAGACGCTTTGCTTATGCTCTGCAAAATATTTCTATTAAATGCTTTAAAAATGTTATTAAATTGAGCAAAATCTTGAATATTGATTGAAGTCCCTATAAAATGCTTTGTTTTTATTTTATTGGAAATTCCTTATTGTACATAAAATTTTCAACACTTTAAAGTTGATTGTTTAACATTTCATTCATTCGTTTGTTCATTTATTGCACTAAAGAGCTGAAAAGTAAAACAATAATCATATATGAAAACAAAAATACTTACATACGTATATATGCGTATATGTGCATAGCACAAGGTTCGTTGAAAACAAGTGAAGCCTATATTACACTTCAACACAATCAAGTGTTTTTCAACGGCCACTTTGATAGGAATAACATTTGTAAGTACCGAGAAAAAGAGTAGACCTACTTCTTACGTATTAATGGTGAACATATATACATATATATATACATATCCTGTACTTAAACATATGTATATGTATAATGAAGCTAAAGGATTGAAATTTGTAAACTAAACAAGCACATGCTTATGTACTTAACATATTTATGCATATGCATATGCATATATATATATATATAGAATAACATTAGAGCGCTTCAAGTCGAATGAGTTCGCATGTGTGGTTTATTTTGTGTATACATGAATGAGTGAGTGCACGATGAAAATATTGAAAATTTGCATGCTATTCAGGATATTCATCTATGTGAAGCATTCTTCCCTACTTACCTCGCTGTTATCCTGGCTTTCTGCGGCTAACTGTTTACGGCTTTTGCATGTTTCATGCATTTCGCCTAATTGTAGTTGTAGAGAATGTGTTTGTTTGTTTGTTTGTTTATTTATTTCTCGCTGTGTGGTAATAATTGTTATAGGAACTGCGCGAACAATGCACAATTATTGTTATGTTCTACAACCAACTAACAACTCGAAGCATTGCTTATGAAATAAATATTGAAAACTTAAAGTCAGAATCTATTCTAAGAAACATGCACTAATATGCCAAGAGGCAAAACGATACAAAAGAATAAAACAATCAAAAAAAAAAATAATCCGAATTTTTCTGCTTCAGTTCACTTATTCTCTGGGAAGTTTAATCGGTTGAAAGTAACTAAATGCAATTATTACAACTCTCGGTAATGCTTCCGCAAATTGTTGAAATTTTTTGTTTTCTTCTGTTGCTGGTGCTGTTGTTATTGTTTCTTCACCTTTTAATTTAATGAACTTTATTTAAGCGAATCCCATTCAGTTCATTGTTTTGTTCTATGCTTCTTTTCGGCCACAAGAGGGTGTGAAATAATTTGCTAAATGCCAACAACACAAAATGATTTTTCAACGATAAACGCGCGCGCTTACAATGTTAATATCTTTAGCCAGCGCTGTCGTAAACTTCTTCCTATCTTCTCTCTCTCTCTCTCTCTCTCTCTCTCTCTCTCTCTCTTTCTCTCTATCTCTTCTACTCTTTGCCGCTGTCACTGCGTAAATAAATGGAGACCTAAGGATAATGTTATTTTTTTGTTTGTTATTTCAAATGCTTGCACATAACTACAAATTGCCGGACGTAGTACAAATAAAAATGAAAGACTTTTTTACCCTGAAAACGGGAATTTACATACAATAAGGACGAGTGAGGAAACAATGAAATTTAAAATATTTTTCTGATGATATTCGTTTAACTTAACTAGACGTTGACCGCAACAATGACTCTTCGAAGATCGGTCGAACCAGATAAGACGCTATGCTATCCGCTAGAGTTTACATTTAGATATTTTACTCTTTTGATAAGTAATTTATTGTATATTTCGCTTATTATCTTGTAATACACGCATATATAAATTTAAAACCTTAAAATATGACACATACCTTGGTACCTTTATTATCCTTTTACCTTTTTTTTTTATTCTTCTTAAAATTTTTGGTAATTACTAGAGGATATTATGTTTACAGGAGATCCTCTTACCACTTTTATTATGAAAACCATTTCAAAGAAGTAACAGAGCACACATAACCTAAGTCAATTGCGTCGGTCGCTTAGGTGTTACTCTGTTGGCATGTTGAATAAATCATCCTTGTTTTCAAACAAAAGACGGAAAGGAATATTATATGACTTTAAACTAACCAATGACTTTTTCATCCGAAAGTACCATATTTAAACTTTTGAGGTTAGGTCTGTAGTAGTAAAAGTAGGTGTTTTGAGCTTTACATAGAACGAGATTGCTTTTTCTGCTAAGATGTACAGTTGGTTTACCTGCTAAGAAGAATAGTTTTACATGAACATGACGCGTGATGGACAATAGATACGTTGCGTTATCTAAAGCGTACATACTTACGTGGTAGGCTGGACGAAGATAAAGATAGATAACATTTTTTGAAAGTCAAGTTTGAAGTTTGCTAAATTTTGGTCACGTCATGTGATATTTTATGCATCCTCCAATATGCGGGCTTTCCTGAAAAGTATGTCTTTACATGAAAATAATGAGAAATATTTGTTGCTTTATTATTATTAAAATCAGTGAAAAAGTGTTTTTAGCGAAATGCTGTAGGGTATCTTCTTTTTATATCACAATAATGGTAGTCTTATACCAATAAAAGCGTTAATGATGCACATGCTGAGAGATATGTAATTAGATTATATTTCGAAATGTATGAAACGAAAACAATATACAGTTATTCATATTATGACTTTTCAAAATTGGCATCTATCCGAACCGTTTTGAACAGTGTTCGTCCTTGGGCCAAAACACGCCGGTGTACCAATTTTCTTCAATATGTCTCAAAAATTGGCCATCTGTAGGATGAATACAAAAAAAACAAAACAGACAGACGGACATACAGCGAGATAGGCGGACAAAGAAAACTTAGCCCGAGGCAAGAAGTGGTTCGGAAATGATGTTTAATTTTTATTTTAAGGGTCAATTTTTCTCCATATAGCGACCGGTTCTTTTTTATTGTAGCGCGAAATTTACTTTTTCCAATTATATAAACAATCGTAGTGCTGTTTTTTTCCTCGCGGAGTGAAACATTTGCTAATGCGTCTATTTAGTAAACCAAGCTTCTTGCAAAATGTATGTATGAGTTTAATTTGGTCCTCTTTTGTTTGTGAAACTGTGCAGCTTTTAATGATATCTTTAACTTAATATAAGCATAGCCGACTTTTAAGACCACTACCATCGTATGAAAATAGAGTAATGTTTTTTTTGTTTGTAAAACCCAAAAATACGCATCAAGGGCTTCGCAAGATATAGAGCCTCTTGCTTAGCGTTAAAGTCCAGGTCTCGTTAGCCTTGTCTCTTTTAACTCCGCTTCACTTTGGATCCAAAGGTGTCTTGTGTACATGGGTTTCATCTAAAAGCCTACATTCTCGCTTCTCATCTTTCCGTAAAAAACAGATTTTGAGAGAGATGCTGCTATTTTTATCGAAATAGTCCCGCTATTAAAGCGAGAGTCTGGAAACGGGACACAATATTATATCAATATAGTCTCTCAGTTCGCACATAAACAACCAAAATCACTATGAGTAGGGGCGTACATGAAAAGTCAAAGCTGCACCCGTTATCCGCACTCGATTCCATCAAATGCTGTTCTGCGATGTTCCTTTGCATGCATACCGAAGCTCCAATCACTTAAAAACTCAATTATTTCCCACGCAATGGATTCGTGAACTTTCGTTTGAAAAATTCATGCTAATTGGATGACAAATCATCTTCACTGATAAAGTCCTGGCTTTGTTGCAAGGAGGCAGTCTTCGTTAATGTATGCCTGCGCAGCCACAGATCCTTTACTTGTCAGAAATGGGATTGAGAAGGCAAAGGAATTTCTTATGCAAGCTCCATTTTCGAATGTAATCCCGTAACCGAAGATATAATAATCACTTTAAGGGTAGTGTCTTGCACTCGATATCTTCTCCATTAGCTCAATACAGCAATATAGTGAACGAAACATTTTAACCTCAAATACTCCCTATCGATAGCACAATATCGATTCGCTTGTAATTTTGGCTCAGCAATGACTGACTGCCATGCGCTGAACTTCAATTTCTTTTGCTTGTGAAACTCGACATATGTTTTTTCATATTTTTAAAATTTTAAATAAAGTTATTTTCCTGTCATTCTAAGCGTTTTTTAATAATAGCTTACGCCTCAATGGTTTCTTAACTACCAACTTTTAACCGTCGAAACTTATCACTGTTATCCAAATACGGTTAGAAAAGTTGTTTTTCTCCTACGATAATTAAGTTATTGAATTCTATTTAAAAAATAAAATATTTCTGCGTTTAATTGGCTTCGATTATTATACTTTTTTTCTCTGCTATTCTCTGGTGGTAATATTAAAAATCTTGCTCGCAAGAGCAAAAAGAGGTTAGTGAACCAAAACACCATTAATTTGTTGACGCAATGAGGTCATCGGCAAATTGCAATGGTCAGGATTTACTTCTATATCGACTCGAACCTTTAATATTGATTAACCTAAGAAATGATTTAAGATAAACGAGAAGAGACAGTAGAAAAACATAAAATACCTAAAGCTGGTTAAGCGGAAATAGACAAAGAAACCTTTACGGAAACCTTTACCTTTTATTCTACGCTCCAGATTACCTAAAAGCAATAGATGATTTCAAGTCGAACAAATTACAGTTACCTACTCAAAGGAGAGATATTAAATCATTCTTGACTTGCAGGCTCTGCGCGGTTTTGCAAAGTGTTTTACTTCCGAAAGCGAAGAATCTACATTTCTTTCCCATAGCATAAGTAAATAATAGATTTTGCCAAACTTTTAAGAGAAAGAGTTCTCGTTGTAACTTTACAAGCATATATACATAAGCACATTAGTCTTGCAGTTTGTGAATCTTTCAATACAAGTGTATGCATAATCTTGATTCTGATAAAAAAAGTTTAAGGAATTCTGTACTTAAGGTGTGTGTGTAAGGAACCTCACAGAAAACGCCTATAATATTATATATAATTTAACAGTTGAAGATTGCAAACTTAATATTCAAAATTATTCAATGTGGAATAGAGGCAAGTCTTTGTTTAAATATTCGTCTTACGGTGAACACTGTGGAACAACACCGCTATATAATTACTGAAGGCATTTTTGATTTTTGTTTTAATAAAGAGTTGCGTGAGAAAGTTAATCTAAACATGTCTTCTTCATAGGGTAAACAATACATAATAAAGCATAGAAATATCCATAGGAGAGTCCGAAAACTGTTATAGCTTTTAGAGAATTAGTGACAACATTCTGTGGCGAATTTCATTTCTTGCAAATTAAATTAGCTATCACGTCGATTTTCAACCTTCACTCAAGTTTTGGTTTTCTAATTCAAGCTCTTCATTGCAGCTTTAATTGACTAGAAGAACGAGTGGATACATTGAAATGCATTAAGCATCTTAGCTCAATCAATAATCCCATATATCATAACGAGTAAAGTTTTTAAACACACTTTAAACATTGGCTGTCAGAAAATTTGGTTACTTGCCAACTTTTTTGGGTGGTACGAAGATAATAGCACACTTTGATGACTACGGCAGAAACGTAATCGAGGGATAGCAAGGAGGCAAACTCCACGGTATAAAGACCCAAAAATAGAAAAGCTTGCATTACAAGTTTCTAATGAGATTAATTTAAATTAGTGCATTAATGGTCTATGCTAAGCTGAACTTTGCTAAAAAATAGTTTAAGGGAGAGCCGTTTTCAAAGGGAAGCTATTGTTCAGCCTCATATACGGGCTTGCCGAAGAAAACTCGGCTAGTATTTCTCCTCATTTTCTTACATGTATTTGAGCTTGACAGCATTAACAAAAGCTGTCATTAAGTTGTTAGTTGTTACGGTTAGATTCAAAAGCCCTATCGACCTACAATGGTCTCTACACTTTTAGAACTCGATCTGTGGTTACGTCTTGAAATCGCTTTATATTTATGGCAACTTAACAACGCGTGCTTCTTATTTGATTACATTTTTAATCAGTGGTTTTGTGTGATGTGCATTTGTTTCTCTTCTCAAGACGAGGAGGATTGAAATTATGTGAAAAGCTTAAAATCATTGCAATTTTCCCCCGTCTCCCTCAGTTCTTAACGGTTTTCTCTTCTCAGTACTGCTGCCAAATTGATGTCAATGTTGCCGCCAAGCATATAGTAATATAGTTGATGCAAATTTTTAATAGAGCTTCTATTTCTAATCTTCTAAAGAGCGCACGGATATATTAACTTTCTTTTTCCAATTGCGAGATTCAAAGAAACACATTGGAGGTACTATGAACTATATATATATATCTATATATATATGTAGATATGTTCTTGAACAAGGCAATCTTAGAAAGAGGTTAAGTCTGAAAGCACTGAAAATTGAAACCTAGCCACGAAATGTAACAGGGTAAAAACGTGTACATATTTTTATCAAAGGCCTACGATCTACCATGTGACCGATGTTGCTGCTAACGTGGGCTGAAATATATTTTTGAAATCACTCGAAGTGAAAATTGTATCGAACGGTCAGCATTACTCAAAGAATGTTTAATAAAGCGCTCTCTATAGAATAGAGTTCGCCCTTCTCTTTGGTTTATTTTCGGGAAGGAGTTATTAATAAAGAACTACATTTATATTACGCTTAGACACGAATTACAAGGTGCTGTAGGATATGGCAGATGAAGGTTTTACGAAAGGCCTTTTAATTATTTTGTTTTCTTATGGAAAACTTTTCATTAAAGGCAGCCATACACAAAGTCAGAAACATACTGCAATTATTTGAATATTGTACGTACAATAAATGCATATATAAGCCATTTGTGAAGATATATGGACATATACAAACATATATATATATATATATATATAATAGATTCGTATATTATGTATTTAAATAAATATATTTATGAATGTAAGAAAGTTCAACTGCATCTAGTGCTAAAATTAATCATATTCTTTGCCATTAACACACAGATATATACGTTAACAAATATATATTTTCATATATGCGCATATGTGCATCCTATTACATGACATCAAATCTGTCGAGTATTACGAGTGTAGACAACATGTAATATACTCGAGTACATGCACATTAACATACACACGTATACAATATTGTGTGTTGCTTTAGTGTTGACATTTGAGAAATTTGTAGCTCATTGTCTTGTAAGCTCAAATCTTACACCACCCGCCCACTTCGTCATTACTCTAACTCGATTCTATGAATATTTATACAGAGAGAGACAGACCCCCAAAAATATGAAAAAGAAAAAAAAAAAGAAAAGAATGGAAAACCAGAAAATGCTAAGAGTAAAAAGCAAAAAAAAAATCTACATTACGTTAGTGGTAGTAATAGTCTCTAACTATTTGTCCGCCCTCGTACTCTGCTACTTTCGTTTTGTTTTTTTACAAATGTCTGCTGTTTGCAAATTTTCTACATTTTTCAAGTTTTCTGCATTTGTTTATCTGTCCATTTGTCTGGGGATTTTATGCACATACATATAAAAATGTATGTCAGTTTGTTTGCTTCTCTATATGCGCATCCAGCATTAACTTGTTTATTTTTTAAATTTTTGCCTGTCGCTCTGTTAATTTTTTTGTTGATGTAACTATCACATCCTAGTTGACTTTCCATTATAATGTATGCAATAATGTGACATATTTAGATATTATGACAATTCCTCTGGCAAGTATAAAATTTCCAAGTTTTGCCTGAGTCTCCCTACAAGCCAAAATATTTATGGGAACAAAAGCTTTCCATTAAAGGAAATGATTTAAAATTTCGTGCACATTTTCTATACAAAATTGTCCGTTGAACGCGTTATGATGCGAGCGATATCTAAGATGGATCACGTTCATAACAAAATTCGGCAGATTCAAGTTTTCTTCTCTCTTTAAATTACTCTAAATATCGATCCACTCTTCCTTACTTTCTCCGTGAATGGTTAAATGCAAAAGAATACAGCGACAGGTGAAAGGTTCTTTGGCAATCAGTGAATAATATTTTATCACGTAAGATGTTATATAATCTCAATTGTTGGCGTAGTAAGTATTCAGTCTATAAAGGTGCAGCTAACAATTGACGATTGAGCGCAGCTCCATTCCTTACGTCGTTGTCGTTCTCTTTTCCGAATTTTTTCCGACACTCACCGTATTAAACGCGCAGACGAACTCGCTTTAGCGATTGGTCATGTTAAAAAAAATATATACATATATATAATTGATATATGTTCGGTAAGTAAGTGGTAAGCCGTAGTTATTCGTATTAAAGATTGTCCTCTGAGGGTGTATTGAAGTGCTTTCGTGACTTCTCTCAAGACGCTTGGTTTGGTGTATCCACTAATTCATCTTAACTAAATCGATACTAACGCTTAATACGACTTTCGATGCGTTCGGTTGTTTCATACTCGAAAGTAAATGGAGCAGGACAACCTTCTTCTTTAAGTTGAACGTTCTACTCACTGTCACAAGTTTTGTAGAGCACGTCGAATAAGGTTATAGCGTAATGAACGATAAACTTTATCGGGTTTTCTGGGCTCTGTACTGAGCAATTGATTGCAAATGGTCAGCTGCTAGAATCTCTTCTTTCAATGCAAGCAATAGATCCAAAATAAGCGTAAACAGCATAAACATTATTCTTACGCTGTTGTCAAGTGGATTTATATCTTCTCATAAAGCTATCTACCCATTGTAGCCACTCTTTTAGCGTAATTGTAGCGAAATCAAAAACCAAAATGTGAATCCTCTTTAACTCACAATTCAACAGACCTGCTTAGCTTTTCTGTGCTTTCGCGCAGCTTGAAGTCTTACCAAAAGCATGTCCAGCTGCAAAGAGCTCTCTTAGGCAGCTCGTAGAGCTAATAGTCTCGTAAACGTAATCTTCTTCACTCATCTAACCGACTCGCGCAAAAGAATGAAAAAGAAAACAAATATCTACCACGGAAGGATGGTGATCACTTACCCTCGTAGTTAGACTTTGCATTGATGGGAATCAGTTTCAAACAACATTTTTCTGTTTCCCCTCGTTAGCTACGTTATAGGATATATTAATAAAAATATCTGCCTCCTTGGGATAGAGATATCTTTCAATTGATTCTCAGCCCTTTTCAGAGTCTATGTAAGCCTGGCTGACCTTTCGTCCGTCCGTCCGTCCACTCGATATATGTTATAATTCTATTCAATCTATAGTTCCAAACTTTCGCTTCGCTCAACAAATAGATTAGCTCGGCCCATCTTTACCAATACTTACTTTAAACTTGAACTAAGTTTAGAATTGTTAATATTTCTTGGTAAAAATAAGTGAAAATATGGGAAATTGGAAAGACGTGAAATTGAAGCTTCTTCCATGTAAATGTTTTTATCAAAAATTAAAGCCTGCCTCTTCCTATTTTTTAATGAAAATGCTAAATAGCGAATCGACATATTATGCATTGGTGTATTTTCTTTGGTTGAGGCAAGAAGCTATTCTCAAATAGTCGATTTATTTGTTTAAATTTTCAAGGCCTTACTATCATAAATCATATCGCGTCTAAGCTGTAATATTGCCGATGACTTTTTTTTTTAAAGTTTCAATTATGCACTAATGGGCAATTATATCTTTATACTAACGTCAATTCATCCCGTAGCATGTATCTGTGCGCTTTTAAAACGCACTCTTATCTCTCAAAGTATTAAAAACGAAAGTTAGTTTACCTTTTTCGTTAGAATCTTTATTTCAAACCACAACAGCGAGCAGTGACCGAGGACAACTTACGCCCTAAAGATTAGGCCTACGATACTGGGTTTTTTTAGGGTTTCTTAGCAAACACGAAAAAATCGTTCTCTATCCAAATTTTATTTCAAAAAGTCCTGCCCAGTTAGATTCATCTTTTGTTCGAATACGTCGCAGATGACCTCTAGAGCTTTGTTTGCTTTTTTTTTTTTCTTTTAATTTATTATTATTATTATTATTCCTCGTTAATAAAAATGATTTACTAACTTTTTATTGCATAGAAAACATACACAAATTAAGATATGAATGTTGACAGAGAGACATTTAGTCAATCAGATGCGCATATATATATGTAGCATATTTAAATCTGAAAAACGGCAATAACAACACGAAGACAAGAGACACGTAAATGTCGTCAACACCCATAAATTAGTTAAATTTGTTGTGTATAAACAACACATAATTGTTTGCGAATTTATTTCTATTCAAGCAAAGGCAGCACGAACAGCAACAGAATTTAAAGTTCAACAGCCGTTAAAGTAGAATTAATCACCTGTGAAAAGACATAAAACACTTAATTAAAAGTTGAGATGAGTTTTTATTTCATTTAATTTGCTTCTTTTTTTCTTTTTTTTTTTTTGTTAGTAAACAAAATTTTTATTTTATTTATATTTTAAGTTATCCGCTGAGGTTTAAGTTAACTGGCGTATTAACGAAAACGATATGAAACGAAAATGGCAAAAATTGAAAACCACTTAATACAATGTGTTACTCTGCCACGTAGACTGGCACAGGCTAACGTGAAAGAGGCTCAAATTTCAGCTCAACTCTTAATAGCGGAAAACATAGCAACAACACTAGCACTAGCACCAGCACCAGCACCAGCACCAGCAACAGCAGCAGCAGCAGCAGCAGTAGCCATTTTGGTTACTTCCATGTAATAAGGCGGGTTTTCTGCTGATTTCCATACATATGTATATACATGTATATGTTGTGGTCTCCTTGCGCACAGAGAATCATAACGAACGCACATCAAAGCTGGCAAAATATGTCCACAGAGAGAAAGATTCTTTTTTAATGCTTCCAAAGGGGGCAGTGTGTAGTCTGTACAAACAGTTAACAAAAATAATAATAAACTAAACTTGCACTCTGAGTGAGTGCAAATAAAGTTCAGGTGCGAATACTCACAAGAAATCCAGAGACAACAATTTTTACTTTGTTAAAAGCAAAAAAAGAAAAAAAGAAGGAAAATAAATAAAATAAAAAATCTTTTGTATTGTGGGCGATTTTCTCAATAAGTAGAAAGGGAGACTTATGTAGTGAATATGAGACTATTGCGTGTTAAATTGCCTGGTAAACTAGAAAGGCGTTGTTACGGCTGCAACAACAATGGCAGACAATATGAACAACGGCATTAACGACGAGCAACAATATATACGATGACGGCAGCGGTGGAGGCGATGATGATGTTGAAAGCTTCCAGCTTTCTTTACTTTTTCGTTTTCATTTTTTTTTTTCTTTTCTTGTCTTTTTTTTTCATTTTTATTAAATTGGTTACACACTCACTCACTCACTCACTTAGTCACTCACTCACTCACTCACTCACTGACTTACTCGCTATGCATGAGGCTTAAGGAGAAACAAAAAAAAAAATTGTTTGTCGACAAGCTAGGTAAACTACATATAGCAAGGTATGTGCTTGCATACCAATACATATGCGCTGCAAGAAAAAGAAGGAATAATAAAAATTAAGCATAGCTGCCGTAACATTGTCTGAAGCCTGTTAACAATTGCTGAGTGCACTTAAACAAATGAACAAACCAGTATCCTGATGCTATGGTTGTTGCTGTTAGCATAAAAGCAGACAATACAATGTATGCGGGGGAGCTTGATAAACGATATGTGCTTGCATCAGCCATATATATATATATATATATATATATGTGTGTGTGTGTGTGTATACATAACATACATACGTATTTATAGTAAAGTAAATGCTTCCAAATATTTAAAACTTTTCACAGAAAAACTATAGTATGCAAGACTTTCTCCCCTCCGCTCCGCCCCCATTAATGCCATAATATTTATTTTTATATGTACGAAGATATTCAGCACTTTCACTACTGAGGCAACTACGAGACACCAAGCACACTAAAACATGCAAATACACATACACACACACACACACACACACACACACACAAGACACGTTTAGCATATCAATCAGCGATTGTGTTGCGGCTGGCATTGTATTGCTCTCTGGTGTTGTTACGATTCTGCTTCTGATTCATGTGCTTAGGAATTTCGCGAATTGGCACTTTTGTGGCATGCAAACACTTGCACTTGGGTGGCATTTGCGAAAAAAGACTTTTCGCTCTTCTATCCTCATACTAAATGAATGAGTTTTGTAAAAATGCCAATAAAGACGAATTAAATGTTTTTTTCTTTTTCCTCTTTTGTTGAATTTTTATTTTTATACAACATAGATAGATACAATACATTGGAAAGATATTGTGCAGAATCAGTTTCAATTATTTTTAACAAGAATAAAAAAAAAGAGTCATTGCATTAACAAACTGAGCAGCATATCTCTTGGTTGTTGACACTTTCGTGTCGCATTCCATCCGTTTTCGCTTATAATTGTCTCTTCAATCGATGATAGTTTCTCCGAAGAACTTTGATCACAAGTTAATTGAGAAACAAAAAAACAAACAAACCTTTAAAAAATTGTATTCTTCACTAAGAAGAAATTCTGATTTCACTTCGCCCAGAACTCTGCCTATGAATTTTGCCGAAGGATTTTTATTCTTTGACAATAGAATGAAGACAGAACAGTACAAAGCATTGCTTCCTTACGGGTTCAACGACAATTGCAACCGCAAAGTAATCGAAAGGTTTTATTTCCTCGATTTTTTCCATATAAAAATTGCTCTCAACTTCTGTAGTCCAAACTTACAGTGAGCAATTGTATTTTCAATATGACAATACACATAGTGCGAGCCTTATTCCAGAGCACAGGAGTGTTGGTGTTTTCGAATTTCATTTTTGTATTCTCAACCTCCAGTGACGGTCCAGCAAGAAGCCCCCATTCAAAAATTGAACTTTGGTTTTGTGTTCCTCTCTAGTAGACTTAAGTCTCGCCGATAGTTAGATGAATATCCAGTAAATCATTTTATTTGGCATACTCGAAATCATCAGTTGTTGTCTTCTTTTACTCATCAGATGAAAGATAGCAATAATATGGCATAGAATTGGATTTTAACAACGACCAATGTCAGAGAAGATTTTGTAATAGACAAGTGGTTTTCGCCTATAGAGATAGCTGACCATTCATAATGTTAGAAATATGCAGTGCAATTGCCGCCTGGTAATTGATTTCTAAGCATTTCCAGAAAATTGGGAGCTGCTCGAATAAGCAAATCAGATGCCATAATAACCGATCAACTATGGCTTCTACAGATCATCAACATCAGCTAAATAATGTCTAGAAAAAAAGGGACATTTTGATCAAAAACTAATGCAAAGTTTTGATATTCTTTCAAAAGACATTTATTGCATCCTCATTATTTATTTCATTTCTTTGAAAGCATCTTTTTTCGTTGATTTTGCCTACTTTTGCCATTTCATCGTCCTAAGCGCAATATGAAATTTTGTATTAACCTTCCTTCTTGCCAAAAATATTGCCGTTTGAGGGGTTCTTTATGTTTGACCAATCAGAAAAGGACAGAACAGTCTACGCTTGGAGAGCGGTGGTGAGTGTTCTACAAAGATTTCTTGCGTAACTCATCAATTTTGCGACGAATGTTGCCTTCAATGGTTTCATATCCAAGGCAATAATTAAAATAGCTTCATGGGACTTTGCTTTGTACACTGTTAAGTGCTTCAGACATCTTCCTTTCCCCAAAGAAATGCTTTTCTTAAAAAAACTAAATTTTAGTCAAATTTTCACCGGTCGATGTGCTAAAGCATTTAGTTTTCGCATTATTTTCCACGTCTTCTCATTGTCGCTGAAAGCTTGTCTGTGCTCCTCGCAAACTCTTAACGTTTCCTCATCATCAAAGGAATATTTTTCTATGAATTTTAATGCTTCGTTGCGCTTTATATTTCGCTTTTAAAACGAAATTCAAATAAACTTTTTGAACACTTTTTGAATAAATAAATTAATGCAGGCAAACACGGGTTCAGGAGCCAAAACCGCCCGAAAATTTCTACATAGTTAGCAATTTGATGAGAATGAACAGAAATAATAAACTTATGAGTGACTTGAAAATTATCGTTAGTTTTTGATCACATCATACAAGCCTTCTCTAATGGCTCTTCACAAAGCTTACGTTTACACATCAGCCGTTATTGATCTCATCACTCATATGACCCATTATTATGGAATGAATTGATGACTCGGAAATTTATGTCGGAAGAGTGCGAAACAAGCGCAGTTCCAGCACAGCAGTGATAATCAGAAAAAAACTCTATTTCCACTTTTACATTCAAGATCTTAGTCACTTAAGAATGCTCTCTGCTGCTGAGGTTACGTAAATGAAGATAATGAAAAACCGGTCTGTCAGCTGTCAACTTAACGCACAATAGTTTTGGGGAAATTGTAATAATTAACTGAGAATTATAGCTAAAGCTTATAACGAATGAGATAAACTTTCCGCTTAACAATTAAATGGAAAAAAGTGTCATATTTAACACAAAGTAATTGTGCTGATCTGTGAAATATTCCTTCAAAAGATCAACAACAGAAAAGCACATCTTTACGGAAAAGAGAAAAAAAAAAAAACAATGCATATATATATGTACATATATGCGGGCATTCTATAAATGTTTTAAAACATAATCATTAACACTTCCGGGATTCATTCCGAAGCTTGTATGATGCCACCCCCTTATTTGTATCTCGAATAGCAGAACACAGGCAATGCATTCGATGGCCACACATAGTGCATTATAAACAAAGGGAACGGACGGACGGACTAAGGAGGAGTATTCGATATTAATGATTTCAATAATTTTTCATACAAAGCATGAAAGTTTATAGAAATTTTTTTTTTCAGGGAGTTTGGCGCCATTTAAACAAAAACATAATTTATTAGTTGTCAGCCAAAATTTGACAATTTAATGTCTACGACACATGTAGGTCTGCAAGCAAACACACATACCATCACATGTGTAAGCATAAATGTATTATATAAATTCATAGGCTTGTGTATATTAGAGCATATGCGTGAAAGCACCGAACTTGAAGCTAAGCATCGTATTATTCTGTGGAATTCTTAGCTCTATCTTATATGGCTCACATTTAAAAGATGATTATGTCAAATTGCATGGCTTGCAGACAAACATAAATTGTCATAAATTTCAACGCTCTCATTAGAGATTCAAAATATTCGGTTCGTTATTAAGATCATTCATCACAGTTTTTATCATTTGTTTATTTAAACGAGAGAATTTCTTTCTAAGTTTGAAATTTATTCTATGTAAAGCCAAACGGCCACCCACCCTGGGACGAATTTTTAGTAAATTGAAATTTAAACTACTGGCAGAAACTATACGTCATGTTGTAGTGTATCTCGATTTTGCAAACTTCTTAGGTTAGAAGGAGAGATATTTCGATAGTTGTTTCTTGTTCAAGCTTGCTTGCTAAAGTGAACAGATGATGTGAACGGAGAGCGAGGAAGCATGGAGTGAGCAGAGGAAAGTGTAGCAGCTTCGAGCTACCTTACGCCTGACAACAATAAATATATTAAACTGATAATAAAGAAAAATTTGAAAATCGGTGTAAAGGTGAATCCTATATTTGACTTCTCTAAAAATTCTTCAAAATTTTTTGGAAAAATTCGTGATCCTACGGATAGCAAACGGGCGGACGGATAACTATGTTGAGAACAGAGCACATCTTTGTAATGAGTGAATCGCTCACGTAATAGGGCTTTACCCTAAGATCACTTCTTTTCAAAGTGTCTAGATGAACAGAGGATATGATATATAATTTTCGTTGACAACTTTAGTGCTAAGTTATATAAAATGCTTTTTGTGGAAATTTATGTCGTTTAGATGCTAAAATACTACCTGAGCTAAGCAAAGAAGTTTAGTTTGCTCACTGAAACATTTACTTATGTCTCGGATGGATGTAGTCCTTTTCGGTTCAGTCCGGTTCAGATGTGGTCCGCTCATTCGGTCAGCTAATGGGATGTTCATCTTGGGAACAAGTCTCTTCGTGAGTGCTATCCCACAATGTTCAATGTCTCGACTTGAACTTCCATTGGGCTGAGATATTTCGAAATCAAGGGATGGTAATGCCATATAACAAAGAACAATTCTTTTAGTGCTTACAGGTTGAGAGTGTTTGCTATTGAATATGTACTAAAAATATACACTGTAATAATCTTTAAAAATTTATTTAGGTAGTTGTATGGGACAGAGGACTCCCTATGAATCCAATGTCGTGAAAGTATAAAGGACATGTGTACTTGTTTTCCTAACCTGTTCGGCCGTTTCCGCCAAGAGTTTCACTCTTTCAATTGCTGAAATTGATTCGGCCAAGAGCGCCATTACTTAATAAAAAGAACTACGATTATGATTTGAGTTCTTATGTGCCAAGACAAGCTTGGCTCAAAATTAATTCGCCTTTATTAATAAGATTGATTGCTTGTATAATAATTTTCCACCATTACAATTGTTGCATATTTATATATGCGCCACCTAGTTTTGCTTTTCATTTCTTCTTTTCTTTTTATTTTGTTTTTATTTATATGTGGTTGCACTCTATACCGCACATACGCTGCTACACTTAGACAGAGTCATCAGCATTGACACTTGAGTTTTGCTACTAGCCTCGTATATACATATTCTTGGATGGGATAGAACGATTTCAACTCTCATCAACTCTCAATACATTAGCTCAGGAAAGTTCAGTCAAGTAAATAAATTATCAAAAGAATAGGTTTAAGGAAGAGGAAAATTCGAATGAACTGTTTCTTTTCGATGGACATACAATTTTTCATTGACCTAACCATTTACAAGATCACTGAGAACGGCACACAACGAAAATGAGGTCAAGTTAGATGACGGCATCCAAGTATTCGCAATTCGATACGAGATCCTGAAAACCGCATTTATATTTCGTACTTTCATATCCGATCTAATCTGTAAATATGGGTTACATAACATATTCTTTGTTAATAAATTATATTTTAATTTTCTTATTCGTCTGCAATAAACGGCGGCAGGTGCTGTTTAGAACAGTTTTTGATTAATAATTTTATTTGAAAAATGCTCTCCTCACTAATACATAGGATAATAGGAACTTAATGCAGCTTCTTCAACTGTCCTGAACATCTCTTAAGAAAGCCAACAATATAAGGTGACCGCAAAAATGCAGGTGAAATTATATGAAAGGCAATAAAAAATCGAAATAATTCAATTAAATAAAAACGCATTTTTGGATAAATTTAACAAATTGTGCTTGAATAAGGATTATCTACGACAGCAGTTGACATTTATAAAAAAAAAAAAAAAAAAGGAAAAAATTTGTTATACATAAACAGCACGTGGCATTACGTATTATTGTGCGGCAAAGTCGATAGCCCATGAGGTTGACATGCCCTCTCAGCTTTCAACTGTTACCGAGTCGTTTTGCAACCTGCACCACGTAACAAGTATTTGCAATAATGACAGGGACACGTGCAATGACATGATGCTTGTCTTTTAACGTTTAGATGATTTGCTATTGTTTTACACAAATTATTTACTATACATTTTTTGTGGCAAATGTTAAATTGAAAGGGCGGGCGGGTGGATGCCAGCCACTTTTGCTTTACCTCGTGCTAAAAACGAAAATAATAAAAATAAAAATAAATATAAAAAAAAAAAACCATTTTATGGTAGAGTTCATGCTTAAATTTGATGCGTGTATATTGAGTGGTAAGGAAATAAGAGAAAGAGATACAAGTGAATTTCCGATGGGGATTAGACAAAGTCAGGCAATTAAGTGCTCAAACATCACTGAATCACTGTAGTAATCAGTGAGAACGGCAACCAAGTACAAGGAATTTAATTTTAATTAAAATAAAATCTAAACAGCATCCGAAAATCAATCCCAAGTTAATGATGCTTTTTATGGGATACTCAACGGCAAGAATGTTTTATGCTCGCATCTTAATTAACGTTAGTTTTATGCGTTCTATTAAACACTTAAACACACCATTTTCAATGGGTTTTCGATTTTCATCTATTGTGCAGCCAGCTTCTAATGTAATGTAATGAGTATTGTTACAAATTATTAGCAGCTTTTAGATGATGACGAGAAGACTTTTCGTTGCTGTCTTTACTTTTAATAAAATTGATTTTAAGATTTCTTAATTAAAGCTCATTAGGGCTGCCCCCCCACTACCATACTTCATCATCTGCAAGTCAAAATATGACAAGTGACATAAGCAAAGTAGGTGGCTTAAGGTTAAACATTTTTTCTAAGGTCACGTTCTTAAACCAAGCTCTACTTGCCCTTCTCCACGATTATTTTTTTGGGTGCTCAACAAATACGAGTAATTTTTAATACGGCTTTAACTGACTATATTCGTTTTTTGCATGGTTAAAAAGAATCAATTAGGTTTGTAATTGTCTTGGGCTAATGCAAAAATTTGAAAGGGAGTTCTTTGAAGGCTATTTTTAATAACTAGAGATAGAAATGATAGTCTACGTTAGACTATAGTCTAACAAACAGAATTAGATAATTCATCTTTTTTAACGTTCAAGAAACTAAGCAAAAAAGCTTACTTTCAAAACGCGTTTATGTTATATAAAAATTCCTCTTATTTGTTGAACTTGGAACCAGGAAGGGGACGTGGCGAACAGATCGTTCTTATAAGCCGGCGTTATCTTAATTTGAATTGAAATTCTTCTCTAAAGCTACAACTCCCTAGCACATATTGGTATAAGGAGTCACTGAAACTTCGTTGATTTTTTCCAGGTTTTAAAGTCGCCGCTTCGACAGACAGGCAGTTAGCTATGGCCCAATTGATGTGCGTATTCCTTCAGTAAGATAAGCGCAATGAAAACGACAAGCGCTGGAGGTTTGCTCTCTCTCTGACACCAATAAAATATTATTTAGTTTCAGTTCCCAGCGACATTAGGCACTTTACTTATCATCATCATAGTGATATAAGATTTTTTATATATATTCTTATATGTTTTGCAAGCCATGCACACCGTTTTGAGCAAAACGCAATTGTATCATATTGCTGCGAACTATATTGTTTATGTGTATAAGCAGCGCGCTTGGGAGCGCATAACTAATTCTCTCTCTGTTAAGATTAGTTACATATATGTTCAAGCTCTTGGTAGACAAAGGTTATCATGCTTGCCATGGAAATCTACTTGTTATCCTTTGCAGTCTAGTACTGGTCTGGTACACACGCACGCAATGCTGTAAATACATCTAGGGTCGGTTTACGGTTCATCTTACTGCTTTGCCTCATTTGATCAAACACAAGGACGATACGATCTGTTCTTGGATTGATAATACAATTACCTAACGATCGAATGCCATCCGCTCACTAACCGTTAAAAATTTCCCGCTAGCGAGAATCATTAACCCAAAGTTGTGAAATTCCGTTCAATCTGGCTCGACGCCGTACCGAGAACAGTAAATCGACCATTGCCGACTTTTTTAACGCCTTTTAAGTTACTTATGATTGTCTCTTTTACTTCAATAATCTTCCACATTTTCTAATGAGTAACTAACTAACCAAATAAACATTTAGCAGAAGCAGAATGAAAACTTCTCCTCTTTCTGGCTCACATTCTAATGCTTACTAAAATTCTTGTTTAATTTATAACATTCTTTTTATTTTTAAATAGCAACAAGATTTTTCGTTTACACTTCACTTCACTCATATCATATCATTCCTCTCGTTGTTGTTGATTCGTTCACTCAATGGTTAATTTTGGTTTAAAGATAATTATAGAGCGGCATTTATATAAAAAAAGGTCTGTTCTGTTGATGTTTAAGTAAAAAAGAAAAAGCATAAATAACAAAGTAACGCAACCAAATGGTACGTAATCGCAAAGCGTATGCACGCGTTCGAATTTATTATGTACGTATGTATTGGTATTATGCTCCTTTCATCTCCTCTGCCTCGGTTCATCATTATAGAAACTCAAAGTGTTGTACTTGAAATGCATCACATAAACAACAATAACAACAACAACAACGAAAAGCCAACCATCAAGATATTATTTTGATGGAGTAGATCATTGATATTGGTTACGTTTAACTAAAACTTACACTGAGAGTTGAAATAAAAATAATTCAGAATAAAAAAAAACCAAGTAATGTCGTTTAGTATTTTAATGTCTTAAGAAGAGTTTTTTTGATCAAGACCATGAATAGCGGTTAGAGAAGAATTTCTTAACATTTCTTCGCAAAAACATTCATGAGGCCGCGACTTTATCGCTTTTACGTCATTCTAATGCAATCGATTAGTGACGTAGTTGTCGGAAGTACCGCAAAAATGTATTTCAATTTGAAGAAGACAATTGTCTCCAAGTGAATTTACTGAAGAAGAAGAAGAAGGTATCTTTTCAACCATAAATAAAGAGACCAGAAAATTTGGACGGTTACTAAACGGAATAACGCTAGATAAGTAAGCATTGGTTCGTCTTTTTTTTTTAGTGTATCCCCAATGCAATTACAGACATCAAAAGTTAATAGTTATATCAGCATCAAGATTTCTTTGAGCGACTTTAACTTGACTTGAATGTAGCGGTAGGGTGTATTTGAGCACGTCCTCCTAAACATGCCTACGGCAGGTCGGATGCTGTACGTTAAGTCTCCGCCACGAATATAAAACGAAAATCAAACTAAAATAGCTACAGCAGTGGCACATTGTATGGTCAGCTTGACTACAGCACGTAACATGCACATATCTCGCAAGGTACGTATTTTTTTTTATTTTTTCATTTTGTTTTTTGCTTTTTTTTTTCTTTTTTTTTTTTTTTAGCAAATACTTACAGTATGAGCCTCCGAGGAAGCTAATCAAAAATTTTCTCACCTCTTTTTCATGTGATGTGAACGCGCCGCAAATGCTTTGATGATAGCTTGCTTTCGATTTACTCTGCTTTGTCGTTATTTTTGTATGTATAGCATCTTTGGCGGATGATTTTTCTAAAGTAATAACTAAAGGGCCCATATGTGTATACTTATAAGGGGTATTGGTTACGTTTGCTTTGGGGGCGTACGCTGCGTTGAATGTTCTGTCGGCGTTAAAAGCTGAAACCACACATCTTTTATATGAAGCCGCTAAATAAAAAGAAAAGCAAAAGCAAAAGCAAAAGTAAAAGACATAAGACATAAGAATAAATTTTAATGATTAAGCGTTGGCTTTGATTTTTCCTTAGCCGATCTTCCTTCAAAATCACACTGATGTATGATGAATGTGTTTAACAACCTGTTGTTTGAAACGTTTGCTCTAATTTTGATTTTTGTGGGTTGTTTTTTTTTTTTTTTTTTGCTTTTCTTTAATCGATTTTAAATCGTTTCTTTTCTCATATTTCGACTGAGATCAGAAATATTTCATTTTTGGGGCAATTTTTGCATGAACTAAACTAAATTTTTTAACTGAACTAAACTTGAAAGTATATTCCGTGTACGATCCTCTTTGCAACTCAAAAAGAAAAAAACCAACTCAAAGAATTACTTTCGCCTTGAGACTTCTCACTTTACAAATGCAAAACTAAAAAAATTTCATAACAAAAATATAGTCAGCTTAATCAGTCCGTCAAGGACCGTTGTAGATCGAACTTTTCAATGGATCTGAGAAGTATTCGTACTGGGTTCTAGTTTGGTGTCTCATAAAGAGACTTCAAATTTTGATAGACTATTATACATTTAGAGCTCGTGAATGTCTCCTTTTCGTTTGTTTTATTTAATCTGTACTCACTGATGGTTGCTCTTGAACTAAAAATTTATAACGGTCTGTGATCTGACTATACCTACGTACTTATACTTATTATCTAACTAAACAGAGGCTTCACAGTTTTTTTTGCTTCTATTATGGACGTTTCCGCTAATGTATCACACCCATGGTTTAGATAGATCGTCAGAGTTCAACAAAAAACAATGAGATTAACTTTTTTCTGTTTCGGTTTTTCTAATTTTGGAACGGCTACGATCAAGCGAACATTGGTAGTTCGTGTAGTAATTGAATATGAGTTAAAATCATTCCCTTTTTCTCTCTGTCTTTCGCTGGCTGCTCAAGTTACTCTAATCTACGAGCATGTGAAGACTTCTCTCACGGCTAATTTTTAATTAATGTAGCGATTCTTAAGTTATTATTGCTTTTGTCTGGCAGTTAGACATCTTCGGTATGCCTGATATATTGTAGAGAAGACAAATTTACTAGATTCGATATATCTCTTCTACATGTTATCCTCATGTAGCCAATAATTTCGCTGAAAACCTTAATGAAGGATCCCACTGATGTAATTGCCAGCAGCTGGGCACATTGGTCGAGACGAAATGATTATTATTTACTCGCGATTTTAACCGAGCCACAATTGGTGAATATATCGCTCGGTTGACTTCACAGACTCAAACATTCAAGGCACACAGGAGAAACAGTTATTCCTCCGTTTTTGCAGCAAACACTAAACGCAGACAGGCACAGCATGTTGACGTTTTCGAAAAACCTACACGTGATAGAAAGCGATCCTAAGCCGCAATGTAAGCTAGAATCCTCTTAGATTCGCAGAAAATGTAAGCAATCAAACTCTGTTTTCTGTCTGCGGATAGTGGTGTAAGGAGTTGTGTGTAACTAGAGACCCCTCCTCAATGGTTTTAGGAAAAAACCTAAAGATTTACAAAAGTATTACCTAGCATTAGGGCATTTGTAAAGGCTGGTTGTGGTCGTCTTCAGTACCAAGGCCCGTCAAAAAAGCTTTAGTGGGCCCAACCATCTTTCCTCTATGGCTTTGATAGCAGCTTTTATATCGACTTGACAAGAGGCTTATTATAATGTAAAGCAATTTTCAAGACACGAGAAAAGTGAGATCACATGTTTTTCTTGCGAAAAAGTCAGCTAACAGCTAGCAGGACAAGGTTTCTTTCACTAGATTCGAAGATTTAGCCGAAGAAGATTTGAAGAATGGAAGGCGATTTTACTACATCTGCCTACTATTTGTCGAAAGCAAAGAAACCAACTTCATGGGTTAAGCTATCCTCTCTGTCCTACCTCAGCAACACAACCTTATGAATAGCTAAACAGATTCGCTCCCGACAATGCTATCCTCCTCTGTAAATTTCGGGAAATCTTTACAAAAAAGTTCGCAACCTTTTCCCAAAGGCAGAGCAGATATATTTAAGCGGGTGGCTTAATATTTAAACAACTAAGAGAATTGTATTTGCTACAAACAAAAAGATGAACGGACGATTGTGTCCGTAACTAGAGTCTTGAACGTGAAAGGAGAGCGAAAACAAGCGCCAAGTTTCAAGCAAGTCGGAGAACATCGATTTCGTACTCAGTAATAAGTCTTGAAATCTCTAAATGTCGTATTTAATAAAACTTTTTCGAACCACAATTTATTTCTACACATAACCGATACATAAATGCGGCCATAATTTATGTTTGTGGTCGTATATGATTTACAGAAGATACAACGAAAAAAAAAAAATAACCAATAACAACAACACCAACAATCGTGATTGAGTGCTTGTACGATTTTGTTACTGTTTTTTTTTTTTTTTTTTTTTTTCTTTTTCTCTTTTTTTTTTTTTTTTTTTTTTTGTTATTTCTCTCTGTGTACACTAAATGTGCATGTGACAAATTTGCGGTTATGGACGGCAATTTAAATCAATTGAATATATGGCGATTGCGTGGAAATTTATTGTATTTGAACATGTAAAGCGAGTAAGCGTAACAAAACAGTCGGACCACCTAGAAGTATGTTATAGTAATGGTATTGGAGTAGACAAAGCAAACCGAGTTATTTGAAATATTTTACATTAAAGCAAATTTCAGTGGCTTAGTCCGTTGAAACACATAGTGCAAAGTTTAAGTTAAATGCTCCTTAGGTATGTTGAAGACATGTTAATCCCTTTACGCGATATTACAAACTTGCAAAAAAGAATTTGTTCTTCTTAATTTACCTTCGCGACTAAGTTTTCTGCATACACGTCATATGGGTAAGTTCATCATTTATTCAAAATTTAATATTTAAGCTGATAATCAGCATACAACGATCTTTTACATCGCACATCGCGTATATAACCGGCAACTGCCACTACCAACATCTCATTATCGTCATCAGTGTCGTCATCATTATCATGGCTGCCACCATGATGCAGACCGTATGCTTCTGAATGTTGGAATGCCAGAAGAAAACAGAAACAAAAACAAAACCAAAAATGATGGATTCATACCTCCAATAAATCTGCCACTGATGAATGATTTTTCGTTGCTGCGTTCGCGTTACCGAGGCAACCAACGCGACTACCACCACTACGACTACTACTACTACTACTATTACTACTACTACTACTACTGCAACTACTACTACTACTACTACTAGTATGCTATTACCAGGTCTGTATGATGCCTTTACTCACATCATTAGCTTTATGCTGACGGACTGACTGACTGAGTGACTGGTTGCGCCACAAGTGAGACGATATTTTATCTTGTGTTGTGTTGTTATACACGCATGCATGTACGTATGTATGTTTGTTATTATTTTTTTTTTTTGCAAACTATCAACATGGTGAAGATTTTTCATTTTGGCTTCTGAAATGCGTATCAGAGGCTGGTTTTGGTTACTTTTCCTCTGTTACGTTTTTCTTTACCAGCACTTGCTTGTCTGTCCCGTGTATATTCACTTTTTTTTTATGCTTTAACTGTCTTGTTTTCTTTTATTTTTTGCACTTGGGTGCTGTTTTTGTCTTAAAAATTTTGTACGCTGTCTCAGCCTCGATCTGATATCATTCAGCAAAAGGTAACATACATGCGTACATATGCACATATTTGATTGTGTTATTCATAATTTCAGATTTCAATATGTCATTGTGTGCGTGTATTTTATAAAAATTAAATACATTTCATGGCATTATGACAAGCGTAATTATTTCGGATTTTTATCATGCTTGTCAGGCAACTATGAGATGATTCCTAGAATCAGATGTTATGATTTTACAAATACCTTAAATATCCCCAGCTTTAAAAGTATATATGTGAATAGATCAAAATAAGCTCTGTGTACTTCAATAGGAAAGCTGACGCCTCTGCAATATAGAAACTCAAATCAAGCTGAATTCATAATCTCTTAAGTCATTTTCCACTTCATTATAAGTTTATAGACATTTGCAACTAAAAGAATGAACAATTCTTCTAGAGAGTAAGCACAACTTGTTAGGAGTTTATAATATCACGTTGTTATGAATGTACAGCTTGAAAATGCATTACACGTTAGATCCGTACAAGTTAAGTGAAGATTTTTTCGGTAACTTCCGCCACGCTTGTTTAGGAACAATTTCCAAGGTCAAGAAAAGTTCCATAACATTCAATATTTCCAAAAACGCGCAAGTACAACTAACACTATAGAATACTAAATAAAACAGTGACTTCTTCATCTAAAAGCAATATAGTGCCTTAGAAAGAGCGATTAGTTTCTCCATTGATAATGCTTTAAATGAAATATTTGTATGCTTTACACCGCTTGTCCTACCAGTTTATAGGCATGTCTGCAACATCCGCAAGGAACGGGAATAGACCACCTTTTATTATACCGGTCGAATCAGAAACACTCTCCGAATCAAGTTAACCTTGTCTGTTGGTCTGTCTGCCTGCTCGTCCTGGTTTGTAGTGTTCAATCTATAGGCCGATATTTGAGATATTGTGACGATTGTTTGTACCATGGCGAGCTTTGGCCCAACGAAATAAAGTTATAGAAAATGATTCAAATCGTATCAGCTTTTCGACCCTTTCCTATATAACACTTTACTTTCGAAACAAGTTATATGAACAACTGCGAGGTCGTGTATGATATTTAATGGTGGACCGTGACCTACTATTTTGCTTTTGCTTTAAAATAAAATATTCAATTTAATTAAATTCAAATAACTCAGTTCATCCTCTTTATATACATTGTTTTAAACAGAGTAAATTCCCAAATTCCACGTTGACATCAATCCATCATAATATCTTCGGATGCTCACGGTTACAAAAACTGGTTCGCCGAAATTTGTTGTGTAAACGCTTTGTTAACGGTTAACAGATTTAGTATGAATATGATAATTGCTTTCCACCATCGCGGCCAAACCAACTAACATAATTCATACATGTTCGTCTAAAGCGTAGAGAAAACATTTGTCAAGATCATCTGAATAATGGTCCCTATCGGTTAAATGCTTTGCATTTTTTATACTCACTGAAGCGTAGGTATATACAACGACTTTTCGTCCGTCCGTTTCGCAGGCCTAATGACCAGGGAAATTGTAAGGTATTATATGTAAAAAGTAATCCCGAGTGCATTTCTTTACAGAAAATAAGCGTCCATCTAGAGAGCGATAAAAAAACATCCTGTTCAAAGTATTGACTCCGGCTAGATATGCGTTTTTTCCATCTTTCAAACAGAATACCAATAACGTAATGAAAGCACATAGCGTTTTTTGAATCTCTCTACGTAAGCACGTAATTTTTGGATACCACTGTAAGCGTCGCGGTACACGGATGGGCTATATTCGGAAGCAGCAATTTTGGTCTTAAATGGAACATTGCTCGTATATGGTCACATGCCGTATGGTATAATTTTTAGATTCTCAATCTTACTAAGCATCTTCGCTTTAGAATATCGCCATACCCTATGGATTAAGATTTATTTTCCAAAAGGCCTGCATTCAAATGTCTGGATCAAAATTCTTTTGTATTAAAATTTATTTTTGTTTCTACTTTTGTTTGTAAAAACTGATCTAGATCTGTAGAGATCATCTACTTACTTTTACGAATTCTTGTGAATTCTTCGTGTTCTATACTTTTATCAAAGGCACAGAGACAGGGTGCTTTGCCAATGAAATATCATAAATATTGAAGCTTTTAATGCTAGTAAGTAAAAGAAAATCATACTAATGCTGTTACTATAAGTGCTACTAGACTAGTTTCGAATATCAAAGGAAAATATGTTAATGGCTTGATGTCAATCATAGAATCATTTGACAAGCTGCGTAGGGCAAGCTTTACAATCAACGGAATTGTTGCAATTGTAGCGTCAAATAACAAAAATTAAAAACACTAGCGATGACGTGTCAGAATTTTCATATACATGTCAAGTGTCAGCGCTCATGGAAAAGCAAAAAAAAAAAAAACAAAACACAATAAACAAGAAAATTTGCTTTCTTTTGATATTCAAATTCGATTATTCCGTCCAGGTACGAAGAGTAATCAATACAAAGCTGTCCGCTTACTTATAACAATCCGTAATTAGGTGACCGTTGTTGTTTCATGATGTTTTTGATTTCGCCAAACGCTCAAACAAAGCATCATACGATGTCAAATTTGACAGTTTGACTTTAGCCTTTGTTCGTTTGCTTTTGAGGTTTCTGGCGTTTGACTTGACTTCAATTAGTGACTTTGGTTTAACTATTGTTTTGTGAGGCTACATAATAATGCTGTTGTTTTTGTTGTTATTGTCAGATGTAAAACTGTCAGAATTGAACTACAATTTTATGGCAAAAAACACACATCTCTCTCTACCTGAGAGGGCTTTGCTATTTATCTGAGTACTTTCTTTGCGTTGTGGCGTATGGCGGTTAAAGCAAATGCTTTTCTGGGGTGTGTGAGTAAAAGAAAGGAAAAAAAAAAAAAAAACGAGGAAAATCTATATGAGTTAGTTAGTGATATGACAGGTCGTCACATGAGTAAATAATGCGTAAATATGGGAATTTCTTCAGCAATGGTATCAATAAAAATAATGTCAATGTTGATAAAAAAAAATATATATATTTTTTTTTCCTCACATATAAGGGTTTCATTTCAAGTCTCTTAAATACATTTTTTTTTATTTCCTCATTTGTTTTTATTGAAATTTCGATTTTAATTTAATTTTCAAATAAAAAGCGAAAACACATCTTAGGCATTACAAATTTAATTCTAATAAATTGCACACAGAAGATACGAAAAATATCTAACAAAACAAAAAAAAAAAAAAAAAACGAAAACTTCACACGCTCGATAAATAGACATACAGTCAGTTAAAGCTTAACAAATTTTATTCAATTTACCGGGCGTGGGCTTGTGCCATTTGACACACTGACTTAGTGTATACTAAAAATTGTCTATTGGTTCACTTGTGTGTGTGTGCTTGTAGTGTACGGTTTGCTGAAATGATGATTATTTGTGATTATTGCCAACAACACTTTGTTATTATTGTTGTTGCTGTTCTCAGGGAAAAACTATGCGCATTGTGCAACTGTGAAAAAATTAATTTTCAACTTGACTGAATTCGGTGGCACTTTACCCTATTCTATGTTTATGTGCTGCACCATCAACTTTATACACAATATGGATCAATTGCACATTGTACGCGTCGTGTTGACGATAATGAGACCATAGATAACATTATTATTTTATAAACTTTCCACTTTAAATCTTCTCTCCCCCACTTACAGTGTCTACTATTACCTACCGCCTAAACGACGAGCTATACAAAAAAGAAAAAGGAAGAAAGGGTGACTTCTCTACCGCTAACGCTAACGCTGCCGCCATTATCCTACTCATTGTACACATAATTGCAAATTTTGCTTTGATTGCTTGTTGGTATCCTTGGGTGTAAAGCAGTTACAAATCATCAGGCAACATTATCTACATATATTATATATATTGTACAATAGTTGAGAATCGCACTTTGAATCATACACGCATTCGCAGCCACCCCTTTTGCCTTTTGCTAGTCTAGCGTTTTTGTTTTTTCTTGCTTTAATCGAGCCCTATGGCAATCACGAATTTTCTCTACTGACAAATTGTTCCGCTAAATAAATCACATAACTCATGATAATCGCCATAAAATCGAAATTTTCTGGTTTCTTTTTTATTAACGGCAACTGTGAAGGCTTCATTTACGCGTATGAGAATGTTGTGATGTTTTATTTGAAATTCAAATATTATTAAATTTATGTCAAATGTTAGGGGTTCTCCAGTTATGTAAACACTGATGGATGTAGTCGTCGCAAGTGCATTAGGTAATAACGATAAAATGAATGAGGGAAGCAGAGATAACTGTACAGATAATGTGATTTAATTAGATTAAAACAGATTAGATTACATTTCGTACCTGATTTATACCGTTCCGCTATACCACCACATAGTGGACAAAAGCTCGATCTTCACCGGTTATAAATCGCGAAGTCGGGTTTCGCGTACATAAAGTAATTTATTACGCGATAGAATTAATTGAGCTTTCAGGGGATATTTTGTGCATTTCTCTAAATTCTTCGACTTCATTTGCTCGCTTAATTTAGGTAAGTAAATCGCCTTAAGAAGATATCCGTCAATATTATATAATGTACGTTAAATATTTCTCCATATGAGCTGCAATTTTTCTATATGAGACTGTTAATGAGAGCGATTCCCATAATTAGCAAGTTATAACTCTCAACAATTGCTCTCAATGTATTGCAAATTTTAACTGAAAGGCTAACATAACATTAGACTCATATTTGAGGATTTCATTATCTGTCGTTTCTATCGAAAGAAATCGTCCGCGCATAATGATGATTGATGTCGATCCACAGTTTGAGACGAATGTTTATCAAAATTGATAGAAGATTCGATCAATAAATTACAATAACGATCAAGAGATATGCCAAAAAAGTGACGCAAGGAGTAGCGATGCAGTTGCAACGCAACTAAAAGATTCTTACTTGCAATTGCTAAATTTGGTTCCAGGGAAAGTGAATCACAAGGCAACTGAAAGATTCCGACATGCAATTGCTAAACTTGGTTCCAGCTCGAAGTTCAACGTCAGTTGCGAACAGAGATGTCAGTATTACCGTATCACATATAATATAACATCCTTTTGGAAATATTAATCGAGCCCCTCAGGAAACTAACAATACAAGGTCAAGCGCAATTTTTCATAATTGTTTTAAATTTTCTTTTAGCAGACTTTGTAACCTTATGAGTACATATGTCATAAAAAAGCAGAATTTCATCTCCACCTTTTGTTAACAACGGTTTGAAAAGTGATTATATTATTAAATATAACTTTCGTGATCCGTTTGTGCTGACATTTTATGAAATGATGTCATATGTTGAGCACATTACAATTGAATTACACTTCATTAAAATAGATATTAACACTTTTAATTCGTGATGGCATGTTACACAGAAAAAAAAAAAAAAGGCAAAAAACAAAAATATATATGATCGGCGCATTTGCTACGCTTCAATGACAGAACAATCGATACGAATTGACAAAAGGGTTAACGGCAAAGTCATAAAAGAAAAAATATAAAAAAAAATTTAAGTGAAATAACAAATTAAAAGCTAATTATAAGTACTCGTTGCTAACATAGCGGTGTAGATAATATTTTGAACTAAATGCAACAAAAAAAAAAAAAAGGCCGATAGTAAGGTGTGTCCGAATACTTCCGTTTCATGGCAATGAAGCGCATCCAAATAACTCAGAGTATAACACTAAACATGAAAAAGTTAGTATATATAAGCAGTGACAACAACTGGTGGACAAACGACAACAAGACAAACTTTTTTATGGCTAATGATGCAAACAAAGCAATAAACTAACTGACTGACTTCTACAGCAGCAATGTTATAAACATAAAAAAAGGGTCCCGCCAGCAACTCTATGAAAAAGAGTTACGGGTAAACGCCCCCCAATTTCAAGCAGTTGTTTGACGGAGCAGTTGTTCACTGCCAAACCCTTTTTAGACACCTTTGTTAGGAATTTCATCTTTTTTCCTTCTTCTCTTTTTTTATAATACTTTGCCTTTGTGTGCAATATCGTTTATTTGTTTTTTGTTTTTTTTTTTTACTCTTTTATAATGTTTGGTGTTGAAATCGTCACAGATGTACGCAAAATATATCTTTAAAGCAGAGTTTCTCAGCTTTCGCTTAGAAAAACTTTACATTGCAGCCGAGTTACAGTGCAGAGCATATAACATTGTTTCGAACAGAATTCTGAAAAAATGTTTTCTACGCATTGGAGCATCGAACAAGGTTTGCTCTTTTCCAAGACAGAGGGTAAATAGTACTGGAGGGCGAAGATTTGCTTGTTCATTCGTCATTCAGATTATTCATCTTTAAATTCCACATAATAGTATAAGTTATTCCACTGACATGCAGACAGCATACATTTCCGGTGCCTTAAAGAGATCGAATTCTGCACCAAATACACCCATTTGCGCCAAGCATTCTCTTGTTCTGCCTAAAGCGAAGGAAGCTTGTGCTAAACCATGACAATGGCAATGAACTGTGGTCGCATTTTGTAATCCAACGACAACAACTGGCAATAATCAGCCGTCAAATGAGAGCGAAATAGCATAAGTCGAGATACATAATGATTTCTTAGCATGCCAACGTTTAGTCACTTATCGCAACATTCGCTCTAGAAAGCTTGACTGGAATGCGTTTCTTTCATCGCTATATTCATTAGACATTCTTCTTACGCGGTTTGTTTTTTTTGGATTTTCCTATGCAGTAAAGGAACACGGCCAATCCAATCTTTATGCAGTTGTTTGGACCGGATAAAACCTACCCGGATCAACTATACTTGTTTCAGTCAATCTTTTGTTTCTTTTTTGCAAGCACGGAATTCGTTTTCTGCCATAAAGATGGAATGCGCAATGGTTAGTGATCGCTTAAATACGTTACACCTTTTCTCAACACTCCGTATATTAAGCATCTTTCAGGACCCAGAAATTGTCTTCATCTATTTAATTAAAATCGAAACGAATCTCAGAGGTTAGCACAGCTTATAATTGCTCAACGTTTACTAGAGTCTTTAATAATGAAAAAATTTCAACAAATTTTTTCTCTACACGCGGTGAGTTGAAAACAATTCATGGCATAGTGATTGAGAAACACTGCTTTAGCATTTTGTCAACAAATATCCGCTAAGATATTCATCCAATCGGACGATTGATGATAATGTAAGCCGCCTAACTGCCCGTGACAAAAGTGTGAATTACGTTGTTGCAATGACAGCATTAGAAATGACAATGCCGACAACAACAATAACAGCAGTAACGAAAAGGGAAACCCTAGCTATTCTTTAGTGTGCAAATAGTTGAATTTGAAGAATCTGATATGACCAGCGAGCGAGTCGGTTATCTTTTCATCTGGTTGACAGCCCAATTGACATTTGAATTATTTTGTTGATTTTCCGGCTCATTCAGCTCAAACAATGGTATATAAACTTCGAACATTCACACACTTACTTTGTAAGATACTCAAAATATATCTTCTTCGACTTACAGTGTATAACATTACCAGCTAAGCTTCGTCGTTAATCCGCTTTTTTTTCGTTTTATTGTCGTTAATTTTTCAACTTAAGTTCATAAAATAAATTCAATGACATATGGCTGTCAATCGTCATTCTTGTATTTTCTAACACTTAACTATAGAAATCAATTTCATTAGTTTTCGTGCGTTGTGCCTCTCAAATGTACAAACGCAAGCGACTGTGATTTAATCCCTTGCGTGAATCTGTCAATTAGTCGAAAAAGGAGTAACACGAGAAAATTTTTCGTTTTAAGTCATTTTAATAAGAAAAAAATTTACTCACATAGAGACAAATTGCTTTTGATGAGTCAACAAACGAAATACTGAACCTGGAAGAGATAAAAAGCGCTTAGGCTTGAAAGTAGAACAAATGCAGGACAATATTCCACGATCGTCAGAACGAAATACCGAGTCAGAAGCGCAAAACGGAACAGAATAAAATAATCGATTTAGAGAAGCATTTAGAGAAAGAAAAAGAAAAAGCAACCAATTCAGCGGCTGCATGAAAGCATGCAAAGGTGGGCAGACTATTTGAAGGGAACATCGTCAGTTACGACCAATTACTAAGTCTTGCAATAACTTTAAGCATTTCTATGTAGGAAAGTACTTCTAAAGCCATTAAAGTTTCACAAACATATATATAAACTGTACTCAAACATGACTTCTGTTCATTAACTATACATATATAGCGACGCGGTGCTTCCAGGTCAACATTTAAATCAGGTAGTAGTTGGAATTTATATTGAAGAAGAAACAAATTCAAAAAAAATTCTTTAGATTTCTTACACACTATGTACTATATAACGATTGTAATCAGATCTAATTCGTAGGACAGATTATGTAGAGATAAACTTTTTTTTCAAAAATCTCAAGAATACACTTTTTTCGTATTGCATTCAAATACAGATCGCAGCGTAAAGATAGAATCGAGGGATGCGTAAGACTATGTTCATTAACTTTTTTATGTGTACATTTATGTTTTCAAGTGTCGGTAATGAGTGGAAACCCATGATCGACGCTAAATGTAGTAAGAAGGTGTAACGCAAAGACAGCTTAAAATGCCGCAGTGGATATTCCGTTTGACGTAATGTCCCGCCACATGACGATCATGTTGGAAACTACATAGACACTTAAATCGGTACAAAATGGGATCATTCCTACCATGGATGCCGCATTGCTTTTTCTTGCTTTAGCAAGGCTTACTTTGTGCAAGGCAAGCAATGTAATGCCTGCTCTCAGGTAGAAAATCCTCTTGCAGATTGACCATGTGGTACTACATGATAGATATTTCGCACAGAGCAGCATAGAATGTAAAGAACATATAGAAAGAGACGCTGAATACTTCGCCCGACCCACGTTGCCACTTGCACAGAATGTCTAATGTGTGCGGTGGACGTGTCTCTTAAGCTGTCTTTTCTAATACTAAGTCCATTATAGTTATTTAACTTGTGCTCCCGAAATGTATTTGCACCTAAAATACATGATTTCTATCGATTCGCTTCTTGATTTTCTGCTACCCTAACAAATGTAGTCTAAAGAAAAGCAAATTCCGGTTTCAACCTTCGTTCGTCGTAGATCGCGTCGCGCTTAGAAAAGAGACATCTTCCCACTGTTGGTTAAATAAATAAAAATGAGCAAAAATGAATGCAAAACCCATATGCCTGAAACCATAATGATTCATATAATTTTCGTTCGTTCACCGCTTGGCTGTGACGGGGGAAAAAAACGTATGGCATAATTATTGATATGCTTGTAAATCATTACATTTATGATGTGGTGTCAAAAGCACAGCGGGTTCTCAAGCCATGTTTCTTCACATTCTCGACATCAGGCAATTGAAAATATGTGCCTGAGTCGGAGATGCACGCGTCCTCATCCAAGGATCTTTACATATTATGCGAACGCAAGCCTACATATATATAGATCGTGTTTCACATTCAAGCATTGGACACACCCGTCTTGAAGCAGTTAATATCGCGTATAAAAATAAAGTGTCGCATACGCTGTTCTCTCTGTTTTACTCTGTCTTAAGTCACGATATGAAAGCTTTTCTACTTTATTAATTACTGCGCGTAAGTTTTTTTTTTTTTTTTTTTTTTTTTTTCTTTTTTTTGAGACGCGTGTCGTTATTACACTACGTGTGTACGTAAGACCCCCATGAGTGTTAATCCGTAGAGCACAGAGAAAGAGCGAGACAAGTTTAATACCTACATAACAGAACAAGTTAAGTTAAGCTTTGCGCAGCGCAGGCGTGAAAGTCGTAATCAACAAGATCGCGCCTATATTGTCGCATAAAAGCCGGTTACTTTGTTTCGCATGACCAAACTGAACTGAATTATTGCTGAAATATTCATTGATTTATAGGCAATTGAAAGCGGCTGGATACTATATAATATTTCTGACGACAATGACGAAGATCAAGCAAATGTCTGGCTAGCGAGCAGCCTTAATAGTTGAGATAATTATTTGATGCTTTTACAAAATGAAATGTCAATAATTTGTCTCTCTACATGCTACATGTGTTACATTTAACTCTTTCTTTTTTTCGTATTATACGATGGGCTTTAAATATAAAGTAAGTAAAAGTTTCCGCATAATTAAGAGGTCTCTTGCATTTATACAATGCCACCCACATGCTAAAAGATACTTCTTAAATTCAAGCAACTTCGTTACTGTATATGAGAAAAGCGTCTTTCTTCTCACACACAGCTAATGCAATTTGTAGGCAGTCGTGAACGAAATCAGTCACTGTGTTACCACTAAGGTTTCTTTACTGACCACATACCAGATACCACCATGAAGGCATGAAATTGAAAGAAAAAGAATGGAACTCTTAAAAAATTACACTACTTATGGCGCAGACTTGTGGTACTACTTTGCATTGCTTTATACTGGCGCAGCTCGACGAAAGATTTAGTTCATTTGCAAGTCTTTCTTTTTTTCTTTCTTCGAGGTAATTTGAAACAGTTTAGCAAGCAATGCGTTCTCTGCTTATGCACTATAGTATAATATAATACATAAGGAAGAGACGAAGCAGCTACAAAGCACATACAAATAAAGTTGTTAGTTAAGCATCTTTTGCTGCTGCTGTTGCTGTTACTTTTCCTGATATGCAGATAGTATCTGTGAACACTACTTGCAAAACATGCTTCACAGATTAGTGGAAATTCATGAAAGAGGAACGACAAAACGTCAGAAACAAGAACCCATAACTCAGACTCCACGCAAATCGTTTTTTATTACTTTCCCTCTCTCTTGCTCTCTCTCTCTCTCTTGCTCTCTATGTCTTTTTCTCGTCTTTTCCATCTTTTCGCGTTTCCCGCGAATGTAGGGCAAAGTCCGGAAACTGGCAATGGAATTAGCAGCAGTAGCCTAAAATAAGCTCGTAGCTGTTCAAGGTCTTTGGCGACTGTTATGAGTTGAGATAAATAAACGCGACGCTTGCTTAAGCATAACTTTTCACTTTTCTTTGCATTTTTCTCAATGTTTGACTCGGTAGAATTTCTAAATTTAAGATGAAGAAGAATATGACATAAACGTAACAAGACGTTATTACACGAAAAGTCATTATTCTTGATCATTCATTTCGTCTTTTATTTATTTATTTACTCATTTTTTTTTTTTTTTTTTTTTTTTTTTTGTGATACATCATTAAACGCTTGTCAAATGTAGTGAACTTCTAAAGCATTGGGTAGCAGAACTTAGAAACGTTTTCAACATTTAGGGCCTGTCAACTATAAAAATGTGACGCCACACGACATATTTATTCAATTCGAAGAGACCACACACATACATATGTATACACGTTCCTTGTCTTCTTTATTTCTCGTTTTTTTAGTTTTGTTTTGTGTTTTCATTTCTTGTTTTTTGTTTCTTTGGATGACAAAGCTTGTTAGCAACAGAAGCAACGCAGAGAAGAACGATCTGTGCTGCCACTTTACCCGTTTTGGGTATTATGTCGCGTTAGGCAGTGATTTGCTGCTCATCATTCACGATGAACGTCTGGCAGACACAATGACTGCCAACACAAGCGTACACTAGACGCATACCCATACTCATATACGTTCACTTTTTCTTCGCTTACAACTAACAATGAGAAACACTTGATGGTTATTGCTGTTACATAGTCAGCCAATTTACATGATCCGGCTGGTATGGATCGTGTCAATGAAATTTGTGCTGCACCAACACGTATTACAACTGCTTGTCTTTTATAGAAAGAGAGACAAATTTAGTTAACATCAACATGCTTCCATAAATCGTGAGGTGGTTTTACATGTTCTCTGGTCGCCAGTCAAATTGTTAGCAATCTATCTGATATACGTGTTTAGCGAATATTACGAAATCGAAAAAGTATTAAGCCTTCTTTTTAACGTCAAATGTATGATTTCAATTAATAGTCACTTTAAATTTCTGCTGCATATGAAAAATGTATGCAAAGTTTATGATGAGTCGTAGAATTCGTCGAATGGGCAGTTCGTGTGCATCGTCTTCATCGAAGAAAATTTGAACTGAAAAATAGTTTTCGTTAACACAGGTTTAGATTTAGCTCACTTGTTTTTTTCTTTTTCTAGAGGAACTTGGAAGTAAATGTCATCAAATAGAAAAGTAGGCACAGCAGGTGCCCGAATTGATCAATGATGAGCAAAAAATAGGAAAGCTGACAACACTTAATCGATTGTGTAGGCATAAAGCGTCGAAACAAATTACTTATTGGACAATTTGCTAGCAATCAATAAGGCTAATGTCTACACTATCACACTACATAGCATCACTTGGCCGTAATGCCTGTGACAGCGACAAGTCTTCAATTCTTAGCACGATCGTTCAAACGAATGTGTTTATGATTTTGTATGTATTCTCAAATGTATGATTGCTGTTGGCTCAATACTTTTTGGCTAAAATATTATAATATTATTAATATTGCCTAATCGGGTGCTAGGCATATTTTTATGATGGCGATGCTGATTTGAGATCATCGTCACAGTGATTTTCATATGTTCATACGAAAAATGTGTATTCAACAAGAGATCATTGTTCTTCAGTATGCGTATACATGCTCTGCACGTATATGTGTAAGTTAGCGTACAATATTTGTGGTAATGTGTCAACGTTAACAATGTAAACTGTCAAATTTGACATTTTGCGGTTACCATGTGACAATATGTAAGATCATTTTATTACATTATAAGTACAGAATACACGTCTGCCTATGACTGTGACTAGAGCAAAGGGGCTCTTGTGACAGCTGTCACTACGGTTAAATATACTCAGATACATGATTAGATAAACACAGATGTATGTTTAAACATACTTGTATATATATATATTTCATTTTTTTAAATTTTTTTAAATGTAAGAAAATTAATTTAAAAAATTTAGCAAATTATTCTTGCCGCCGTTACATGTCAGCAAATCTGATAATGTTTTTTTTTCTTGTTTTTGTTTATGTTTTTCTCTTAACATTTGCTTTACATTAAATAGATGCTTTAATTTGTTAAGCATAAATTATACAAAATGACTAAGTACCTACATATACATGTAAATATATGCATTTGTATATACATAAGCACAGAATTATGTTCGTCAATATCTTGTTTTGCATTTCTTTTGCATTTGAAAAGTAATTAATTACGGCATGTGTCTCTGGCCTTAGGCCGAAACATTTAAATTACATGAGTTATTTGTTTAAGTTGTTATTGGCATTGCTACGTATGTCTCTCAAACTGAGCCTCTTAATTGTAGCGAGTCTTCAAGTAATAACAATGCATACGAAGACGATCAGGAAAGTATAACTTGTTTAGCAGACTAACAAACGTCAAACAACTGTCATTCTTACGATGTACACACGCACCTTAACATTAATTAACTTCTTTTTTTTTTGTTTATTTAATACTCTGGTCCATGACCGGTTGATGTAAACAAAACTTCGTGCGCAGATAATTCATAAGAAAAAGAGTCTAAGACAAAAGTGAAAATGAAAAGAAAAAAAATCAAAAAATAAAAAATATAATAATTATTTCTAAAGCTTTCAGAACTTATTAATTAAAGTTAAATAAAATTAATCAAAAATCTGTTTTAAAACTGAAAGAACGACGTCAACGATCTTGAGGTTTCAGCCTTTCAGCCAACCAGTTAGACAGTGTTGAAATATGATCTCTGCAGGTGATTAAAGAAACAAAAAAAAAAAAAAAAAAAAATTATACTCAGTTGTAGTTGTTAGAATTGTACGCATGAGTTGGTTACTTAATCAAAAGTATGCAAATTAATTATTTTCATAAATCGTGCATCAATAAATCATTAATCTCTTTAACCAGGAAAAGATGATTTAAATAAGAAAATGAAACAATGAGCTAAAGATTAATTTATTTTTATTTTCCTTTATTTTTAACTCTTTTGTTCAATTTCTTTTCATATCGAAATTATCTTTTGTTTTACGCCACATCGTCGTCTCCCTAGTCATAATCAGCAGTATTGTAAGCATCTTCATCTAAAGCCGGCTTAAAGTTTCACTTGCAATTGTATTGAAACTATTCGTAAGCAAATGTTTTTATACACATTTAGCATGTGCTTGAAGTCTTTTAATTTAATCTAATATATAATAAGAGAGTAAATCCAATTCTAGGCAATGAAACTTATTTGTATTACATCCTCTCCATAAGAGAATGAAAGAAAGAAATCTTCGCATATCTTAAGAATAACTAAACCGTCTTGCATTCCATATATTATGTATCAGCGCAGTCGATCGCCAATATTGGGCTCACTGTTTGCTAACAAAATCATTTCAGAGAGATGCCATCCTCGTTACTCCCACATATCTTTCTTTTGAAGAGTAGTAAGTGAGGCAGGCAGAGGTCATCGAATGATCAAAGTCAAAATCGTCAACAGTTAGGTATTCAATTGCTTTTCCTCTCTCTCCGCATAGTTATATTTACTTTCTAAATTCTTTTCCCAGGTGCTGCTTGCTAAGGTAAGGATTTCACAAGCATGCAAAAGGGAACTTACTGATCATAAGCATGGCGAAACCTTATTCATTTCATATTGATCTCATCTTCCGGGCTTATATACATTTCCAACAATGCGCGGAAGAAACGATTAGCGTTTCTCATTTCTTTTCACATATTCGAAGATGTCCTCCTACTCGCGAACATTGACTGCTACGCGATAGATGGTCCAAGAAAATTTCTACGCTAAAAAAGCCAGAGTTCTCAGTTCAGTTTCCCAACCGATGAATGCTGTTTCGAAGGCAGCTCATGATCGTAGATACAACGTCCACACGTTGACGCCACGGCCAATAGTTCAGCTTAGCTTCATCGGCTTTAAGACATATTGCCTTCTGTGGGAGTTCGGTGATCCCTTACGGATGATAACGAAGTCTTCAATGCTAAACAAAAGCTCATCAGAAACCGTCAAATTAGTCGTCATACTTCCGTTGCTCTTTTCCCTACGCTCACACACGTTTATAAATATTATTTAAACTTCAGGAACGACAGGGCAAACCCTGCGAACCCATAATCTTTTCCCCTTCATTTCCTAAGCGAGTTTTCAATAGCGAAGTGCATAAAATGTTTATTTTCTAAAGGTCAGAGCCACCGTAGGCTATTTAATAGTTTACTATGAAAATCTCAGAATAACTCTCTCTTAACATGGAAAAGGAGCGAAAATATGACTACAAAAGATGAAATGTTCCAAGCTTACGCCAAAAAGCCTGGCAATATTTCACATTCTGTTTCTGCTTAAATTGTGACTACAAATTTCCCTCCAACACATCCTTTTCATTGCCGTCAAATTAAGTTTAAAACATGCACAGATACGTTCAGAGTAAGAAAGCAACACTTTGGTTTAAGATTAAAAATTTCGCTTGAGTCTGAAAATGCAGTCAATTTCCGCTTCATTCTTGACGCAAAGATAGCGAAGGAAAACAACAGAACAGTAACCTCCTAACTAATGACATCGTAGACAGGAACATAAGCAAAAGCTGTGTGCTCGGTGCGTTGTTAAATGATATACAGTAGGAGTCTTCCAACTCCCTGGTTTTTTGACTTTACCGTAGTTCCCGGATTAAGTGGAGGTTACTATCTTTCGAATCTTACGAATAATTTTCGGCAGTAAAACCAACTTTGAATGGCAATAAAAAATGCACGTCTTACCTTCGATTATATAAACATTGATCACTTGAGTATATGTAAAAATTTCTTAATAACTGACCTTACCTCCGTTTTGTGAACCTTGACGGTCCAAAACAAACTGCACATGTGGTCAAATTACTTTCAAAAATTTCGATGATCAACAATCCATATAGTAACATAGAGTCCCTGATGCATACTTTTGTGGATTCAAAAGCTATGCAAGTAAGATAAGTAAACGAGTTTTAAACTTTCTAATAATATCACCATCATCCCAGTCGTATAAGAGTTTCGAACTAATGCCAAGCTACTACGACTGCTAGTATTAAAATTGATAACAGTCATCGACAGATGGCACTTATCATTATAACAATTGCATTAAAATTGATTTAAATTACCTGTAAATTAAATTGCGTGACATACAAGTAAGTAGTTGTGTGAATAAATTACACAAAATCACAGCAATCAAGATAGACTGGAAATATTAGATGATATCGAATGGAAACAACCACGGAAGCAATGGTGAAATTTGAACATTTACAAGGATAAAAACGCTAGTGAATATTACGAAACAAAATCAACTGCTACGGCAAGACTGGGCAGTTAAAGCCACTTGTATATTTAGCTAATATATAAGTGATTTGAAAAAACAAAAAAAAAAAAAAAGCGACAACAAAAACATCAATAACAATTGTTAGTACTTTTCAATCAATTTTGTGACAAAGTCTTCAACATAGTACACAAAAGTCCAACTTAAATATGTAAATATGTACATAACAAATGTTATGGTCGATGGTCTCTTCAAAATCTATTAGACTTGTTCGCGTATATATGCATTAGGGACCAGTGTAGTAAAACTTTTCGCCATCGATCAGGTGAATGTATTGTCTATTGTGTGCATGTGTTGGTGACAAATTGCCTATAATGACAGTAATTTAACGAAAATGATTGTGTGAATGTTGTTGGTTGTGTAATGAAAATAAAATAAAAAAAATTCAAATCAAATAAAACAAAACAACAACAAAAAAAAAAGTATTTACGCGAATTTCTTCTCAGGCTTGCAAGCATATGAGAACTTGTAAGCGAGAACGAGCGTGTCATTGATTGCGGGTAAGTGAAATTGTTGTTTGTATTAAGCCTGAGTGAAACGTTGATAGAAACAAAAAAATGAAAAAAAAAAAAGCAAATAAACAAACAAACAAGCGAGTCTCTAGTTCTAGTTCTACTCTTCTTTTTTTAACTATTAATCAAATCATGTTGAAATTGAATTTAATGACAAGAAAACATTCAACGAAGCGTTAATAGTGAAATTCGTTCTCGTTGTTCTTTGTGTTGTTATTGTTGTTGTTGTTATTATTATAGAAGTAATTGTTGATATTTTTTATCATTCAAATGGAAAAAAAAAGGATGAAATTTTCATTTCAATTTCTTTATTAAGAAAAACAGACGTCGCTTTCTATTCCGATGAATTTTAAATAGATTTTCAGACCCACCTACCAGATGAACTATTAAATACATTTTCACATAAAATTGATTATCTTATGGCTGTTCTTGCTGTTGTTACTATTAATGTACTACCTACCATACAGCATACACTTCTGGCAATGATTTCACTTTTCTTAATGTTCAATTAAGGCGAACATTTTCATTAGTGTTATCTCAAGTTGATTCGAATGAAATTTCAATTGCATTCGTTTACGAAATCATTTTCAATTTAACAGTAATAGCATCGCTATGTAAAAGGAACACGTGGCTGTTCAAACTATTCGTAACAAACAGTTTTCTTAGTTATCTAAGTTTTTCATTCTGCTACCGCGTATTAAATGTTATTTATCAAGGTCTATAATAATTTAATAATTTGCGTCAAATCAAGGAGCCAACTAACGTTTACATGGGCTTGCACATTTCTATCAGCTCAAATATGTATACATATATATATATATATATATATCTGTGCATTCAATACGTTAATATTTATTGCATAGGATGACAACTTAATAGCAACGTATTTTTTTACAAATCGTCAGTTATAGTAATGATTTCACCGTAATGATTGCATTCAGCTTAAACCGAATCTTTTATTACATATCAACAATATTACGCCCACAATGGAAACTCATATGTAATTTTAATAAGTTCTTAAGTTTCAACGTCATTTTCGTCCGACCATTCTTCCGTTCTTAGGGAGCAATTTTCTAATACGCAAAAATCCGAATACGGCACATGTACCTTTCGTGGCAGATAAGCTATTAAGGATATCTAGTTTGTATACGAATAGGATCCGAAAACTTGAAAGTCAAATTTACGAAAATGAAAAAATTCTCAGAATTTGAAAGAACTTTCATCTTCGTTTGCGAATCATCATAGATTCATGTCCCTCATCCTGATTAGCTTAACCCTTAAATTTTAGTCATCTCCATCAATCGTTTGACTCATTCATTGCTTATTTTTAGAATACTTGAACCATACTAATGAAGATAGAAAGTAAAAAAACAATTTATAGTTTCCAAAAACGCCTTTGTCCACTTATATATGTACTTCCTAGTACTCCAGCCCCATGCTCTGCATAAAATCATGCCTATAAAAATTGAAAACTTCATATATGTCTCGAAGAATGCTTTTCAATAATAACTTTAAAGTAGAAAAGTCCTTTAGCGTTGTACCTCTGCACACTGCCTTGATAACTTAATCAGACCAAATCCAATGGGTTACGTGTTATATGCAAGCCATAACTTGCATCATATAGTCTGCATGACAATCCTGCATCATTTCGAGGGCTTATACCAACACTGGATAGGAAAGTTTGAGAATGATCCCACTGGGCAGCACCTCTGACGCATCACTAATTATTTGATGGATTTGTATTTATGTTGAACGTATACTTCCCAAAGAGAGAGTGCCAAACAATAAGATTGTTCGTCGATCTCACATCGGCCTTCCTTACGCACTGCAAAATGCATACGTCATACGTTGACGAGATGAGCATCCTCACTCCCGTAGTCCCCACAGTTCCATAGTGTAATTCTGTCGAGTTATCAGCATTACGCAATGCGTCATAGTCACTCTTGCTTTCCAGCTATGCATTCATGCTGGATCGCCATTCGACTTTCCCTTACGGGATTTTAATGTGCAAACAGCAGGTATCAACCTAGCGACACTAGGCACTCCGTTACACTATTACTTCTCTGGCTCGCCCAATGACTCACAGAACTGTGTTACATTTTGGGCTTCTATGCAAGATGGTTGCCTGCACAGCTTGATTGTAGACAGCTCTTCATACTAGCATTGACTACTCCGCGCTTAGAGGAATAGCCGCTGGTTCGTTGACATTAGCTACAGAGCTGGTCCATCTAAAGTCTACAAAAAAATACTCGCAAAAAATTGGTCATAAATTCATAATAATTTTCTCAGCTTCCAGTGTATAAATGCGAGGACCTTCCGTATGTGCTTATAACATAGTTTGTCAAACTTTACAGCGAAAGGTTGAGATAGCATATCGTGGAGTATTTTCTTATCTAAATCTTTGGGGAAGTGATTTCTTTAGGTAATTAGGAGAAAATCCGGTTTTCCTATCAGAGGGTAAAAAAATTTGTTAAATAATTGTAATTGAAATGAGCAAAGGGGTCAAATAAACTATTAAATGTTGATCTGCATAAACAACAAAATATAGTCAGCCATTTGAGCTTGGTCATCTGTGGAGATCGCTATTATATATATATTTTTTAATTAATTTCTCTTTTAGTTCGCAACACATTCGTCGAGCCGCTCACTGTTACGGAGAAGCATGGTTAACAGTTCCTTCCTCTTAAAGCCTGAATTCGAAATTGTGGAGTTTTAAGTTTAAAGTTTTAAAGAGGGGTTCAAATTTTCCTTAAATAAATTTTTCAGACCATATCAGCAAAATCGCTTCGAGCATTCGTTCAAAGTTTAACGAAAACAAGTGTATGAATAAAAAGAATCATTTTAATTTTTATAACTAGCGACTATCAACTTCGAACTTCATGTAAAGGGTATGAATTTTATATATGTAAAGTGCAGATGAACAAAAGAATGAACGAAAGAAAGAACTTTTTAATAAATATTAGTATTCTAAGCAACGTTCTTCATATATAATAAGATACGATGTATGATATATGCTATATACGACGAATGGAGATTTTCTTTACTTTGCTATCGAAACTCCCATAGAAACTGGCAGTGTTTTTATTGAATAAAACGATCCGTCCCTATATTTCTTCCATTCTTCAATTTAGAGAATCAGAATGATTTTTGTTTCCTTTCCTTTTCCTTTTGAATTGGAAAAAAATAATTCCCTAACTACAAGAAGATCATCTGCTTATTTATTTTAAACGACCGACCTTGCGAGAAGAGCAATTTAGGTTATGTCCAGTCTCTTTTTCTTCTTGTTCTTTTATGGCTATTTTAAGTAGTCGCTAATGATTATTATCTGATCCGAAGTTGGTTATTGTCACTATTCTATTTTAATTCTTTCCGAAGCCCATTAATATCTGTCATAGACGATAGATAAACAATCATCGTCGCTTTCATTGCATGTTTCCTGCTTTTCGTCAAACTGAAGCTTTATGATCGCCCCACACCGTATTTCTCACCTGGTTACATATGATATAAAAAACTAATGCAGGCTGCTAAGTGCGCTACGAGATAATGAAAATATGAAAATACGAATAAATTAATTATTTATTAACGCATTGTAAGCCCGCCAATATCGCAATAATTGTTGATTAGTTGTGTTAATAAATTGCAAATTAATTATTGATTTCATGGTGCAACTAACTTATTTAACTAACCTCGCTCCCCCTCCCCCTCGCACCATCCACGTTCCACGTTCACTGCGCTGCAGTGTAACATTAAAAGCAACTTTTATTGGTCCGTAATAAAATAAACGGATATTTAAGCGTACAAACGTTTCAGTGCATTTAAAATTATATACAATTTATATACATTTCATCTAATATTTTATTAAAACTTGATTAACTGCAAACTGGTGTTTAGACTTTATCGTTTAACACAATCTCAGCAATAAAATGTCTTTACGTCCGTTTATTAAAATTTATTAAATAATTTAGAATTTAAATTAGAGAATTATTATCATAATTATGAGTATTAAATGGCAGATTAGTAGGAATTTTAATTATTTTATCAAGCTAAGAATTTTTTGATTAAGAACAATGAATGTGTATTGTTTGAAAACATTATAAAATAAAAACTTGGGATATAAAACTTTTCAAAAAAAATATTCTCAAGTTACAAAATCTTTATTACAGATGTAAAACAAAACGTATAACCACTGCAGTGGGCCATGACCCACCTTAAAAGCAGCTAATACCACTCTACACTTATTCACTTATAACGAGTCTTGAAATGGGAAATGATCGTAAAGGTATATTTTCAATAGCATTTGTCCTTGAACAAAAACACGACAGTGTACCAAATGTCATCAAATTATTTAAACAAGTACAGACGGAAGAGGGACAGATGCGTTTAAATCGAATAATAAATAATAAAAGGTGAGTCTGCTTGAAGTACTCTGCTCAATATGCCCTCGTGCCGCAAGATTATACAAAATGCAGAAAATTTTCTTAGTTTAGTCGTTGGTTTCCAATCAGGACCATTTTCGCATAGGGTGGTTAAGGTTTCGGTCTCCCGAGTACAATTTATTATAGAATGAAATTAAATACGATATTCTGATAAATGACCAGCAATGCGTGGAACGATTGGAATGCAAGAACAGGTAAATACCCTTCTTCTAACAACGTATTAAACTAAGAAAAAAACATTTTCTTTCGTTTCCATAAGAGTATACAAGGTCGTGAAATGTAGTTCCTGTTAATCATAAGTTAAATGTATTTTGCTTTTACATTAACTTCTATTGCAGGTGAACCTGAGCAATACTTCAAGAAAATATATCCAAGTTGCATGCATTGAATTGTTCTGAGGGGGTTTCTAAGCTAGTAATTGGTATGCAATTGTAGTAAATAAATACCTTTGCAATGCTTCATAAGTCTACAATGTTTTTTAAATGGGATAATCTGAGGGAAAACAGATCTTACTGCAATCACGTTATCCTTTATTTCACAACATTTTTCCGCCCTAGGTAAGTCAATGAATTGTAATATATTTTCACAGAGCGAAAGCTACCTGAAAATAGAAAATGTCCTCGAATTGGTTCGATTAAGTCAATGTAACATTTGTAACTTAGTGTTCGCACCACGGAAAAATATCCCAAGATTGATGTAACAAGGGTTACTTACTCGGGTACACATTAAACTGTTTTGACGGCTGTTTTAAGCGACGAAGCAGCAACCCGCTTTTGAGTTACGAATGTGATCGTAATCTTTGCAAGGATATAACTATCATCAACCTACGTTAAATCCTCCACATACAAAAGATCGACAAACATGTGGCGACTCAAAATACTTTCCCTTCCGAATTTCTGTTTTTGAATCCCTATTGGAACGTGCTCTGATAAGCGATATAATTAGAGCAATGAAGAATATAAAAGTGACGACAGGGCTTGCTTTATGGTTGCTAGTACCTAGCAATGCCAGGAAAAATCCCCAATTCATTAAAAGAGCGGTTGAGCGGTTTTTGGCTCACTCATAACATAAACTAAATTAAAAGGTAAACGATCCAGCACAAAAGCAACCTTTTTTCAATTTAATTCACTCACATGCTACGTGATTGATATTAAATGACAAGCTTGGGGCTACGTTAACTTCTTCATGCCACTATCTGCTATCTAGTCTCTCTAGCCAAGAGAAGTGGACCCAGACAAATACAGTTTGTAATGAATCAAAATTTTATTTCGATCGCTCTTATCGTGGTTCTCATAAATGTTTCTTATACGTCACAAAAGAACTGCAAAAATAAAACCGAGTTGTAGATCTCTTGAAACCATTCCACCATAAGTCCAAAGTAAGTTCTATCTACATTGTAAGAATAAAATTTGAAAAGTTAACCACAATTTCGTACAAAAATTGTAAGTAACAGCGCGAAGACTTCAAATATGGAACCCGGATTTTGTCTTATTCAGGTATAGAATTTTGAAAGCTAATGAAACTCATGCCATATACAAAAGCAAAGACATGCATGCATGTAGAGAAATATTTTGTATTTTTTCTTCTGGTAAAAGTCATCAAGTTTGGTCATCGTGTAAAAGAAAATGATATTCGTTTTTCCGTATCTATTTTATGCTTTCGTCTTCCTTTTCCTTTCTATTTTATCGAAAGTTATGTTTTTGTCATTGAAGAAAACTTAATTTACAATAACATCAGCCGTAGTCTGAAATATGTTTATTCACTTTATTTCGGTTTGTTTTTTTTTTTTTTGTCATTTGGCTTTCGTATGCTAAGATAGTATCTATAATCTCTCAATATTTATGTGTCGCAGTGATGATTTTTACGATTGCTTTAGCCATTAAGAAATGAGTTAATAAATATTTTTTATGACTTTTTAAACAATAAAAAGATTTTTTAGGTAACAAGAAAGCATAAAAACAGATTTAGATATCGATTTTCTTTCTAAGCTCTTCTCTGATATGTGATAGTCAATGGGTTGGCTACGTCGTAGTATATCAATATGATGATGCAGGCATTAAGCTTTTAGCTTGCAGTGACCATTGATTCATTAGAGTTTGCATAACCTTGCATTGAATGATGACGTCTGGCAATAAATACATCAACCAACTAGGAAGCTATGCTATTATAAAATGAGAAAGAGATAGAGAAAGAAAGAGTGAAAGGGAGGGGAGAAAAAAAAGTTGAGAAAACAAATATTTTGAGTAACCCAGTACAAGGAGGTAGCTTGAGCTCTTACTACGACTTAAGACCAAAGTATGAGACCCCCCCACTGGGCTAAATGCGAATGACTTTAGTCAAATTTTTACATTGTGATGCAAGATATTTTAAAGGCAATCTTAAGGGGAAATTAAACGAAACATGCCATAACATTTTTGAGCAGTTTTCAATGCACTTTTACATCTTGAGCAATTATGAAAGTGGTCGATGGACCGTGGGGTTAAAACGATTTTTGGAGGTGATCTGCACTCTGCAGCGAGAATTGTTGTCGCAGGTTGGTGGTTTTAATTTTTGTGACTTTGAGAATTTGTATATATTCCTAACCGATAAAAAAATTAAAAGGTGTATGTGCTTAGAGATATATGTACAATATCAACAATGTTTTCTATACGTGCAAGTAACAATATAATTTTGTATTACATTGTAGGTCCATCGTTCAGGGTTTAAGGTAATTCTCGGTTAGCATTACACATAAGATCCGAAAGTAGTGCCTAAGTATCAAGACCGAACATTAAAAGAAACTTAATTCAACAGTTCTAGGGCAGAAATATTACACTTTGTTAATGTAACCATAAATACCACGCCCAAGATTTCCCTTCTTCTCTGAAGCGAAGGTAAATGAATAAGCTTCAATCCATTCTCGAACGGGGGTATCACCACTGACGAATCCCACGCCAAGCTCCGCAATGCAAAGACTAGCAATTGACGTAGGTCGGGCAAGATAAGATCTAGATAGTATCTATAGCTTGATACCCACACTATAACTGTATATAATAGGATTGTTGGAACTACAGACATACATAAGCGCGATGTAAGGATTCTCAGACCACCTTTTAATGAACCCCAAAAGAGGCTTATTTTTATTTACAAAAGTCTCAACACAAATGCTAAGCCAGAGTTTAGAGTCAGCGATGATTCCTTATCCCGGTCGTCAGCACTCGATACACGCTCCAGAACATAGATTTTCAAAAATTATTATATATTAAAGAGAAGGTTATACCATATCGATAGTGGAAAAGCAAAGAAAAAAATTCTTATTGATCAGTAAAGAGGAGACAAAGTTAACAGGTAAGGCAAGTTAAAGAATGTTAAGAGAGTAAGATCTTGTCTCGTGCTGTACACATATATGATCATCTCATAAGCATATTCATAATCAACTAAATTAAATGTATTGTTTAGGCTTTTTAAGTAGCTTAGTACCTTAGGAAAAAGAAATAAACGGAACTTAACTCTGAGCTTCACAATATCTCACTAATAAAATTGATAATAAATGTCGAAATAAGAGGAACACACCGCATACAAATTTTGGGGCCAAACAGAAATAAGGTTTTAAATAAAAAGCCACCAACAATGATATACAATTGAAATGACAAACGGCCAGCGAGTCGAATGGTGAAGCTGATGATGACGGCTCATTAAGAGGCGATAAGTACGACATAGTGTAACTTGTATTCTATTCTTAAGGTTACTGAAAACATGTTCTTTTTTTGTGTTTTTTCTTAATTTGGATTGAAAATCAAATTTGAAAGCGCGTTAACCCTCCAGACCTCCAAAGTAAAAGAAAGTACTGCACATCTTATTACCACACTACGGGAATCAATGGTTTGTGTGTGTGAGAATTTCAAAGGCACATAAAACGAAAACATATTGTTTTTATTAATCTTGTGTTAGTTAGTGTTTGATTGAAAACTTTATCTCGAGTTTTTAATACAATCCAGCGCGATTGCATTCTCTGGTTTTCCGTTTGCTCGTCAGACCGTCTGTGTTTTTAAAAGGCATATGGATAGCTCCGTTTATAACATATATATAAGCTGTTGTTGTTATAGGCATTAAAGCCAGTACATACTTTGAGTTGGGTGCGTCGTTTAATAGTCAGGAAGGCAATATAATGTCATACTATCTTGGGTGTGCTTAAGCATATGCGTGCATTTGGTTTTTGGTATGATAATGAAAAGTTGAAAAAATCGTAAATTTCCAGCTTATTACCAATAACTTCAAGTGGCTTGTTAACAATTTAACACGTCTTAATCGTAAAATTTGTAGTAGTGGCATACCAATCGACAACAACAGTAACAACAACAGCAACAATAAAAGCGAATACACAACAATCTTGACATAACTATACAATAACTGCAAACAAACATATAGTCGGACGGACAAACCTTAAGCAACTTGAAGCAACACTACACATATCTACATATGTAAATACGTACGTATGTACATAAACACAAATGCCATATTGACACTTTTGAAGGTGTGAATGCAAAAATTAAAAATCCCAACAGAAAGATCCTAAACTCACATCGATCGTGAGAGAAGACAGAGAGACATGAATAAAAACAAACATCTTTTTTTGTTTTCTGTATTTTCTTTTCTTCTTCTTTTTTTTTTTCATTTCATACTTAGCTTTCGAGAAAACAGGTTCTGCTTCTTCTATAATGCTTCGTTCGCACTAAAGACGAAAGAATTACTGCAAAGTTGACTTAAACCACACACCACACACACAGCAGACTGAATAAAAAAAGATCGTATTTACCATAAGATTGGCAGTTAATAATGATATTTTTGGCCTCCACCACAACGCACATCGTGCACAATAAGCAGCATAAACACTTACGTTCTTCGAAGATCTTCTGTCTTGGCTACGAAAGCTTAACAAAAGACTCAAGTCATAAAGTTTATGACATTTCGCGAAAATCTGCCGAGTGTCATCAATAAAACAAATCGATTTGTATATCGATTTGACTTTGGTCTACTCTGCCTCTTTTCTTAACAAATGCATGCCCATGAAATATGCCTCCTGCTTGTATGCAAGTATGTCTTGCTATTTGCTGGATGCTGTTGCTGCTGCCGTTTTATTGTCACTTCATATGTTATTTGTTGGTTTATTAGTTAAATTCTTGGAAGTATTTAATCTCCTCACAAACTGACTCTGTATGACTTAAAGTGTGCAGATATGTTAGTACGTTTATCTGTATTTGCCTATCTAATCATTCGGCCGATTTGTATTGTTGTAATTGTTTGCAGTTTTCTATACAGTCAACCGACCAACCTTTCCAGCGAGCTAAGCAAGACTAGTATAACTTGATTGTCAGACCATTTATAACTGTTGTAAATCTTGCTAAGATAACGAAGGCATATTCAATTTATACACGACAGAAAAAGTTAAAGAAAGTGAACGGGTTAGCGAAGGTTGATTCACTACTTTATCCCTTAACTCAACATTGATCTTTTTCTAAACTTCAATCTTACAATGGCTTTTAAAAAAATCAATCAAAAGTGTTTAGTAGCGTAACACTTAATAGTAAAACTGACAACGTGGCTTGGCAAACGTAACAAACTTTATGAAAAACTAGTAGAGACAATGGATGGGTGAGATGACAGGCTTAACCAAAAGACAATGCATCATAATAGATAATAGTGGGTAATAGCAGATAGCGTTTGATGGTATCTGATAATGATAGATAGCAGATAACAGGAAACCGATAATAGATAATAGATAACAGATAAAAGATACTAGATAATATCAGGGAATGGTAGATAGCAGAAAAAATTACAACTAATAGTATACAACAATGGATGGCACAATGGTAGAATAGCAGATAGCAGATAGTACATAGTAAATAGTAAATAGCAGATAGAAATAGAATAGTGGATAGCAGGTAGTATATTATATATAACGGCTAGTAGAGAATAAATAGGAGATAGTGAATGATAGATAATACTGGATAGTAAATAGTGGAACGGTAGATAGCAGAAAACAACTAGTAGTATATAACAATGGATGGCACAATAGTAGAATAGCAGATAGCAGATAGAACATAGCAAATAGTAAATAGCAGATAGAAATAGAATAGTGGACAGCAGGTAGTATATTATATATAACGGCTAGTAGAGAATAAATAGGAGATAGTGAATGATAGATAATACTGGATAGTAAATAGTAGATAACAGATAGTAAATAGTGGAATGGTAGATAGAAAACGGTAGACAATGTATAGTACATAGTATATAGTAGATGATAGAATAGTCGGTAATAGAATATTAGATAGCAGGTAGCACATAGTAAATAGTAAATACTATGTAATGGATAGCACACAGATACTGGATAATAAATACACAGATAGCAGAGAGTAGAGTCGTAAATAGTAGACAGCGGAGAGCAGAGAGTAGATAGTGAAACCGTAGGTAGATAATAGTAAAATGCAGATAGTAGAGAGTATAAAGTAGGTAGTATATAGTAGAAAATAGATAGTAGATAGAAGATAGGAGATAGTACTATATATAGATAGTAGACAGCAAGTAGTAGAAAGCAGATAATAGATAGTAGATAATCTCAAATGTTCCTGCTAAATGAAAGAAGGACGTGCCTGAATAAGCGTAATAAAGTCGGTAATCGTGGGATAAACAACGCAACGATGACAGTGTCGATTGCTTACACACTAAACGCTCGTGACCAGTGACCATACCATAGAGGGACCTGGAAGATAGTAGAATTTTATGAACTATTTTAGGGAAACTGATAAAACACACTAAAATAAAGTAATGTGATCCGTGAAACGGTTGATATCACAGTTTTGTGAAATATGGTCTTTAAAAGAGAACCTATTAAGCCAATGAAGAGCAACTAAAGACCGACTGTAGCTGTAAAGTTGCAAATTCTCGCATCCAAGAAATTAATATCTCGTCAATACTTAACGTTTTTAGTACGAAAACTCGAATTTTAATCCATAAGGTGCAACCTCAAGCAATTGAAGCATCATATATGCATAAATGTTAACAAAATTTTTCTTTATAAGAAAAACATGAAAGCATTTACTCATAAATTGCTTAAGCGAAAGTCAATCCAACATCAATTAGGGATGAACGTCATTAACGGCACCCTTGAGGAGGTCGTCCTCATGTTAATAATTGTATAATTTCGTTGTTTATCTTCCTGTAATTTATGTAAGTCACCTTGTTTTTTGACTATGTAACTTATCTCATGATAATATGAATATACACCCACACAAGTAAATAATCGAAAAATTTATGCTTATGTAAAAGTGTAGATTAAGTGGCAAATTCTTGAATATGAAAAAAGAGTGCGAGTAAAACACCCTTAATCGTAAATCTAGCAAGCACACTTACCCTCGAAAATTGGGGATTAGACAAATAAGAGAAGAAAAAAAAAAAAAACCAAAAGGAAGATAGGAAGGTAACAACAAACCCCAACATCAGCAATATCCAGCATTAACATTCTGGGTATTATCATAATGCTATCACGAGAGATTTCCTAACTGTTGGACGATATGAAGGGATGGATGGTGCGTTACGTTGCTACGCTGTTAAACATGAATTATGAATTGTTATTGTAGATTGATGTTGACTCAAAGTTTACAAGCACAACGGAAACAACCCACAAATGCTACAAACAAGCTTTCTGACATGAGTCTTCATGTAATGGAAGGAAGCTGTTATTGAAATTTTGTTGTTTGTTTGTCTTGTGTTATTCTTGTCTTGGTTGGTTGGTTGATTGTTTGGTTGTGATTGTGTATTTTGTAATTTTATTGAAATCATGTTGAGTAATTGGTCTTGTCCTGTATATTCCTTCCGTCGTCGTCATCATCATCATCATCACCATCACCATCACCATCACCGTTTTCGTTGTCGTTGTCGTTGTCCAACCCCGCAAAAACAAACAAAAATGAGGGTGATATCCTGGTGTGAGGATTAAGTCTGTTATGCGGTTAATATTTATTGCCAACAATCACGCACATATTGAAGCAATTTGACATCACACAACTTCATACTAATGCAACACACAGACAAAGATAATGATTGAACTAGCAAGCGTTATGGTAAATGGGGCAAACTGCCTGTCACTGAGTAGGTATATGATGTAAGGGCTTTCGAATAGACAACCCGGTGGTTGTTTAACTCATTTAACTCTAATTTCTATTCGATTTTTATTACTTATGAGCTTATTACATGCTTTGAAATAAAATCAAAATTTTTTATATTCACAAAGCATACGCGCGAGCCTTAAGAAATTATCTTCGACATTGTGGGGGAAACTACGAGGAGAAATGATTTAATAATATGTGAATTAAAAAAAGCATTCTGTAGTACATAGCGGTCAGGAGTAACATACTTCCATTTTAATATGACTGATTTTTTCTATTTTTGGTAAAACTTATTTGTTCGCTTCGTTGTCCTCAGTTTTCCTCTAAAACTCATAAAAGCTGTTACAGATTGTTTGCATACCCAGGATATTTGTCAGTGATTCCATATAGTACGGTTCTTGGTCAATGCAGTTTATTTAACAATATCCGTCCGCCCGTCTGTGGTGAATATGGAAATTTCCAAGTTTCGTTACTGCATTACCCAGCAAGACTATCAAACCGACATACCCGAGCTCAATTCCCAGAACGCTGGATGATACCCCCATTTCAGCTTTATTGAATGCTCAATCGCTAAAAGCATAACATTTACGAGTTGGTTATGCACCTTCCAAACTGTGGGCGCATTTCCTATTTTACCATACCTGCTTATACAGGCATAAACGTCAACCACTGAATGACTTGTCCTATTATAAGAAGCTTCGAAAAAAAGGTTGGGAGATTAATGCTTTCTGGTAACCCAAACTACCTAGGCGAGCCTCCGCAAACACTTGCGAACGTTTTGGCTTTGTCCGTTCGTTCTTTACATGTACACTTTCACCCATACATATCTTAAGGCAGTGAGATGAAACTTGCCACTATATGTACCATCGATTCATTTGCCAGATTAAGTGTAAAAATGGATGTAATGGGCGTGTATTAGCCAAAAAATTAATACAAAAAAAGGTTTTAGAAATGTCTTGGACAATATGTTGGTACCTATGCGACATTAATCTGATTATGGAATCAATCAAATATAGCACTATATATAACCTAAAGTATCGTCTAACATACACCGTTTTAATGACACGTTCAAAATAACCAAACAGTTGGTAACAGGTATTGAAAATGCCATGTTCTTGAAAGCCTACTGTTTTACATACAGGACTTATTGCGAAACGATTCCGATGGTCTAATTGGAAAAAAAACCATTACAAATATATTTTTATGAGTAACGAAGTTGAGTTCCAAAGAAAAAGATAGCTTTGTTGTGAGCCTTTTTTCAAGATGTGTCGGTCTAATAAAACCTTGGTAGAGACAAATCAGAAATCCCTTGTTGTTCCTTTTTATCTAACTTCGTTTGAAATTAAATGGCAGATGGAATCGTTTTCACTTGCTAGTCGTCGTCTTCGATGGTTGAATCGTTTCCGCGAATGACTTTATTAGCCGCATACTTAGAGGTCAAATTTAAGGAACCACATAGAAATAAGGTCACCGCCACTTTTTGTTTCAGAGCAGTTCTTGAAAACTAAATTAATTTCAAACGTTAAAGAAAGGAACTACGTTAAGTTACTAAACAATATGCGTACCATCATAAAAATTATAATAAAAAAGCGAAAAAAACGACTAAAATAACTTCAAAATGTATAAAAGAATGAAAGCAAAAAAAAAAAAAAAAAAAAAAAGAAGAAAAATAAAAAACAAAATCCACATAATAAACGCTCGTTACTTTTACGAATTTTGACATAAGTTTATGGAATTTATTGATATTTTATAATAAGAATACCTCAACTTATGAGCCGGAGACAAAAGACAACTTTTGCTACATCGGGGACTACACAACGCAACTACATATAGATGACAACTAAAAATCTGAAAAACACTGCGGGATATTCAACGGCTTGTTATACAGATTTTGTGTTGACAATTTGGCGTTTGAATGGTCGTCGGTTGGTTGGATGGTTGGATTAGTTCGCTTGAACGGAAACGAATGAAAGCATGTTTGCATTTTTATTACAAAAAAAATTAACATAATCGTTATAATTTAATTATAATTTATTGATTTTGTGGATATTTCGAGAAACGTCTCGAGAAGAAGACTAAAGACATAATATACATAAGAGAGCAATATGGTAGTTAAGGGCCGACGAAGAATGTTTTTTAATCTTTAATTATCGACAATTTCCTATAATCACAACATCGCCCCGGAGATGCGGTGTTGAAGTTTGATTGTTTATGAGCTGTAAAATAAAATTCATTTTAATGATTTTTATCGTTTTCGATTTGTATCCAATTTACATAAATAATTCAAGTGAAATGATGAGCCAACAGCATTTCGTACGACACTTAATTATAGCTACTAAAACCAAGTAACGACAACAACAAAACAACAACAGCAGCCATAAGGTTTCTTCTTTGTATCATGACCTTAATCACTAAGCTTTCGTCATTAAATATATAATAAAATGAGAAATTTGTTGCCAAAATACACTTAAACTCTTAAGCAAATTTCAGATATGCCAACCACCAGACAATTTGTCATCTAACTAAGATTTTCTTATTAATACAATTAGCCGGATACACTGCAAGTGGAATGAATAACAACGCATTTAAATTTATAGAAATTTAAAAGAAAACTTGAATTATTAGCAAAACGGCAGAGCAGAGAAGCAAAAAAAAAAAAAACGCAAAAAAGTAAAAATAAAAAGAAATGGATATAAAGTGCCAACCACTGCCACTCCATTTTCTAACGACATGTCAAAACCACTCCGAGGCAATTATTTACAATTGCAAATTAGGACTTGCCATCACCAAGTAGTCAACGTTAACAGAGGGTAAGGATTTCTCCTTTCTTTTACTTATACATAAACACATATATATATATATATATATATATATATACTTGAAACGAATCTAAAGGTAGTGGAACGCGAACCAAGAAGAGCGAAAGCAAAGAAGTAAGTAAGATACTGACAAGTATATAAAAGCAACACTTGCTTTTAAAACTCAACGAAGCGCTTCCAAGTTTTCTTTTGCACTTTTATGAAAGTAAATAATATCAAAGCGCAATTATAAACGGTAAGCAACGACTCGTCAAAAACTCTAATATCCTTTCTTTACTCACAGTCACAGAAAAAAATGGCCATCAACAAGGAATGGCCACTTGAAATATACATCATTTTTTCCCGAAACACGGTAGCACGTCTGCATATCTATCTATCCTTATCTTATATATATATATATATATGTGTCTATGTTCAGATAACTTATGGAAGTGGAGTTTAAAAATTACTTCAGTGCTTTCTTTGCGAATACTTTGGAGAAAACTTCATGTTCTAATGAGTTTAATTATGGCTGTCCGTTTATCCGTTAATCTCTGTATTCTTGTGTGTGTTCGTAATTAATTAAACCTTTAAATTGTTTGAAGAATGGAAGCGTTTTATTGCAGCCAGCAAGTTTACCAAAGATTGCATTCTACGTAGGGTCTTTGCTAACAAAAAGTCGGACAATTTTAAAAGTCCGTTATTCTCTTTGTAAGCCCCGATATTGACACAAAAAGCAAGTTATTTGGTTGTTTGGTTATGCCCTTTGTTATCTTCGGAAAAAGCTGGAAACGCAATATGTCTCTTTGTCTTTGTCTTTGAAAAGATTTAAAAATTTTCCAATTCCTCTAATAGAGAGATTAGATGAACAATAAGAAGATTCTTTTTCAACTTGTAGTTGAGCCCCAAAAGAGTTCAACATTCTTTCTATTGTAGTAGTTACTTCTCTATGTACAAACTCATACAAATGCAATTTTTATATACATCTTTTGATTTTTCGTAGTTTTATCTTCCAATTTCCCTTTTCTCTATTATTCCCTTTTGTTCTTTTATTTTATTTTATTTTATTTTTTGCAAATTTTTTCCCCCAGTACTTTATCTTTTAACTGCCATCAACAAGATGGCAACTTGAATTCGCGCGCCATAACAAGCATAACGAAAACAGTAAAGGAACAAAAAGCAAAGCTTTCCGCTTTTCAGAAACCAACCCTCTCGCACATTAACACATATATATACACCCAAACTCCTGTATATATATATGTAAATATATATATATGAATATATATATACGCACATGCACAATCGCTTAAACGGGTATCTGTAATAACTTTTTCATTCACGACATACATGTTTGGCATAAAGTACGAGACACATTTATAAAAGAGTACACAAGACAATGGAGAGACAACAATATGAGTTTTAAAGTTTCGTTCAATCTCGTTATTTGCCATATAGGAAATGGTCATCAGGGCGTGTAATTGAGTGCTACTGAACCTTTTTAACATTTTTATTTGCACATTAGCGAGAGCGAACGTCACAGACAGACTCAGACAGCAAATGTACTTAGCGAAGAAAAGGGAGATTTTTTATAAAAAGAAAAAAGTGTTGTTTTTGTTTTTTTTCATTTCAATAAAAAACTAAACTGAAAAGAAACATAAGCTAAAAATAATGATAAAATGAAACCATAAAATTCGTAACAATGTGTATAAGCAACCATTGCCTCAAAATTGTATCAATTTCAGTTTTCCATATCAGTTAACAGAGAGTTTTGTTGAAATTAACATAAAACAAACATTTCTCTGACTTTTTATGACTTGTTCTCTTCTTTGCTTTAACAGCACAATCTTTGAATTTAATTTTCATATTTTGTTAGTATCCAACATCTCATACTATATACACTACATACTGCGTACTATATAAACTCATACTCAGAGTTAAATATCTTTCATTCCCGACTCTTACTTCCTATCAAAATTGTAGACCGCTGCTTGCTTGCTTGCTTTGTCCTCACGATATTTATGAGTATAAAAGTGGAATCTTTTTGCATACACATTGAAATTCAGCTCGTAAAACTAACACATTCTAAAACTGCTTTCCACTCTCTAATGTCAGCATAAATCAAATTTTGCTTGTCTTTCGTTTTGTGATGCTTTTAGCACCATATTCTTACTATTTGCTTTTGCAAATTTTCAACTTGAAACTTCAAGAGATATGCGTTTTATTATCATCAGTTCCTTTTTCTTATCTCACTAACATTGTAATAACTTTGAAATAGTGTTGGCGTAAATGAGGAGAAAATCCATTTTAGATAGATTGAGTTTCTCAACCTAACTGGAAAAACAAGCGAGCATAAATTAATGGCCTTGTGGCTAGACTTATATTCTTAACATCACAAATAGCTATACTTTCATATTATAAACCATTTTCGTATCAGATTTTTCGATAATTTTTGTAAATCTGTAATAAAAGTGAAAAAAAAAATTATAAACATGAAATTTTTCATTGATTCTCGCAAATTTCCCTTTCTCTGTAGTTATGCGCGTTTCTCTGTAGTTATAAAATACCACTCGAAGACTGCTAAAGTTTTCATGTGATCGGTTAAGTGAAAAAATCAAAGTCTAGGCAACGAAATTCTGAAAGCGCTATGACATCCCTTGACCTTTTTTGTCCTAATGAGATCAATTGCTGTTAGATGCCGGACGCACTAGACGTACAGCTCTTCCTTAGAGAATAGCTGAGTCATATTCATAAAGACAATGTACCTTACCTGTATACATATATATGTAAATAAATCCACCAGATTCGAATCTTTATTAAATTCTTGCTTAGACGCCTCCTGGCGTCGATAGACGATAATAATATTTATTTACATTAATTTAGGTAAATAATGCGTTTTAAAATGAATGATTAAAATTTATTGATAATCAAATTTATTTAAAATTGTTACTTAACTAAATTTCCTAGGATTGTATGATAGATTATGTTAAAATTTCAACACTTTAGATTTTATCTGCAAGAGAATCTTACAGATTATTATGCCTTTTTCTATGCAACAACAACACGTTTAATTTCTAAAAAGTAGTTTGAAGTAAATAAACTTTCAGTTAGATTGTAAATATTTTATATATGCGATAGTAAAGAGCCGCAAAACGCACGCACACAAGGACACTCAAAGCCAAGCATACAATATAAGCTTTGCTGCTAGGTTCTTTGTTCATAGGTATGGACAATTTTAATATAAAGCAATTAATCTTAACTTGCTATTCTGCTCTTTCTTCTGCTTCATATTCTGCAGTCCTTTCTGCACATTACTTGAAAGTCACTCTTTTCAATGTGCACATTAACAAGCATTCCACATATTATCAACACTTAACTGAACCAAAATATAAAAAAAAAATAAAAAAAAAAATATAAAAACGGAAGCAATGTCTAGTTTTTACGTGTATGTGTATAGTCCTGTAATACGCTTATACATTCATACAAACATGTGCAAGCATATGCACAACTACGCATAAAGGACTTACAAGTACACTTACTATCACTACTATTACATGAACATTTGGTGTAATGTGAAATTTTGCACATTATAGTGTTAATGTGTCTCACTGCCGCATATAAAGCCAGTTATTTAATCAAACCAATCCTTTCCGTCTCGATATGCTTTATTCTCAACTATAAAACTGCTTACACACACACATATGTATATATATATATATATATATATATATCTACATAGACTAAAAGGTATATAAAATGTTATAGTTATACACCCACACATATGCTCGTTTGTATGTACATAGAAAATACGTAAAACTATACTTTATTGAAGTATTTAAGAATTTGTTCGTATAGCACTTACATAGCCCCTATTATATGGCCTGAATTCATTCAGCACATGAAGTGATGTGGAAAACTTTTTGCGGTGTTAATAACTTTACATATATACATGCTCATAATTGTATATATGTATATGTATATGGCATGGCATGGCATGACATATGTGCATGCGTAAATATTCATATAGACGAGCATATAAACTGGGAGCTTTTCTTTGTAAATGTGAAACAATTATTTAAATGACTTTTCTTCTTGCGAACAAGAATTTACTGTTCACAATACGCGAATAATGCTAAATTACTCTTTTTTTTTAATAGGGGATATGAAACCTAAAAAAACAAAAATCAAGTGAAATTAATTCGATTCCAAAGTTAAAAAGAGAGCTGCACTAAATATATAAGATTTAATAAAACGAAAGTCTTGTTGTAAACTTTGAAGACTTACTTAGCAATAGTAATAAGTTGGCCAAGCCAGGACAACAGAAGTCTTGGTTTCTTTGCCCCAGTCGAACTGTAATAGTTAAGTCTTTTAGCACAAAATTACTATAAATCCTGATGATAAGAAGTCAGAAAAAGCTGCGTTCTCTCACAAAAACACGACAACAAATACCTTCCCTTCACTTTCGGTATCTAGCATAGAAGCATTAGTAGCATGAATAACAGTCGATTATCAAAGGTTCGTTTAGGCTGTTTTGGGAAAAACGATTATTTTACATGTGTCTATCGCTAAATGGATTTGATATCTAAACTTCTGAAAAGGGATTATGGTCAATGACGTCTCAGAATAAGAAATACATTGTCTGCGTTATCGATGGCCGACATGAGAGAGCAATCCACTTGTGACACTGTGTCCGACCTTTTTAGAAGAAGAACAGAAACCCTACAACTTCCATACGAAAAGCTGTGATAAAGGGATACGGCTTTCATTACCGAAATATTACCGTCGCTGACAAGGTGATTAAAAATTTGTCTTTGTTTTCGGCTTGGTTGGCATGATATCATGAACGGCTTCAAAGACAAGCCAACAACAATGTCGCTAAGCTTCCAAAGCATAACGCCATCGTTTCTTAAATAAAGTTGTCTTTCATGACCGAAAAAATTCTTATCGCTTTTATGGGAACAAAAGATTACAATTTTCTCTCATTGTTCTCACAACCTTGGACTCAGACTTGGATTTTCAAATTTTAAACAATATAATGCAACACAGTGAGATTTTTTCATGTATTAAGACTAAACTAATAAACTACTTTAACTAATTTAATTTATGTAATTGTAAACACTGAACTGATAAGATCAACTATTGCCCCTTTTTAAGTCTTGTATTGCAGAGACAAACTAAGATGGCATTATCTTAACTGTGATTCAATTTCCTGCCCGTCCGAAAGTATCGTTTACATTTTTAATTTTTATTTAAGTTTGAAAAAATTGTGTGAGCAATATCGGTTGCAGTCCCCATTAGACTGGTATTAAAATTTTTATCATTTTCACAGGGATATTTTATTTTTTAATAAGATAGAGAATTTTATTTTAAATATAATAAAAAAATCATGCCAGATTTTTAATCGTTTCAATTCCATGCATGTGAACCGTGCTTACGTTGCAGTAGGTTGTCTAACTTTTACTTAGGAGCACAATTGTAATAGTTGTTGTTGTTTCTTTATTTAATTATTACCAGATTTCTCCCAAACATATGACCATATTTTCAGACGAAGCTAATATCTCCTTTCAAACGTCGATTGCGTTGTCCAAGGCTCATTTGAATGTGATATGCAAATAACCGGAAGGATAAGTACATTTTTGCCTCTTTGCGATGGAGTACAAAACTTCACTTCCTGTTAAGTGAAGTGTGTGTATTGCTATGTGAGTTTTTTTTTAATTGCCTTAGATGCAGGTACTCCTAATATCTTCTAATATTTTCGCAGCATCTAATTACAATAAAAGGACAAAGCCACTAAAAAAAGAAAACTCTCTGTTATATCTCCAGTATTACATAAGGAGATAAACATCAATACATGCGCATATGCGATACGTTACATACCTTACCTTTTCCTTTCAATGTACACACACACACACATATATATATATATATATATATATATATATATATATGTATTTTTTTTTATGTTTTAAAGAATGTATGTGTTGACATTTGTTTGTATTTGTCGTAAGTAACGGTATTGACCGTGGCGGCGTCCATGTTTATTATTGCAGACCAATGGGTTCTTTTTTTGCTCTTCGCTTTTTTTGAGCCCTGAACTCTGTGCACGCTAAACACCATACTGACAAACTCACGCTCGCTGATACACAAGCAATGGATATTGCTTGTGAAAATTTGCCACTTCAACAGCTCCTTGTGGAATGCCGTAAGCACTCTTGTGCGAACGAGCTTTACGGTATTTTTCATTTATTTTCTGCACATTTCGTTATTTATTCGTTTTTTTTTTTTTTCAACCGTCACGGGAGTAAGTTTACTCAACTTGTTATTGCGTTTGTAATAATCAAAGCGGTGGAGGAAAGCAATCTATGAAGATTTCATCAAAAAGAAAGAAAGATGAGGCCTTTATACGTGGCCTTTATTTGTTAAAGAGGCAGGGATTGCTTTCCGACCGGATGAAGAAATATGGAAAGCTATACGCGACGTCTAGTTTATAAGTTAAGTTTTAAATTGTTAAACTGAAATTTCAAATATCTCGGCCCATAGTCTGAACTGAAAAGAACGTTTAGTTCTGATTTTATATAAACCCCTATATGAAGTCTGTAATGCAAGAGTTAAGAATGTCCGCCCCTAACTTAGGAACATCATTTTAAATTACACTTTACATAAGCATTTGCTTACGTTTATCACAGCCATATATATACATTATAATATAAATTAAGTTTCTCCACGCAGCTAGTAATGCCTATTGTCGAAGAGACCGATATTTTGTGAACCAATTATTGCAAGGAAACGAGAAAATTTCTATACAAGTCGAAAGAACTGTACGAACTAAACTGTAATAATGTATTCGTCATAAAAGTTCGCATCAAGTACAAGCGGTTTGCCCCGCAGGTACTCAAAATTCGATCAAATATTTCTTATTCGCTTGTTTCTCTTCTTTTTTCCTTTCCTTTTTTAACCTCAATTCTATTTTATGTTTTTGTGTAACTTGGGAAGTTGTGAACTGATGCTGTTTGGAATTTTAAGTAGCCCTTTACAGTATAATCACGCAGACATATACTTTCGCAAAAATACACAACAACTTAAGGTTCAAATATGGAAAGTAAAAAATTAAAAGGAAAGAAGAGAAAAAAAAACATTGGAGAAAAATTTTAAGTAAATATCTAGTGTACAATGAGATAAAGTAAAATTATTTTTTGGTTTAAAGTAAAGAGAGAAGAAAAGAAATCAATATTTTTTGAAAACTAAAAGTTAAGAAATATTCTTTTCGTCTTCCGGCAAATTGCGGCGATAATAAATGCACTGTCGATAACAGCATACAACTTACCAACTAGGCCGTGGCAACTGCTCATTCCCTTTCCGCTCTCCTTTTTAACCGTCCACTGTATTACGCCTAAAAGAGACGCTGTTTAAGTGATTGGTTATATTAAAAACAAAAAAAAAAAAATCGTCTAAAGTAAGTTATTGCCGTTATTCGGAAATTGGGAAATAATTTCTAACTCTATTCCAAACAAATCACTTGTGAGCTGCTTACTTGAGTATGAGATTAAGTCGCAGTACTTCAAAGTTTATATAGTCTAATGCACAGACCAAACTGAAAAAAAGTCAGAATGTACGCCTTAATTAATCATCACCAGTAATAACACAGCGCAGAGGTGCATTAAGAACGCGTCTTTTCCATTTTTCTTTATTTTAAAATTTATTAACTTTTTTAAAGACAATTTATTAGAAGATTTGTGTTCTTCTACGTGAATGTAGACAAAGTTTATAAGGACGTAGAGTCAATGGTTTGAGAAAGGATTTTAATACATTTTATATTACACGTAGAGAAGATATTATTTCACCGCCCTTTATTGTACGTATTTCATTTTTGCACACTATCACCTTACTCCATTATAGCTTCTCCTTTTTACTTTGTGCTTTTACAGAAGGCGTCGTTCTGATGCCTAAATAGTGTCACCATCTCAAGGACCAGAAAAACTGCCAGTATTACTGCCGCGAAGATCGTCAATAGGCAACACCTCCTTAAACATCCCGCGAATTAGGATAGAACTATCAATATTCGCACAGTCACATCTTAGTCATATCGTGCCCCTCTTATTACCCATCGCGAGCGGTGCCAAAGGCACGCGTTTTAAATAGAATGTTGAAGATTTATGCAAGAAATTAATGTATATTTGTACATTACTTTGTAGGCATGTGAAGGGCGTAGAAGAAGAATATAAAAATTATCTGGTGAAACCGTAACAAATTCATTTTATTTTTATTATTTTTGAACGCGTGAACTGACTTAGTACAGATTTCAAAATTATAGTGAAACTAAGCAATTTGATGCGTCTCATGTCCGTACGGCGAATAGATTTTGAAATACTTATCATTGGAAAATAGACAAAAATTAAAATTTTGGAACTATTAAAAGACAGAAATGGGTTTACCTCAGTTAAAGGCCATTATAAGCCCGATGTCTTCGTTAGTTTTGTCTGCAAACAGAGTGTTCTATTTGTGCACGCGGGTGGAGTCCTATTTTCATAAACGACCGTTTCGGACACATCTTCACATTATTAGGCAGCCGAGTAGTCGAGCGCGGATACCCAGCTGCGGTAATACCTATCCCTTTCTTTTATCGCACTTTCTTTCGACCATCGCGGTGTTATACGCCTGTGGGAGATCGCTTCAGTTTTTGATCATACTAAAACATATACACACATATATGTGGCCAGAAAAAAGAATTAAGCCCAGACGGCCCCCTCTCTATTCCCACACCTATGCGATCGTGAAACGGAATGACGCCTTGCGTATGTACCAATTCTCAACGTTTTATCGCAGTTGCATACTTTGATCGCATTAGTTGCTGAAAGCAGAGAATGCAATCACACACCTGAAGCAGCTTACCATGCACGATTCCTTTTCAATCTTGCCTGCGAAATTTTGCCTATTTGCTCGAAAGGACGTTGTTCAATATAGTAAGTTTCAAAATGCAGTTATTTTTTTTTAATTATCTCTGCAACGCCACCTCTCAATCACTTCATAGTATGACTTGATGGAGTTTACGTAATGAAAGTTATGCGACTCTAAAGTACACATTGAGAAAAACGCTACAAATTTTTTCCAGTAATACTTACAATAGACTATAGACGGATTTAACAGACGGACAAAGCCACAAAGATTAAATAATTCAAGTTCAAAATCAAGAATATCTTTAGAAAGTCTAAATGAGCTTCAAGCACTGAGGTTCTATGTTCATAATAAAGATGATAACGTCATTTTTTAACGAATTTTTCAATGTTTAGTACGTTTTATGAAATCTCTGACATGTATTTTTCAGTATTGCACGGGGAAATGAGGCAATTAGCCTATTTATGATTTACCCTATAGGATAACAGACAATAGTTTGTGTTTAAAGGGGATGACAATGTTATATCTTATCTAATCTTAAATAATAAAGTTAGCGAAAATAACTAAGGAAAACCTACAGCATATACAATTCTTCGGCATTACTTATCATCAGATTTTGCGTGAACGGACGTCAACCATACTCCATGCATATGCGCGCATTGTTTCCATTCTGAGCTGAATAAAATCACATTTGTTGTGGTTAAGGATTACGGCTTAGTTAAAAAAGAATTAAACGAAATTGTGGTCGGTTAGAGAAGCATTAGACGTCGTCGAAAATTGTTGACATGAAATTTTGCTAACACTGCCTTAAAAATGTCTTAATGTTCGGGAAAAAGAAAATTAAAGCACATTTTTTCTAACAAGAATTTAAGTTAAAAAATTGAAAAGTTTTTCTAATCTTATCATGCAATTAAACAATCACTAAGATAAATTACGTTTCTTATTCACTTTTCCTGGCTAGATGGCACTTAGGGTTCACTTGGTTTTGAAATATAGTTCAATAAAATTGTGACCACCCTAATATATACAATTGAGCATATGTTCAGATCACATATTCTGTTTACAGTGCGTTTGAAAAGCGTGATATTTGCTTATATTACAGAGCCAAGCATTTCACATTTTATTGTAAAATAATTTTCTATGGCAATTTATCGGTGCGTGTATTAGAAACCATTGAAAATTATGTTATAATTACTTTCTGTATTTCTAAAAAAAAACTCTTACTTCAAGCTAGAAAAAGAGTACACAAAAAGATTCTTACATTTTCACCTACCAGGCTTCTTAAAAAAAATTAACTTCAAACTGAATCTTTTCATATTTAAAACGTAATATTTTCCTAGTTCGAAAGATATATCATTCAACATAAATGAGAGCACAGCAAAAATAACACCCTATGCAAGCGTAACAGTACTCTTATAAAAATGTACGATAAGATTCTAGTTCCATTGCTTATAGATGGACTCGGGTCCGTCAGCTGATGCTGTAAAATAGACCATCAAAAAGGTGCAGACACAGCGCACAGGGCACAAGCACTCATACACGCTTGCTTGACGTTCTCTACAGAAAAGCCTTAAAAGATGGGTATCTAAGTTTCATGCAGTTCTTGGCGTTTCTAGCAAAGTTAAGATCAAATGCTTAACCAAAATCCAAGAAAACCATCCTTAAACAACGACAAGTAGTGTATGCTTGGTGCTCAGACTATGGGTTGATTAACCTAATTTTCTCTTTTAACTTCACTGTGGAGGTATTCGGGAGTTAAATTTTTGTGCTATAGGCTTGAGAAACTTAATGCCCTCTTTGTGTTGAGAGCAACTTCGCAAAAATAGACCCAAAGAGCAATATAAATTTCAATATAGCATAACGTACTAGAAAAATCCTTACATAAAGAGCACAAAAGTGTAAATCTGAGTTATAACCCCATCTTGGAAACAATTGCCGGCCATGGATTAACACAGGAATTAAATATTACAAAAATAGGAAAAACCAAATTTTCAAGCAGCTTGTGAAAAGTAATTCTGCTTACAACTATTCCTAACTAATTTTATAAGTTAAGTTCAACAGAAAAATATCCGAGTCGTCTGATGAGATTCCAGCCTCAAAATGCTTTGATGAATACTTCCGGCAAAATTTTTCAACTGCTAATTCAGATTTAACTGTAAACTATCTGTATCCGATATCTAACTCGGTTTTGATTCCTAATCGGTCACTTCAGAAAATGATGATTTAGGTGGTTTAACTTTGCTAAAATATAGTTCTGAGCCTCGCCCAGATGGGATTTCATCATATGTACTTAATTCACGCTCTGTTGAGCTATGTGGTGTTATTTGAATGAGTTTTATTCAGTCCTTGGAATCAGGCGTTTTCTCTTTATATTGGAAGAGTAGTTTCCTTATTTCGCTTCACAGATGTGGAAACAGACATCACATTGAGAACGATGGAGGAACCATTTAAATGAACCATAACCTCGAATATACTTAACAGGGTGATGTGTGTTGTGAAATATCCACCACAACGGTGTCCTCGCTAAGAAGAGCTACCAACAGCAACACATGTAACAAAGGCCACAGGATATTATACGTTAATATTTCAACAGGCGCTCCGCTTTGTATTACAAAACTCTTCGAGCAAACGCTAAGCGCATTAACCTAGAACGTGTTTTCAGCTGAAATGCATGCCGGATCTCATAAGCATACCCCAAAAAAAGATAATTACGTTGCTATCCTCAATTTACCAGATATCCTTTCTATTCGGAATTTTTATTTCATTAGAAAGATGAAAATACTTTGAACGACTTTTCTGAAACAAGCGCGCTTTCTTCCTTAAAAAGAAGAAACCATTAGTTATTCTGAAATCTTGGTATTAAATATTTGCTGACTTGCAGGGCCCTTTTTACATCGAACATAGTTTCTTAGATGTCAAAGCTGTTCGAACTTTGTGTTCACATGGAATCTTTTTTACTCAAGTCAGTAAATCAGAAAAGAGAAACCAAAGTTCGTTTCTTTTTCTCTTTGAAAAATCTTTGAAATTCTGTTTCTTGTTTCATTTAGGTCTGTCAGTGTTAAATTAATTTTCTAAAATATATGCTTTGAACTGATTAATATAAAAAGTTAAGTCGAGTGCGACTTGAGAGACGTCCTTTGTGCATGTAGTACGATACTGTCCACAAGGAAGTGGAAGAAGAGAAAGAGCCAAAAAATGGTAGGCCGCAGCCTAGGAAATTTAATTAATTCACTAACTGAGCACTCACTAGGGCGCTGCTTCGCAATATGATCCAATCGTACTAGAATTTGAATTCACGAAGACCGGCTAATATATCGAAAACGTCTTTACATAAGTTTCACTAAAGCATAAATAATTTGTTAATAACTTTTCTTTTCCCAGTGTAGGCGAAACAACGCATCAAATTGAAGAATGTTTCAATTCGACCCGATAAAGAAAAAAAAAGCAAAATTTAATAATAAATTTTTACACATTTTTACGAGATTCGAAAGAAAAGACGGACTTTGCATTAAAACGATCCAACGACTTATGTTTGTCGAGCGTATAATTTTCGGTTATTTATTTCCATACGTTACAAAAACATGAAGAATTGGATATACTTCGCCCATAGTAACATAACAACAGCCAAACGGTATGTATGGTAAAATAGGATTATGTGAGATTCTTTCTGCAATCGATCATATTTTAAAAGTTAATTGTTGCGTTTTTTTCTTTTTCCTCTCCTCATGTATTTGTCTATGTTATGATTTGACAGAATTGTGACAACAATTTAACAGTTGTTGTGTATTGTATCTGTGTGGTGAAAATTCATTAATCCGCTAACCCACAATAAATGGTTCTTGCTATCAGTTTGCCTAAACATTGACAGACATATAGACAATGAAGCGAAACAACATATCGATCATTGTCAATTGAATAGAGCGGTGGGTCCTCCCTCTTGTTATTTGCCTTTCGCTAAAATCAAATAATATGAATTTTAATTAGATTTCCGTTTCATAATGAAATTTTGTCGTTATACAATATTAGTGCTGTAGTAAGGACTCCGCTATTAGTTATAGTAAACCAGTAACCAGAATATTCGTTTAGAGAGTGGTCTTATATTTTTCTTGATATTGAAAGTTAAATGCCAGGTATGCCGTTATTAACGCTAATTGTGATTAAAGCTTTTGAATTTGACTTCTTTCGCTAATAGTTTAGTAAAGAATATCTATCGTGAACCCTTACTAATGGCTCCATACGCGTCTGTATAGCGTTAACATCATTAGACTCTGGGGAACAGTTAAAATATCCTTAATTCTCAGAGTAGCTAATTTAATGGTTACTAAGCGTTCGTGGCATCATTGCCATGATATGGTAAAGTACAAGTAATACGAAAGCAATTACGTTGATTGTAAACAAATTGCTTACTTGAGCCGCGTATAACGTAAGGAAAAGTGTATAGAAAAGTGAAACATTTCCATCACGACTTACGGCACAATCAAACAGAGTAAGTAAATGACGAAATACTTTCATCATCATCAACAACAGATCTAATTACACTAAAAGCTAGAAAACCCTTAAGTATAGCAACACGATCTTAAGTGGTTAATTAAATGCAACTATTGTTAAAAAAGTAAAAAATCGGAAAAAAAAAAGCATAACATAACCTTATTACAAGCGTGCGTGAGTCAGCAACATAAGGTAAAATCGTCAAAAAAGAGAAAGAAGAAGGAGATGAAAAATACAAGAATTAAAACGAAAATGAAAAGAAATGTGAACTTAACTGCTTTAACTGCTGCACGTCACACTGTCATATGGCCGATGAATTGTATTGAGTAAACAACTTTTCGTTTTTTTTTCATTTTTTTTTCTTTTTTTTTTTACTTTCATTTATTAAATTAATACTAAAATTGAACTCTAATGGAAAACGATGAAAAAACCCCGACATGCAAAGGTAAAGTGAAACCTTAAAACGAATGAACACATTTAACGTATAAGACGTTCCTTCCTGTGTGTCAGTGCTAAAACTAATAGCTGCCATTGAAAGAAGTAAATAAATTTATATTCAGGCTGTTTAAACAGACTCTTGTTATATATTTATTAGATCATATATACGCCTGAATGGCCGAGTAGGCAACGGGTCTCGCCTAGCAACTCTCTAGGGTCGTGGATTCGAATCTCAAATGCGGTAGAGTTTTTAATAACGCCGATAGATAGCCTTAGATGCGCTAGTGCTTTAAGACTTTAGCTTTAAAATTTTTGTTTTGGCTCATACATATCTACAAAAAAATATCTGTCCAAAAATCGCATTTCCATGAAATTTGCTTGAATGTTTTGCTGCACCCTAAAGCATAAAAACCAATTCAGCGAGCGATGCAATAGATCAAAATATGGCATAACTTAATCTGAAAGAGTTCTTGCCTTCTCCATTAAAGAGAGATATCTCTTTAGTTTGCAGTTAAAGATATAAAAGATCTCGTGAAGCCAGAAGCATTGTTTAGCTTAAAACCCGCATTATATACCGTCTTATCACTATGGTCGCATTTGTATGCTAACCAGATGACAGGAGATCTAAAGTGAATACCAGCTTCCCCCCAAATACGCTGCATCTATAATTTAAGGATCTCTGATCTCAATATTTAGGCAATAGAAGCAGAAACTAATTAGAAGAAAATAAGTCGTATCATAACTTTAAACTGTAAAATAATAAATAGTTCAGGAGCTACCAACGCTGCCTCCAGGAATGATATGACTTAAGCGGACAATATTATAGGCGAACCTCTTGTAAGGAAGTGAAATGTACAGAACACTACTGACCCCTAAAGACACGAATCTTAGACCATGAACTAGTTTGACTGAATTATTTTAGCGTTGCATAATAACTAAGTAGGCTCAGTAAATCCATTGAAAGTAATTCTATGGAATAATAAAGCATTTGGCAACTAAACGTTCTAAAAAATATTTATTTTCTTTAATTTTGCTCTTATTACACCAATCGGAATCTGTCTCTCTGCTCTCTAGTTGTTGCGTGTTTTGGTATTCAACCTATGCATCTATCCACTGTTTACGTTCAACCTTCACGTCGCGGACTTCGATGAAATGTGGAACGCTGACATGTCTTCTTTTAAGAACGGACTTTATAGCAAATGGATTAGACCGAATTTTTCCACATTAAAAGTCAAAGTGATGTGGTGGAATGATAGACCTTGCCCGAACACAACCCTTTAACTTATTTGCGTCTTTCGATCATACTGCATCTCAAAGTATGATACAAGACCGCCTAGAAATTAACGAACGTTTTTTAATTCGCCTTTTTTCGTCGGTAATCACGCGCCGTTCTTGTCGCCGCCCCGATTAATATACAATTGATCAACCTGTTAAAAAATATTCGAATCGACATAAACTTTTTGCCATATTCTTATGCCCATAAACTAATTAAGTGAAAAACTGAAAGAATTTTGATGTTATGCAGAGTGCTTCTAATGGCTTTTAATGATATTAAATACCTAGGCGACCAGTTTGTGTCACAAATTAAATGTAATTAACTGTAAGAATATACTGAACCTAAATTTATAGTCAGCACAAGTCATAGCGAGGAAAATAATAGAACTGCCATGAGATCCACTTCGGAAATGATCTAAACTTTTTAGCAAAAATCACTTACGATCCGGAGAAGGAGCAATTTAAATTCCTTTCAAACAATTTCAAGCTGCATAAACAAACTTCGTAATGTTTTTTATCTCACAAGACACAAGAAGTACAAGTGCCCCAAGCAAGCTATGGTTTTACTTCGGCGCAGTGGATTCCAAACGACATCGTGAAAGACGACGGCCCGTATTTATTTCAACGACTTCAGTCATTAGCAAAAACTTCGTCTAGCTGGCACCAGGAAGATTTCCATGGAAATGCCATTGTTACCGCTAGAATTGCTGACGGAAACGCATACCTTCGGCTTCAACGGATTATACGATTTTTCTAACTAACACGACTAGATCGTAACGGTCATTGCGATCCATTGCCTGTTCCCCTTGAGGGGATTTAAAAAAATCTGGACACGTTCGGCAGGTAGTGTGCCGCAAAAAGAATGAAAGTATCGAATAATTGAACGCAAAGTTCAATTAAGTCCTCGATTGATCAAAAACTCTCTAGTTGAGTTGGGCTTCTCAACTTTTTCCGAAGTAAGTCCCGGAAGTTTATTACAAATTTGCGAACAATCCTGATCATTTCCTAACATGGTTTGTGTTTGGATTCAGGATTCGATTTGAACATTGTTATCTCTTTCTCTCTCTCTCTCTCTCTCTCTATTCAACAGACAAACATAGCTTAAGAATACTTACGGATACTTTCCATTGACTTTCGCGATGTGACAAAGAGAAAGACAAACTTAATTGACCTCGCTAACTAGAAGCCGAAATATTTAATATTCACATCACATATTACGTATGATGAACGTATATATAAACAAGAAACACATAATTTCGGAAACCTTTAAAACAGCTTAAAATCTATTAAGCGGATTTGAAATGTTTACGCCTCAAATTTCTGAAGACCGCCCAAGTTGCGTGAAAGAAGGAAGCATTTGCATTTATATTTACATTCATTCATGTTGCAGCAGTTGTTTTTGTTAAGTGACTAAGGCGTTAAACGTTATTGCAGATCCTTGAAAAATGAAAAATTATGACAAAAACACGACCATGACCACCAAAGATGAACAAAAAGTGCAAGATATTGATTTTCGTAATTTGATCTTTAATGTATAAGCACTAATGCAGAGGATATTTATAGTTAAGGAGAAAATGCTTAGCAATCAGTTCACTTAGCACCTCTTAAAATTTTTAAACATTAATAGAAGGGAGTAAACACAACTCGCATATATAACGTGTAATACAAAACAGGATACTTACAATGGATAGGGAAGAGAATGAAGTGCAAAATGGTTGTTGTCATCTAAAATTGTGATGGATGTCATCTCGACATTCATTTTATAAATAGAGCTAATTAAAAACGCATCAACCAGATAAGGGAAACGATGATCCTTTTCCTTTTGAATATTTAAATAAATTAAAATTTTTTTTTATTATATTTTTTTTTTTTTCTTTTTCTCCTTTTTAACTCATCAACAGAAAGAAGCTGTGACAACCCCGAACATAAAATGCTAAAAAGATTGTCTTCGAATGTATGTGCGCATAAATGAATGATTTATCTGTGTGTGTTGTTGTGGTTAGTTTGTGTGTTATATATCCAGGGAGGTCCTTCTTTGTCTCTTTATTAAGGAAGAAAATATAGATCTGCGAAATTTTTAGCATAACAAAAAGGTTACTGCTGTTAAATGTTTGCATAGACAAGAAGCTGATCTACCATTTGACAGATGCAACATCAACATCAACAGATTTTCACATCTTTCACATCTTTCGTCTTCTGAGTGTGACTCTTTTTCTAAAGACTGAAAATTTTCAATGCAATTTAGATCACTTTACCTATAAACAAAGAAAACAAAAAAAAACGTCGTGTATTCACAGTCAAAATGTTTCCTGCCCATCAACTCATTTCATTGAGTTTTCCTTTAGGGCGTTCTTTAGAACTCTAAGACAAAATGACAGTTTTTCAAGGTTTACTTTCACAGCAAAGGTACGCTTGGTGGTAATTGAAGAACAAAATGATGTTAATTAACTTGTGATTATCGAGACTTTTCATTAAAAACGGTTGTTTTTGCGCTCGCTTCACTATATTCTATCTGTTTAACAGCAAAAATATTTTCGCTTGCGTTAATTCTTATAACGAATATTGGTCCATTTTTCAAATACCACGTCTACCGCATCTACTTAGTAGTTGATAATTCGGGAACCGGTTTTAAATACAATCCAATTAAACAGAAAATTAAAGTAAACTTTTTTTCCTAATATTATTCATGGCTTGTAGCCGTAAGACAAATTAAAAGCAAAAGTTGGGCAAGACTCTGCTCCACAAACTTTACCTAATAAAATCCGTAATAAAAACTTATTTCCATATAAAAACGCACTTCCCACAGGAAACCTTACATACTAGAAGACTCATAACTTGAGCTGATCTAAAGGTGTGTTCGTCGTAAAGTACTAGGAGCTAGCCTTTGCTTGCATATAAAATCTTACTTTCTATGAGAATCCGTACATGAAAAGTGGTTGAAAAAATAGACCAGCGTGATCCAAACTTAGCGCAGTAAATTCTTCATATCCAATAACTATTTTAAACCGACTTTTACTATAATATATTAAAAAGTAGAACCTGCTGCCATGCAAAGGCATACTATTTTGTAAGAATGTTTATATGAGAAAGGGATTCGAAATATTGTATCTTCCTATCTTCCTACTTTTTACTTTCATTTCATATACCTTTAGTTAGCCAGGGATTTTTGTCGAGCGATCATAAAAACTGCAAGCTTTTTTTATTTAATGGCTCTGTTGTAACAGAATATTGTATAGAAAGCGGTAAAAGCCGTGTGGACCAATCCATCTTCAATAGAGTTCAATTCTGAGTCAGGGTGCATATCGATTAATCAAATTTTGACAAAACATCTTAGTAATTCCAACTTGTAGATTATTCAAAAGAATACACCAATAAACAGACAGACGGACAAATTGAATATACCCTATACAAGGAGTCGGCAACCTATAACCCCGAGAGGCCCATTTGATAATTTCAAGTAACCCACTTTAATTCCGAAAAAAAATACCAAATATAAAAACAGATTATAGCACATAAAGGTGAAACAAAAATTTTGAGAATTAAAAAATAGATACCAAGAAAACACTTATGCATTATTCTTGCTATTCACTAAAAGACTCTTTTAATAAGAAAATATCTGTGACGCCAATATCTCTTTAATACTCACATTTTGGTTGATTTTTATCCGCAGTCAAAAAAGATTGCCGACCTATGCTCGGTACCATAGGTTATGTATAATAAGGAATGTTTTGCATATTTTTTATACAAATGTCTTCCCACAAAAGGACAGAAAAGTGAAATGAGACTCAGTTCGAACTATTTTTTTTTGTTTACTTATTTGTCTTAGAAACTGCGCCATATTATTTAGGTTTAGTTCACTTAATAATCCTTATATGCGAAGGGGGGGCGAAAGATAGATCAATATGGGCCAAATGGAACACGGCGAATTTATGGGTCATTTATGGGTAATTTGGACGCATTTTCATAGTAAAAAAAGAAAAACTAAATCTGTTTTTCTTTCTAGGAAGGATGGAGGGTTAAAAAATGATTTCATCCCACCCAGGATTTCCAAATTTAATTAGTAGGTTAAAATAGCGTCTTTGATTAATTTTTCTCAGAAATTATTAAAGATGCAAAATTTTTTTCGAATAAGGAAATTTGAAAATAAAGCGTTAAAGGAGAAGTGGTCGACGAAGTTATCGATTCGAATAATTCCTTTTTTTTTTTGTAATACGATCGATCACTCAGCGTCCGGCGACGGCCATGAAGAACAGAAACGAAATAAAGAAATAGTAAGCGGATGGCCGCAGACTATCGCCCAATCGGTCTGCTCAATCGGTCTGCCTTTGTCGACTGAGCACTCACAATAGCTATGACTACAGAGAACTCTACCGCACTTGAGATTTGAATCCGCGAATCTTGAGTTGATTGTCGCGATTATTACCAGCTAAGCTACTCAAGCTCATCCGAACCATTTGCGAATCAATAACGTTCCTCCTTAGGTAAAAATATATGAAAATATCGAGAAAATTCCATCAAAATGTCTCGCGAATTACAAAATGTGACTTGAGGACAAAACAAAAAAAAAATAAATAAAAGGCATCACACAGATAGATGAGCAAACGAGCGGACTTTAATCGATTTTACTTGCTACAATAAAAAATCGCTTCTTCTTCGCCATAAGAAAAAAATGCCCAAAAAGATCTTGAGTAATGCTCTTCAAACCTAATAAGATTTCAGAAGTTTATGCTATTTGAACAATAGGCCTTGGAAAAATCAGATGATTGTTCCGTTTCATATTCTTGGCCATCTAATCCGCCTTTGTTTGGCTTCTCTGCAGAAAAATTGCTCGAATTAAAACCTCACGTGCCGTAAATTTCAGGCCTACTGCAACACTGCAACACTGCACCATTCCTTCTTGGACAATCCAAGATTTTAAAAAATTTTTTAAATATATAAAATGCTCACCAACTAAAGCCTTTGAAAATCTGAAATTATCTCCAATCTACGAAAATGAAAAAGAAATTTCTTAACAGCTCTTACAAATAATATAAATTTCTTTTCAGAGGTGAGAAAATCTTACTTTCTTTTTTTCCCTTTTTTTAAATCTTAATCTCTATAATAATTATATAAATACTTTCTAATCTCTTCTAAATGTTTGAAGAAAACTCCCTGGCGTGCAATTGAGTTAAGCGAAAAATGTTTTACTCATTAATTAGTAATGATGGAATAGTATTGTTGCACGTAAGAATTAGTTCTTTTCCACAGGTGATATGAAGGTTTTGGCTTCATTCTTGTTCATTTCAGGTCTGTTGGTGGTCATGGTAAAATTGATGCGCTCCACCTCTTTGACTTTTCAACGTACATTCCATTGATGTTTAAATTCATAAGCAAAGATGTATAAAGCAAAAAAAAGAAAAAGTAAAACGAAATACATAAGACAATAATTCATCATGAGAACAGTCTATAAAACCGGGCCTACTCATCATATGCTGTGAGATGCCAATTCTGGCTTCAGATTTCGTTCTAAAGTTTCTTTCGTAAACTTTGCGACATTTTCTTCAGTCAAATGTACTTAAAACGCTTCTCAGAATACAATCTATTTTTTTCTACCCTTCGCAAAAAGATGAGACGTATAATGAGTTTGTCAAAGCGGTTGAAACTCCTAAAAGGAACCTCCAAGGGTCTCATAAAGTACTCATATTTTTGATCAGCATTAAATTCTAAGTCGTCTTAGGCCATGCATGCATGCCCATCTGTCCGCCTGTCTTTCTGGCTGTCTGCGGGCGCAAAAGCAAGGCTATCGACTTTAAATTTACGTAGAAACGTTGGAAATTCTTACAGTCAACTTGGTATTAAGAGTGGAACATATTGGTCAAGGTTCACTGCCGCACTAAAGCGTAAATTCAACGCAACTTCGTTTCTCTAAGCAAAAATTTGTGAATTCTTGGTCATTAGTCGTAATCTATGAGAAAATGAAACCTGAGCTTTTCTAAGTTCACTCTATGATGGATTCTACCATTCATACACAAAAATGGGCAAAATCGGCGACGCCCCCACAAAGTTATAAGCAAGCAAATTTCTGCTTATTAGTCATAAGGCAGAATGACAGAATGTCGAAAATTCTCCTTAGCATTCTTCAATTCACCAATTTTAAAAAAAGATGGTGGACACCACGGGGGGGACGATTCGTTTCTTTTAACAGTATGGTCGATTGGCTATCAAATAAAAGAACTTAAATCATAGAATGCTTCGAACCAAGTGTGTTAGTTTTAAGTAAAATATCGTTGACGTCACAACAAGTAAATTTCTTCTTCCCAATCCGATCTGTCGTTATGGGTATCAAAGAAAAGGATTTGGAGTATAGATAGTGGATAGCGGATAGAAGATGGATTGTTATCCATAAATTACAAGATACAAACGATATAAATTTTCCACTTATATTACGCAAAAATTGATAAAATCAGCCACGCCCATGCAATATTATAGAATATGAAATTTAAGTTTTTTTTCTTTTTTATGGAATTTGTTAGGGTACCAGCGATGGATATAAAAGATTCCGTCGCGTCCGAATCTAATTTCATTGACTGACAAATACATCCAAGAAATACATTTAATGTGTGAACACTGTCGTGCATTATTTTGTTAGAATTTTTAACAAAGTCTAACTAACTTATTCAGAACGAGAAGATCAACGTGCTTAGGCTTGTAATTTTCAACGATTGTCAAAGAAATTCATTTTTCACATAGTGCAATGGAGAATATAAAATACGATTACCCAAGATCGATAATTATGCCAGCAGATATCAAAGTCGGGTACGATCTGTTAAATAAAAAAGTGATATGACTCATTATCAAATTTAAACATCCTTAGACATTCTAAAGAAGAATATGCGAGCAATGGTGCAAGAACATCTAACGAAGAGCGAGAATATCTAACGTCATCTTAGCCACGGTTGCCGCAAAATTCCTTACCGCATGAATTAGTCAAAAAAGAAGGAAACAATTCTTGCCGCAATGAGTCAAATTGTTGTTTCGCTTATGGAAAAGGTCGATGCTAACATCATCAGCATTATTCCAAGTTTGAAGTAGAGGATTGATTTAAAACAAGACGAAACATGCTATCGCACATAGCATGATTCTCCCACGTGGAAATTCGGTTACCACGTTTTGTCGTAAGCTAATAATTTCTTGAGAACATAGCCATTAGTCTACTTACTCCTGATAGAATATGTAATGATTTGCCTTAATTTTCACATATGAAAGCAAATCTACAGGTCCAAAAATTTTCGATACAAAAACCACGTTTTGTTGATTATAGAAAAGATTTCATGAAAATTGATTCCATCGCATTAAGTTTTGCATTACTAGTCCGCCGATTGAAAAACCCAAGTTACCCACCTACTCAATATTGATCTGCGAGCCAAAATAAGTTTTACTTTGTCACCTAGAGGACTCTAAAAGAAAATGTAAGTATTGTGCCGCATCTGGGCTTCGAGCTATTACAATTTAAAAATGCATTTCATCCTTTTATGTCACAACCAGCGATTAAGATTAACTAGCGTTACATCCATCTATACACCTAGTATGAGGCTCAACAATTTTTAGTTTATCGAATGAGCGCGCTAAGCTTCTTTCCGGTTTTTCTTTTTTCTATTTTATCTACAGTAGGCGAACAGAGTTGAAATACCTAAATAATCTGAGACTACATTTTGAGAAGCCTTAGATTTATTACGCCTGAGCGGGTGGGCAAATGACAATCGCCACTTACAAATCAATGCAAGTGCTCAGTCGCTAAGAGCATAGTGCCCTACCAACTGCAAACGTACCGCCCTAGATTATAGCCGCTTTCACTTTCTGGTTCTTAGTCTTTCCTCCAGAATTAATATTTGCTTCTCTTTGCTATCATCGTGTTACACGTGTCGGAGACATTCCCCGAGTGATTGGCACTCTACGAATTGACATAACAGACAAAGGACATACGGATAGACAAGTAAGAAAGCTAGCCCAATCGATTTTGTATCGCTTATCAAGCGAATATATAATTGCGGGGTCTGTATGTGTATGTGATTCTAAATGTTACAAAGCGTATGATAAAACTAAAATACTACTATGGTGGTAAGTTGTAAAGAGAAAATAAATAAATAAACAAAAATTCATCATTAACATTCAACAGAGTTTTTATGTTAAATCCCTAGAAGAGAAGGAAAAACGTCCCACCACATAATTTTCAAAATTACGCGTCGTTTAATCTGTGATTTATGTCCTCAACGCAACAACAACAACAGGAACAACAATAAGAGTAGCAAAGCCAATAAAATAATACAATTGAATGTGTGACTGCAGTAAGCAAAACCTTCGATAGTCTCTGCGGTTAGTTGTTGAGGCTGTTGTTGTAATTGTTGTTGTTGTTTTTTGTTTGACTTTCATTCACAATTCATTGTTAATGAGTCAAATTACAAAAACACACAAAAAATGTCTTAAAAATCGAAAACATGAAATATTGCATAATCAAATATAAATATAAATAATAATAATAATAACAAAGGGATTCAGGGAAAAATTTCCTCTAAACATTATTAAGGTTTTTAAAGGAGGACGTATGGCTACGCTTATATAAGTGTGGTTATGTGTCGTTTACAATTTCGCGCCCAGTTTAAAATCTTTACCATAAATACGAATTTTATGACTTTTCTCTTTTTCTTATGAGCCTTTGTCATTAATAGTTTCCTTACTTTCGCTAACATTCCGTCCACCAATGTCATTTACGATCTTTTGTGACATTTATGTTACAGTTATAATAAGCTTCTCATAACATTTATCGCAATTACAAGGAGAAATATGTTTTAAAAAATTATTTTATTTCTCTGGTTAGTCTTTCAATATCAATCAATTGCTCTAATGTATTTAATATATATATAGTGTACATATATATAGTAAATGAAAATTTCATAGATATTAAGTGCTTGATGGATGTTTACAAACAAAACACTTGTAGAAGACTTGGTAGTTCTTTTCTTTTTTGGAGATTATCTTTGATTTCTTAAAAAAAGATTCTATTAAAAGAAGAAGCGGAAGTTATCAAAAGCCTGAAAGGCAGACACGTGCACTTTAGGAAATTTCCGTAATTTTTAAAATAAATAATGAATAATCGAGAATCAAGTGCTGCCTAATAACACTTAAGATAAACTTTTCTACTTTAAATAGAAATCTAATGGAATGTGGTCCTAAATCTTGAAGTCCACAACAGCATAGTTTAAAGCCATTTACATTAAGAGAAAGGAAATTATCAGCGCAGCTTAATAATTTTTGGTTTCAAGAGAACACTGACGAGCTAGCATCGTACCGCACCCCGCCAGAGAGATCACTCGTTTACCTTTGACTTTACACCAGCCATCGATTGAAGTATCTACGGCTTATCATCATCAGATCGTGTGTGCGAGAAGAGTAACCAGCTAAGAATTTAATTATTCATGTATTCTGAGTTTTCTGAGAGTTGCATCGTTAAGCCAATCCGCTTTAATAAAAAAGAAAAATTTTGCACCCGCTACCAAAAGGTAGGATACAACCGGGTGCACAGATAAATCATTGCCGGCTTTTTTTTATGAAAACAAAACTATCATCTCGTTTGGATTGAGATAAGGAATGATGGACAGACACATTACGGGGAGACAAATCAATGGATGCACTCATGGAAGGACAGGCACATTTAAGGAAGGAAGCATGACTAGATTCACGGACGGACAAGGGTAGAAGGACATGGACGGGCGCATAGATGAGCGAATGATCGGATGGGCACAAAATTCAAAAGTGATTAATTGAATGGATAGACGGAGGGACGGGCGGATAGCGGCTGTTTGATCAGATGGTCTCAGGAAAAGTTCAAAGAATCGCAAATGCACCGAAAAGATCAACATACAGGTCGATAGAAGCGCAGACGTTCAAACCGGCAAAGAGGACCAGCGTTTGAATGACAACCGCGTTTAATTTTCTCGAGTTTTTTTAAAACACATATTAATAATAGCTTCCTTTGCTTCAAGCTGCGTCCTTAACAAGCAAATGCCTGTGACATCATTTTTATTCAAAAACAATTCAAGTCTTTTTGAAAGTCATATTGACAAGCTTGGCATTAAGCGGCTACTGAAAGGTAAGTCAGCATTTGGTAGCTGGATTTGGGATTAATGATACTTCCTACTAGCAAATCGACAAGCGCAATGGATTGTTCAACAAATCATGCCATTCGATGCCATATATGCCAGTTATAGTTTGAAAGCAGAGTTAAATGTTTTCACCATTGTCCATTTATTGCGTTTAATGTAGGCATTCGCGTGCAAGTCTCTGCGAAAGCCGCACCTAAGGTAAACACAGTTGTTCGAGAACATTGTTATTTGGTTCAAGATTTCTCCGCTTGAGGCTCTGCGCAAGACAATTTCGTTTGCCTATATACTTTGTGTAATCTTCTAGAGTTGAGAGTCAAAGCTATTTTAAGAAATTGGCTTACTAGAGAAAAATTGTAACATAATTGCAAGAAAAAACCATCTTCTCTCTGTTTCTTTAAGTCAATAGTTTTAATATTTCGACTTCGGAGGACACCATAAGTAACTATAGAATAATGGGTAACTAAGTAACTAAGTGAGTAATAGTAGAAGCGTTAGCTAAATGTAAATATAAAAAAATGCTTCTACTTTTGACCTAATATTAAAACTTTAAAGCATTTTAGGTTACCTTTTAATCTATCAAAAATAACAAAATGCCTTTAGCTAAATCGAGAATTGTCGGGCTGTAAGGGAGCACCACGATTAACTGAAATAATGTTTAGTTCATTTTAGGTTATACTCTTAAGGATATTTTATTGTTCACGATTCCTTTGAGAGAATACACATGCATGTCTTTGCACGCATACATACATATGTAATCTGTCATAAACGCATATACGTGAAGTGTTTTTTTTATTTTTTGAGGATAAATACTTGTGTCAACATAATTGTGACAATTGTTTTCTTTAGGTTCTTCTTAACAATCGCTTAAGTTACTACCGCGTTAAGTTAGAAGGACACACACGTTGTTTGATGTTTATTGCCTCTACGTATATATGTGTGTGTGTGTGTTATATGTATGCAATAAAACTGTCAAAATGACATTTTTCATATTCTCCGCCTTAAGGAAAATTCAACGCGGTAAAGTTAAGCACTAAGAAGCGGCGGTAACCTTTCACAGGAAATGTGTCAAAGCACTTGAAAGAAGATTTAAAACAATCACTGAAAAAAGTGTCAAATTGCAGCAATTACAATGTCACGCAACATACGCACACATATACATGTTTCATTATAAACTCTTACCCTCTTCTAATCCACTTGTATGAAATTTTTGACAATTTTTGTGTTAAGAAAGCAAAAGCGCTTAAGCTTCGAACATAGGTTGGCATTAAGCTAATTAGGGGTTGAAGAGGTTTCTATAGATTTACGTGTAATCCTTAGCTAATGAATTTGATTTGTGCCAAATCTGTAACATCGACATGGATTATTTTGCCATTAAAATTTTTCTGAAAAATTTCAAAATTTTTTTCCGCTAGAAGTGAGCGGAAGAATTTTTGAGGCAAAAAAAAATTAATTAAAATCTCTTTTACAATTTTCCAAATCGAAACTATTGTCATCTGTTAAGTCTTGGGATCAATTCAATTGACTTTACCATTTACGCTTTATCTAAATAACATGCGTACAACGTAATGTCTGCTCGAGAATGTTTTGCAATTTTTTGTTATGGCCGCTTCCGTTCAAGGCAACCATTATAGTTTGATGTACCACCTCCCTGCGAACAGAAAACTATAAAGTCTTACATACATTTATGATCGCAAATAGGATATTCACGTATGTGTTACAGCTTGATGCATGAAAACATAAATAAATACATATCTGTAAATGTATATACTTTGTGTGATATGGAAAGAACAGTGAGACTGATTCATAGCGACCGCTCAGAAAGGGGTTTAGCTTCCCTCTTGCTTCGGCCATAAGCCCAACAACACGCAATACCTTTGTTATCTTCGTTTCATTTTGCGTGTATAAGGTGACAATTTTATATAATAGTAACATGCATTATACGTATTGGTAGCATACATGGGCAGATATGCTTAGTGCAGCAATTTCTGTGTGCCTTTAGTTTCAGTGCACAAAGTTTATGTGCAGTGTGTGTTTGCGTGTAAGCAATACGTTATTATTGGAATGCATGTATGTAATTATTCAAAATATCCGTATCTGACTATTATTTACTTGTGGTTGCTATATTTTTTAACCACAAACTAACAAACAAACGCATAGAGGCATTTATATATTGTTTCTACATGCATTCGCACTTGCATACGTTTCAGGGATAACGTTAGAAGTGGGCGTTGTGTCAATTGCTTAGATAATTGTTGGTTGGTCTGTTGGTGTTTGTTATTCTTTTGAGATAACTACTTTATTGAGCTAAAATACAAAAATACAAATATTATTTCGGCGGAAGCAAAATGTAGATGTTTCTCTCGCTATAGTCCTTCAGATATTTATCAAATGTAACATGTCGGTCAATAAGTTCCAGTAACGTTTTTTCACGACAGCTGTAAAATCAATCGAATGCTTTCTAACATTTCGTTGAGACCCTTAACATTTTCAAATATAAGGGACTTTTTGTTAGGGATGGCATCCATGTGTCAGCCTGGGGAAATTATTGACCAATGTCTTTGATGGTGGAACGTAAAGAGAAGAGAGGGAGAGGGAGAAAGACACAACATAAGGGAAGAAAAGATTACCGAAATTTCTAAATAATTTTTCTTTATGCAACTTTTACAATAATCAACAACAAAAAAGTTCTATCAAGTGGAGCGAGTATGGTTCGAAATTGAATTGTCGGGCGAGCCGCCAATCAAATGTCCGCCATTAATGACTTGTAAAAATTTAAACAGCAACACGCTTGCAAGTAGGTGGTGCGTAACGAAATTTCGTCACAGCGGCGATTATACTTCTCAGACTATTTGATTATGACTTTTCGGAGGTAAACGTTGTGAGGTGAACAGCTCTTCTGATCCGAAGAAACTGAAAAGTAATGAAAAGTTTTCGGAGTCTTCGTTCTGAAACAAGTCACTTATCAAATGCATAATGAAATTCAGGAAACTCCTTCATATGATCGCCAATAGCCTTGGGATCCCGGAAAAACCTCAAGGCAGCACATAGCTGCCTTGAAATAGAAGAAAATCTAAAAGGTACGGTTTCTTTTTTATTCTATTACTATAAAGAGAATCAGATAACGTGGTGGAGGAAAAGGAACATTTATATAGCGTCCACAAACAACTACTTCTAAGTCAACATAAAAATAAAGTTAAGATTTATATATAATCGAAATCTCCATCAGCTTCAGAACTATTGTTCACGTGTTTTGAAAAGATTTTATGGGGTACGTAGGAGTAAATATTATGAAAGCGTAACCCATATATTGTGCATTACTTTAATAAAACTTCTCATCGACTTTTGCTATGATATGAATCATTACTTAAGCATCATATTTTGCAACATTATTCTACTACAAATTCCACGTTAACATTTTTCCACTTTAATTAAACTAAAAATATATGTTATTAAATTTAATCATAATTAATTTAAAAAAAATCAATTCAATTATTATTTTTTTGAAGTTCTCATAAAACAGATTTCCTCCTCCTTTAAAGGATTTAAAATTACTTGCGCAAACACACACAAGTAAAAGAAAATTTAAGGAACGTGTTGGAATTTTAGTGAAACATTTTCTCTTTCACTCCTCATACGAAACAAATATATGCAATACTGTTATATGGCAGTGTATACATATGCATTTACGAAACCACATCTAAAACCGTTTGCACTTCATAAATGTAAATTTGGAAACAAAAAACAAACAAACAGAAATATGTACGAAAAAAAAAACAGAAACCAGAAGAAAATTTTAATATCACAATACGCATACATCTATCTATGTGCATAAGCGCACGCAAATAGCGGCAATAGCACGCACACGCATCACTCAATAAGTGTGAAGAGGAAACGAATAGTGACGACATTTTTAATTGTAAATGAATTGTGACAACAACAATAGCACCAACAACAACTGCTGCAACTATGTGAGTAGTAACTAGGAGTTTATGAAAAAGTTGTTGAGTCGTTAAACATAAAATATACACACACACAAACGCACTCACACGCGCTCCCAATCCTACAAAAAAACAAACCACCCCTTCATAGCTATGAGTACGGCCCATTCTCTATCTTGAAAAATGTACATATATATATATATATATAGAGAAAGAGAGAGAGAGAAAGAGAGAGAGAGAAAAAGTTTGAAATGAGAAAAAGAAAAGCGCACATAATAGTGTCGAAAGGCGGCCATCTCACTCTAAGCTTACAGTTCAAACTGAATGGAAATTTGCAGAGAATTTCCAATTGGAATATTTACATATGAGTACAAAATTTGAGCGTTTCTTTGCATAACACATCGCTTTTTCTCTTTTTCCAACTACATAGATTATCCATTTCATTTGCTCTGGTGAAAAACTCTATCAAAGTGTTACTATAGAGCTGTCCCTTTTCAACTAAACGTGAACACTCTATACATTATATTTTTGCTTTTCAGATAGATTTACCATAATATAATGTTTTTTTTTCTTGCTTTGGCAGCAACTATTTTTGTTGTTGTTGTTGTTCTTAACTAACTCACACCCCTTACTCTGCAGCATAAGTAATAAAAACAACAACAAATGCCGACTGGTTTTTCATGAGTCTTAGCCACTGCTGCTAAACACTGACAGGTTTTACCGACCTTTCAGTTTGTCTACAGTTGTCTTACGTGTAACACATATGAAGTGCTGAGAGTCTTTATGTGAGCAAGAGTTTTGTGAGAAGAAAAAAAAAGCAAAACAAAAAAAAAAGTTTAGAAAAAAGCCATTATATGTTTCTCTTCTTAAGCCATTATATTAACGAAAGCGCTTGTGTTCGAAATCAAAACCAACGACAATAATGAGAAATTCGCACCTAACAAAAAGGTGAAACTATTATTTAATTAAATTATAAGGAAAATAAAAAAATTGGAAAAAAATATGTAAGAAGTGAAGGAGATTAAAATTTCAAAAAAAAGGAATAAAAAAAATTTTTAAAAAGTGCTTAACTGAATATATAATTTAATTAAAAATTTTAAATATAAAATGCTTATCGGTTCACATCCCTATCTGTGTAACGGTGCAGGTGTTATAACGTCACTTCCCGTAGCCAATGGTAGCAGTCAAAATGTTTTGCCTGCCACCACTACCGCAGTAACAACACCAACAGCAAATAACAAAAATGCCGCCGGCTCCGCCACTGATTTCTCTATAGCCGCAATTATGGCACGGGAAGATGCTTCTAGCCGCGAATCTTCATTACGTAGCGCAAGTAAGTAAAATCCATCCAACGAACCGTTAGAAAATATATATGACAAGGACTTTAAGAAAAATGTATATTGAAGTATGCGATAGAGTTAATAGCAAATGGCATAACCGCATCACAAGTCAGCATTAGTTTTAGAGAGTGTTTCGTAGTAAAGGCGGCTAGTTACCAAAGCGGTAAACGATATGTAATGTATTTTCCATAAATTAATTCTTTTAGTTGCAACGACAGCAAAACACGTATCAGAATTCAGATGGAAGCAGATATTGATTGCAGCCTAAAGCTTCAATTTTGTGTTCTCCGACGCTTTCGTTATTCTTTCTTTAGTGAAAGAATCCTATATGAAAATTGCTTAAAGCATAGACTGCGAATTATAACAAATGTAATGAAAACATTTAAGCATGCAATGATTTAATGCATTAGGTGAGAATGTCCGGATAATTCGTATGAAACCAATGTCAAGAATCTTAATACAAGTGCCTAACCTGTCATAAACTTTATTCAATGTTTGCGTTCAGTGACGCTTTCTAAGAAATGTGAGCCTTTAAAGATCCAAGGTTTACATGCACTTCATGTGTTTATGTCTCACAATTTAACTCTTACGTAATTTGCATCAATCTGTAAAGACATTAATAGCGTTTAGTGTTGATATCATTCAATGTGAACGTGATCCGTTACTTATCCGAGCGATATTATCTTTATTTCAGTAGCCAGTAGCTTAAAACCAGTTGTCAGCTTTATATCGCTCTCTATATGTCATTAACGGTCATTAACTTTTGATCTGAGATCAATAGATTTTTTTTCTAGTTTCCATTTCTTTAATAACACAATAATAACAATGAAACGAAATTGATCCAAAGTATTCATTTTTTTTCTTTGTTTTTGTGCTCTATTGGCATGCAAATCGTGCGTTTTGTTATATGTATTGTATTTGCATTAAAAGAGCATTAATCATTATCATCATCAACACCTTAGTTTATGCAATTAGGGAAATTATTGCAGATATGAAAATTTTATTTAGCCATAGCAATTTTTTCTATTTAAATAATTGAAAGATATGTCTTTTAAGATAATTTAATATCTCCGGCAATTATATGGGTTTGATAGATGAAGCCAATTATTTGATGTGAAAAAACGAAACGATGATGGAAACCAACATTTAGTTAGTTAGATGATTATTATTATTGGGTCAATTTTCTTTGAAATTATTGATAGTCAGTCGCATATAATTAATTCTCTTTTTCCTTTAAACTTTGTTTCACTTCACTTTCACTTTCACATTGATAATGTAATGTGTGCTTGCCTACCGAAAGGCCCCATTTCCATTGAGGATGAAGTTGATGTCGATGTAGTTGATTGCAGCGACTCAGAAGAGCCTCCAAGCAAGACGAGACGTACAAATGTCACCAGCAATTGCTTGACAAGTACGACTCCTACTCAACTAAATAATACTCGGAAAAGCAGTAATAGTAGTGCCGGTCGCACAACACCGCCACGATCACCCAGCAGCGATACGGAAGGTGAACGCTTATCACCGGAACCCGCTCCGAAAGCACCGAAAATTGTAGGCTCCTGCAATTGTGATGACCTGAAACCCGTACAATGCCATTTAGAGACAAAAGAGTTATGGGATCGTTTTCATGAGCTAGGAACAGAAATGATTATCACCAAGACTGGAAGGTAAGTGATAATTAACCGATCTGCATATCTATCTATCTATCTATCTATCTACCTATCTCTAGCTCTAACCCTTTCTCTGGTAATAAGTGATTTCCAAGAGATAAATAAGTGTAGAAAAACGTTGCCCTCCTTATTAGAACTATTGCACGACTTTCAAGCAAATATTTTTATGAGTTTCCACTCTTCCGCGCAAACTTCCCACATCATGTCCCCACTGCTATGTTGGCTTATTCATAGTAAGCATTTTCGTAAAACATCCCAAATCTTATACGTGCAAGCTTTTCTCATTCCATCCTACTTTAACCTACATCTTAATCCACATTTATTTTAAACAAACGAATTCTGCATTATTAGGATAGTTGATGTGACTTTAAGCAAGAATTTCTCTGATTTGTAGACCAACCATTGTACATATGTATTAAGTCTTTGATCATCATATCATCCCAGCCCATTTTTGTTTAAACGCTGGAGCAAATGTAGTGCCGTTCAAGCGAGGAGTTTGATGAGACTTTCAAGGTTTTTAGAATTTGTAGACCAACCGCTGCGAACTTTCCTTTCGTTAAACGGTTAACTTTTTCATTGCAAGAGCAGTTGTAATATTTTTTATGCGAGGATTTTATAATTCTTGTGACAGAGGAATCAATCAATTTTCAACATAAGTGGACAGTGAAATTTTAAATTAATCTTTGTGTTAAGGATGTAAGACAACCTCTCTCTCTGTCCCTTTCTCCCTTTCTGCTGAGAAAAAGCGTTTGATTTGTTAGTAATAGTATTCCAACTGCACTGTACTAACTGTCGGCAGTTCCTAGCTTGCCCAGTATATAACTCAGAAATTTACTGGTAATGTTCCGTTCATGTTGATCATAAAATTTGGCGGCTTGATATCAATACCTCTTCAGAAACGACTTTCTCTCGCATGGTATTTCATATCATGTACTCTTTATAGGTCACTATTTTGATGTGAATGAGTTAACATAATTTGATGATATGTTATTACATCCATAGAAAAGTTATAACTATCTAGATATAATGATGCTTTTGAACTTGTCCAAGATCCTATTGGAACGTTATTGATAACGTCTGATTGATTGTAGTCTGTTGCCTTCGATGCTGCTTCTTGCTTAAAGTGGGAACATCAGCGAGAGACCTCCACCACAAGTTATGTGTCAACGATACGTCCACTCGGGGAACTTCAAATTTTCATATTTTGTGTGAATATCGAAATTTGTATTGCTAAGTTAGTTGAGTTAGTTTCTAGAATAATTTCGGAATGCAGCACATTCTTTGCAAGTCTTTCGAAGCATAGAGACAAACTTCTAGCAAATGTTTTTCATGCCATCTACGACTTCTTCCGAAATGACACAAACGCAGTTGTTGTATCCGGTACACTAAGTATATCTCGGAAAGAGAATACAGTTCGATCGAAGCAAGCAAAAGGCCTTGTGCTAAACTATACAACATTGTGAATATGGTTTTTCGGTGACAAACCAATTTTCAGCTTTTAAGCAATGCTTCAGTTTATTTTTCAATTCAATTTAATCACGGAGTCCCATTGAAAGTAGTAAGCTATTTTCGTTTCTCTTTAGAGCCACAATAATGTTTTGAGCGGACGCTTTTTTCTAGATCAATGGCCTCCAAATGTAAATCCTTAAGATTGAATTTTACTGAGTCCAAACGATATACTCGAGATAGTCTTGGGAGTTTTAACGGTAGCTAGAAGTCGGGAAGAACTGACGCTGGCGAATAAGACGGTTGAGGAACGATATGAGTTGAATTTGTGATGAAAAAAACTCGAAAAAGAACTTAACATTGTGGCAATAGTTTCCCGAACATAATCTTAGCGAATAATTTCAGGCGAATGGTGCATAGCGCCCAAACAATAATCCTTCTTAGCTCCTCGACAACACAAAGGTATTTCATAGGGCAGCACAGCATTGATTAATTAAGGAAAATTTGGTTTTGTTATCTTTTGATCACCTTGCCGTAAGAAGAGGATATAAACAACGAAAATCTGACCCACATATAAAAAAAATTGTTGTTTTAGATGAAAAAGCTACAAAAATTGCAATGTCAGATGGAAAACGAATTGGAAGGAGAAAAAAAAACAAATAAGGAAACAATCCTAATATCTCAGGAATGAGTCCTTATTTTTTTCATAACACAAATTCCTGTTCCTATTAGCAGCACAAAACATTCCCAAAGTCTGACCGAATAGAGATACTAAAAGCAATGTGGATTTAAAGCCAATTGTGTTGACTTAAGTAAGATTTGGAGATTGTCATCCTAGAGCACACATGCGGACAGCCGGACAGAGAATTTAATTCTGTCGCTTATGATGATCACAAAGTTATATAGCATCGTAACTATTTGAAGAGTTTATTACTGCTGTCTATGTTGGACATAAAATTACATACAAGCAGTGCGTATGCCTGTGTGCTTTCCGGATATATATTCATTCATTCATTCAGTTCATTTTATAATAACAGGCACATTTCCAGGCGGGTCCCTTAAGTCTTGCAAGCCAAACAGACGAGAATGCCTTTCGACTTTCTGTGCGATGTTGTCCAGAATATAAATATTAATTGCGCCGACATAAGCACCCAATTCGTGTAAACTATGCAAAGTAGTCCTTGTGCCGATGTTCGACAAACAACGCCTCGTTTTTTCGCGAAGCAATTACTTTTCATAAAATTTAGTCGGCAATCAGCAAATGACTTATTAATAAAATTGTGTTTAGAAATGAAGCATCTGAAGCATGGCTTGTGGGATTTTTGCTCATTGGGCATGCCAAAATACGCTTTTCCGTGAAACCCAGAATGATTCAGCAAGCAGGAAAATCTCCATCAAGGGTCCATGTTAAGTCTTGCACAACTGAATCGTAGCGGTGTGCAATGATAGCATAGCATAACTAAAAATCTTCAATTTATCAATGATCCTTCAACGTATTAAGCTATTGGAAAAGAAAAACGAGCTTATCGCTCCTGCTTACGATACAGTATCCTCTTCCGAATTGATTTAAGCTTGTATGTCCTTCTGTCCTTCTATGTATTTCCATGTACAGATCGCAAATAACAAAATATTTTGGTAAAATTTTGTGCACTTATATGTTTTGAACCAAAGATTAGCCCTATTAAAAATTATTCTAATCCGATCGTTCCTACGATCAATTTCCGTGTAACACCGTAAATTGAACAACTCGTTTGCAGAGTGACAAGAGGAATTTCCTGATCACGATAATATTTTGCCTTTTTTCTATTTTGGTGTGAAACATTTGCTTTCTAAGGTGCACGTGCTATTCTCAAAAATGTTCAACTTCAAGTGTATATTGGGTAAAGCGAGAGTAACTCTCTTCTCGATTCTAATTAGTTCAAAATTAAATCATTTAAAAAGTTTTTACCTTTTGAGATTCCATGAGAGTTCGATCGTACTAATTCTTTACGATACTCATACCGCATGATATGGTTGCAATGCTCTGCCTTTCATTTTATTTACCCTATATGTACTTTGTGTGAAGATATCCTGCCGTTTCAAATGTCATTACAATAGATAAACCCTAATGACATAATATCACTTATCAACATAGGCATAAGTTTTAATGGCCCGGGACCGCCCTGACTGTTTCAGGTGATTTTTTTTTTTTTTTGTTTTTGTTTTTTTTGTTAATCCATCCATTGAAATTAAAGCATTTTTATTATGTCCACACTGTTCTAACCATAGATATAAAAAATTATTTATGTAGTATGATAGGAGTGCTGTGATTTAAAAAGGTGTTGGTCGCTTTTCAAAATGCACACACACACAAACACACACGCAAAAAAATTGTTAAGCAATGGCACAAGGTGAATAGGGCGTATGTATGTGTGTGGCCTTTTACTAAATCATTGAAACACATGTTGTTTTGTTTTCAATTTTAGAAGACTTCCTGCCGCGAGAATTTAGTTAGATTTTGAAAGAAAAATTACAACAATAACAATAATAACAGCAATTGCAATAAAATCCTGTGTGCGTTCATTATAAGGCGTTTGTTGACAAGCAATACGCCTTTCTTTGGCCAATAATGAATGCGTTACCGATGTTTGTATAAAAACAAACTATTTTATATATATATATATATATATTTTTTTTTTTTCTGAATATTTTTGTAAGAGTTCTCATATATGTAGATAAATATACATCCAGACCTCACACCAATATTCTTAGAAGCAAAAAAATAAAAAGTATATATTACAAAAAGCAAGTTTTAAACAAAAGGATTAAAGGAATATGTGTGCGATTATTTATGAAATGAAATGAAATGAGAGCACAAGCATGCATGCATGCAATCCTTGTCTAGAATGGGAAACGACATAATTTGTCACAAAACAAATGTAAAAGTCATAGTATATATTACTGGCCGGCCATTAACAGGAAAGTTTTGATTTTATAGAGTGCTTCGATAGGGATGATATGACTTCTTCTTTACATTGCGGCCATATTTTAAATATCAAAATTGTTCTATCTCTCTTAGTTGGGTTCAGTAATATTTGCACTTCTATCATGGAAAGATATATTGGCTCAACAACTTTTGAAAATTATCGAAACTTTGTTTTAAGAAAATCGTTCTTAGGTTGGTTGTTACACTCCAAATAATTTTTTAAGAAAATTGTCTTCTCAGATGAGGCCCACTGTTATTACAGTTCTTTAATGAATAAAAAAAAATTGTCATTTCTCATGTGAAGTCAGTTGTAAAAGTATCTTTTTAGGGTGAGTTGGGACTGACGACATCATCGGTTCTTATTTCTTTGACAGTGAGAATGGAGATCCCGGCATCTATAGAATTATGTTAATAAACCTTTTTGATATAGATTGGACGATAGTGATTTAAATCATTTTTGATTTAAGCAAAATGGGGCTGCGTCCAATTTAATCGTCTATTTATTATGTAAGGAATTTGGCGACGCAGTAATCTCAAAATGTTGCGATATCAAATGATCTTGTAAGAGTTGTGATCTCAATCCTTTAGATTACATGTAGTGGAGTTGTTCGAGTTCGTTGATCTAAAGTAGATCTACGGTTTCTATTCTTGCATTAGAAAAAAACATTAACGCCGCTGCTGGCGAAATTAATCCAGCGGCTTGATTATCGATAGCTAGTACATTTGATCGCTATTTGCATATGTTACTCGATAGTAATTTTACGGTCGAAAGATTTTTCGTTCGATACAAAAACAAATGCATTTTACTTTAACACGCTAAGTCCGTAACCCACAGTTACCGAGCTTACGCTATCGAGTTTACTCGATATTGAGATCTGTAAACCAGATTTAGTGAACACAATGCTCGAAAATTTTGTTCAGCGGGTTCGATTGTATAAGAAAAGTTTTTGCAGCTATTTAAATAATGTTGCATCGAATATACTTCACAAAAAAAATTTATTATTGACGCTCAGTTTAGTGCTTTCTTTCTTCAAAAGTAGTCGTATTACTTGTATTGAAAAATTTTGTATAAGACTTGTAATGCCTACGTGTTTGAATGCAATTGTTGCAAAAGGTATAGAAAGCCGATATATTCAGGAAATATTGATATCAGTGCGACTTACCAGGAAAGGTTGACTATTCTAAACTGAGAGAAAAAAAAAGAAAAAACTAAGGTTTTCCCTCAATATTTTATAAGCGTCATCTACGAGCCTGTTATCTTATTTGCTGGCCTTTAACTAAGCGCTATGGTGTTCATCGAACGTTACAGCAACGAATGTTTTTAAAACAAAACCAGATAACGAGCTTTAAGTTCAGGCGAAAGGAGTAGTAGGTTGGCCCTGTGTTTGATTTGCATGCAGAAATTTGAACTTAACATGTTAGGAAAACGAAACTTATAAGCCTTTCATAGCGCCAGCGTCTAAGGTGGTCATGACGAGTCGCTCCTGCCAAATATCGTTGTGGCGTTTGTTTTTCACTGGGTTATGTTTGACAGGGCGTTATTAAAACCATTTTGCTAAAGCTCCAAATTTGCTCAGGTTGGCATTGTCAAGTCCAAATGTCGAAATGGCGAACGAAATAGAATACTTAACTTTATTTCTCTTTGTGAATACAACAGAAAGTATTTAAAGTCTTGAATCTCTTGTTCGCGGCAAAACTTTAGTCTCTGCAATGTGAGATAAGACATATTTTGTCAAGTAACGTTAGTAGATATGAGCGACGAAGCCCTCATGAATGCGGATTTTATCGGGAACTTAGAGCAGCGATGCCACAAAGTTGACTCTTTGCTAGAGAGTAAGAAAAGCTCATTGCACGATGAGCAGAAGTTTAAGAGTTTCCCGTCTTATAAGTTACTATGAGGATTTGGTTTGTACTTCGTACAATTAAAACTCGCTACTCAAAAAAGATGGCCAACGTATAATTGCAGCGATAGGCTCTATGTATGTGTTTATGTACAGATGATATCATATTGCGGGTCTTTAACGATCCGTCAGGAATGATGAGTGTGTTGGTTTAAAACATTTCGTCTACAGCAGTAACTTGACGCTGCTATTATATATTATTACCAGCACTTGTTTCAGTCTCTCCGTGAGCTCTCCGCACAGCCATTAATTATTTTCCATTAACGCCCTCAGTTTTTTGACTAAAAACCAAAAAAGTATTATAGCGGCGCGTATATGCTGCAGGCGGAAAAGCACTTAATTTAGATAATATGGAGCATTCCAAATCTCATTAGCACCGAAGCAACTCTTTCAAGGCCTTGTAACTACCCTGTTACCAAACCAAGTAGTAGGCGAGCCCTGACTCGGTCTGCGTAGTTAATTGTAATGTTCTATCAGCTTTTATATTTTGAAACTACTTGATAGTCTTTCTATTAAAGATTTTTAAACTTTTGAACTCCTTGATAGCCTTTGTGGCGGGAAACCACTTTACCGCACGTAAATTTCTAATCTGGGTTTTCCCATTTTTATCGTTACATTCTCCTTCTCTTTTAAAGAAAAATAAAGAATTGTGAAAATTTTTGTAGATTTATTTTATATTATAGAAAAGTAGACAGAGAGACGGACATGTCTTGGAATTCAGAACGTAGAGTTTTTATTAATTTTAGGTAATTTAAAAATAGAAGGATCACAGCCCGTTTGAAAGTTAGAAGCAAATATGGAGAAGTACATTTTTTTTAGGGCAAGCTTCGTCTAGTTTGCACCGGTTCCATTCCGCTTGAACAAATGCTACAGAGAAAGGCGAAAAATTGATGAAAAGAAGTCTAAAGATATTATACCTTCTATAGAAAGGAATATTGCAACTTGATGTTGGCCACGATAATAGCTAGAGGTGTTAGGAAAACCTCGCTGCTACCAGAGGTGCTATAGGGGATGTAGGGGGGTTAATCTATCCCGGTGCGATAAGCGTGTGCTCTCCCAACCGGCATGCCGTCGAGTACCGTGGGATTAAGCAGGAATCCGCATTAAATTGGTAGAGATTTCTTATATATATAAAAAGATTGCATCAACTTGAAGTTCAAAGAAAGAAAGTAAACAATGAAATCATTTACTTTTATTAATATTAAATTGTTATCCTATCATGTAAACATAAGTTAGGATTATTTTGAATTTTTTTCTTTTTTGTGTAATTGATGAAGTTTTGTTTTGTTTGCAAATTCAGACGCATGTTCCCCACAGTGCGTGTTAGTTTTTCAGGGCCGCTACGACAAATACAACCTGCCGATCGTTATGCTGTGCTACTCGATATCATACCAATGGATTCGAAACGTTATCGTTATGCTTATCATAGATCAGCTTGGCTTGTGGCCGGCAAAGCTGATCCGGCGCCGCCTGCCCGTCTCTATGCCCATCCGGATAGCCCGTTCAGCTGTGAAGCTTTGCGCAAACAAGTCATTTCATTCGAAAAAGTGAAGTTGACTAATAATGAAATGGATAAAAACGGACAGGTAAGCAAAAGTTATTGTTCATAGTCAGTTAGTTTTTTTTTCTTTTGTTTTTTTTTTTTTTCATTTTTTCATTTTTTATCCAATTCACACTCACAGCCGTGCTGGGCCTGTTAAAGGCCATAAGTAAGCAAAGGCATGCATGTTCGCCAAGGCTTTTGTCGTATGATTGATATTTGTTTTAAACTTTAACTTACAAGAAAATTAATATTTTCATGTGTGTTGCCCGATAGTAATCTTAGACAAAGTTTGCGACGAATGCGAAAAAGCAACAAAAAAAATGTTATTGCAAAAGAAAAAAAAAACAAAAACAAAAAGAGAAGAAAAAATTAATACTCTTCAGTTCGTAAGAATGAATTGTTAAACACTTTTTTCTTTCGCTTTTCGAAAGGCTTTTGGAAATTTGTCTTCTGTTCATATCTACATATGTTTTAATGTCTACCATGCATTCGTACTTGCATATATGTATACATATATATATATAAAATGTTTGGTGTTCGTTTGCACACGCAACCTTTAAATTCACAGTTGTATGCACATTTTCATTTTTTCGTTATGCTTACGTTTCTATTTACTCTCCTACCGGGAGAGTTATAAGCACATGCAAGTTTTTTCTTTTTAACGATAATTTCGTTGGTGGTGGTCGCCATAGACGGAGTAAAGTTTCCTCGTTTCGTTTTCTCTGCTTATAATAATAAAACTTGTTTTTCATTCATATCGCAAAAAATTCTCCCCGTTTTCTATATTTTCTATTGTACGCACACAAACGCATATGACAAGTACCTTTGAAATGCGCATGTCCACTACCTTTTACTGTTTATCTTGGCTTTATTTGACAATTTTTTGCATGCCTTTGTCTACTTTGTCTACTGCTAGTGCTCCACCATTTTGTGTTAACTGTCAACGCAAAGTAATCATTTTTCATTTTCCGTTGTCTGGATTTTCTTTTCGTTTTTTGCTTTTGTTTTCTAGATTGTTTTAAACTCAATGCATCGCTATCAACCTCGCATACACTTGGTAAGACTTAGTCATGGTCAGAGTATACCCGCCAATCCGAGAGAATTGCAAGAATTGGATCACAAAACGTATGTGTTTTCCGAAACAGTATTTACCGCAGTGACCGCCTATCAAAATCAGCTGATAACTAAACTGAAAATCGATTCAAATCCATTTGCCAAAGGTTTCCGCGATTCGTCACGTTTAACCGATTTCGATCGTGATCCTATGGAAGCTTTATTGCTGGAGCAACAGTTGCGTTCGCCATTGCGTCTGTTTCCCGATCCATTAATGCAACAATTTGCCGCTCAACAGGCAAGCGATCCTACCTCGATGGCACTATTTGAAAAGGCGCGACAGCACTTGCAAATGTTTGGCGGAAATTCACCGTACGCTCAACTTATGATACCACAAATGTATGCCCAGCAGCCACCACCACCTACCGGTCTCGGCGCCTTTCATATGGCATTTCAACAGCAATGGCCTCAGCTAACAGCCGGCTTCTTGGCAAGTGCTAATCAGCAAGCGGCTGCTGCTCAAGCAGCTGCGTTAGCTCAGGCCCAAGCGGCCCAAGCCAATCGTACACCACCACCACCTCCTACCGTCTCAACGCCATCGTCCACTTCTTCCGGTTCACCCTCACCTGATATGAGATCACGCCAATATCAACGTTTTAGTCCGTATCAAGTTACTACACAGCAACAACAACAACAACAAGCACAACCAACATCACACAGCGCGCAACAGCAACAGCAACAGCAACAGCAACGACAACAACAAATATCTCCTGCGCCCAGAAGTCCAAGCAATAATTGAAAAAATGTTACTTAAAAGTCTAAGGAATCCTCACATTTAAACCCCAACAACCTTACTCATGTCTCGGGGCCACACCTTGCCAAAACCAGTATTAGAAAAATTATAAGTATTTTACACAACAGCAACAAAAAATAAAATAAAAAAACAAAATAAAATAACAAACTAAATTAACTTAAATTACAAAGCTATACGTTAGAGATTTCATTGTGTTAAGTGTTTTTGTAAAAATTGTCTATGAAGCGAAAAAAATGTTATTGGTTTTAAAATCGCATGCGATTTCTTTAACATCGTAGAGCATATCTGCAGTGTTTAGAGTTTTTTTATGTTTTACTTTTAGTTGCTATAAAACTTTTATTGTTTTTTCTTTTCTTGTTTTTGAATTTTTTTTTTGTTTTCGAAATTTGGTTAATAATAGCTTTCGTCTATTGTACAAATTATGTGTTATTAGGTTTGTGATACTCACCAGCAATACGGAATGGCTCGTGGATACCGTACAGTACACGTATGTGTTTGTATACGAGATCAACAACAGTGAATGACTGTACGTGCATGGGAGAGCAAGTTAAACTTTGTAATTGGGTAGGAGGGTAGGTTCGTCGGTCCGTCCGTTCGCTACGTATGTGCAATACTTTGAAGATTTCAAGGATTATAAGTTAAAAGAAAGGGAGATGATTCCAATAACCTCTCTTCTCGCACTATTCACTTGTTTATCTGTCAATTTTACCATCTTTCTGTAAATGGAAATTCCGTCCCATCAATTTCATCATAAGCTCGGAGGATTGCATGCTCTTATGTATGTGTGGCAACGCAACAGCCTAAGACTCCGCATTAGTTGTCTTGGTCTGCTTATCCGTAAACTGAGTGCTCATCCCTCCTTCCGTCCGTCCATCTATCTCTTTATCTGGAATTGTACGAAATCAATTAAAACATAACCTCACAATTGTGATAATTTCGAAAGCTTTTAACTTCTCGTTTACTAATCTTAGTTTAAAAATCGTTTTAAAAATGAAGCAAATCTTACGACTGTGACTGAAGAAGAAAGAGTTGACACTGTCAAAAATTTGCATAATGTGGTGGGTTTCACTTGATTCGCTTCAACGCGAAGTTAAAATCTTAATTGTTTTCTTTTTAAATTGAAATTGTTAAATAAAAAAAAAAAAAATTTATTATATAAAAAAGTTTGTACATATAACTAAAATATTTCTTTACTCTTCGAAAATAATAAACTAAAACGAATTTAGTGAAATTTTGTATAAATGTTTTATAAATGTATGTAAAAATTTCAAAAAAAAAAAAGCTAATTTATATCAGCTTCATCATGAATCTTTTGCAAAAAATCTTACAACAAAAAAAAAGAAATATTAAATCAAAAATCAAATCTAAACAATAAACACATTGCTGTTAATCTTTGGAATAATTGCAATTTTTGGAAATCGCTTAACATAAAAAAAAAAAACGAAAGAAATTTAATGTTCAACTATTTTCGGCTTAATAATAATTTATATTATTTATTAAAATAAAATAAAAAAAGAAATATCATAAAATTTAGAAAAAAATAAAAAATAAAAGAAACACAAATTAAATTTAAAATCAAAAAAATTTAAATAAAATCACATGAAATGTAAAAATTTTAAAAAGAAAAAAAAAAAAAATTTTGGGAGATTTGAGAATACAATTTTTCTAGATTTCCATTCAAAACGGTTCCCATCATACGTTTTATACATAAAGGATACATGCGTTGGTGAAGAGATACGCTTCACACCGTCAGCATCCTGTACGCAGCACTCGCTTTCGTTATGCCTTTCAGCGGAAAACATGGTTTACAAGTGTCAATTTCATACAACATAAGTCCAAGGGAAAATTGTCTGAACAACAGGCAAAATACCACCACCACCACCACCACCACCATCATCAGCACCGTCACCGTCTTCATCACCATTACCAGCACGCTATTATTACATGAATAAAAGTGCAGGAAAAAACTTGTTTCAGAATTTAATAATACACTTTTGTGGCATTACAACAAAAATTTACCCTGTTTTTTTTTTTTTTTGGTTTTCCTCTTTTCTTTTATTTCACTTTCTGTTTATAAACGCGCAACACTTATGCATAACTACGTTGTTTTCTTCTATATATGACTTTCAAGTTGTTCAGTATTCGTGGATACTTGTGGATGCAAAAATACAGCAAACACTTGAACAGAAAACTATCAGTCTTCTGAACATACGTACATACAAGCCTAACAGCAACAATTTACACATACATAGGCATAATCATGCTTAAAACAACAAAACTGTTCCATTGTATGCATTTCATGTTTTTAAAAATATTCTGTGTTTGGGGAACGAATTTATTTTCATGGTCACTCACAAAGTGAAATTGAAATATCGTTACGATAATGAAGCGTATCATCTCGGTACATGATACAAACATTGTTTTACAAAAAAGAAAAAAGAAAAAAAAAAAACATGGCAAGACCAACCAGCCAACCAGTCATCCATCCAGTCAAGTCGACACTTTTGTTTCGTGCATATTCTATTAGGGGAATAGATTAAACAACTATGACTACGACTATGACTACTCTCTTTTCAAATTCACGCTAATCAAAAAGTTTTAGTTACATAGAAATCAAAATTTTTACGATGTGTTGATGGATGATTATACGTATATACAGTACTTTTCATTTAATAGCTTCAATTTTAGCAAAAGCAAAAGACCAGCAAGTTCAGTTTTGACTAAGAGTCAAAATTATTTGAAAAAATTCAATATATATTTATTTATAGTATAAGCTAAGCGTATGCAACAATTAGAACGACTTGATGAGGTAGATGTTATATGAATCGATTACGGATCATTTTCTGATTCAATTTCTAAATCAATCGATATTATGTGAAAAATGGTTTCTAAATTGATTCAAGTTTGCCTGTCTGTCCATCCATGCATTTCTGCGTTCAAGGTATAAGTTGCCCTTTTCGAAATATTTTGATAGCATCTCATTCAGTGAACTCTCTCGGCCGTATTATGTTGAAAACGAATTGGATCGAGACGCTTTTACAGCCACTTCCAATATAAGCATATTTGAAACAAGGCAGTACGGAGTGGCCACCTTTAACGGTTTAACTTGTTCCATTTTAATTACTATACTTGTTTAGATAAAATTGTAGGCTTTTGCTGAAATCATTCCGGAGTCATCACATTTTGCCTTCTTTTTCGCCGGATATGATTTGTAATTCATCTATTCATCACCATCATCATCATTTCTTATTGCCCTCTAAGAGGAGAAACCACTTAAAGGAATCATTGATTGAATCACAAAAAAAGGTAATATCTGAGGAGGATGGTGACTCCAGCCGCCCATTTCTGTTCAGTGTTTTTAAGGTTTCCTTGCAGAATTTTAAAATGTATAGCTTAACTGCTCCTGTTTTTATACCCTACACTACTTGTGGTACAGCGTATATTAAATTAGTGCGGTCGTATGTAAAACGCAGAAACCGATCAATTCAGATTATGATTCTGAGCCTTTTCTGTTCAAACTCCAGATCGCATTTTTTGAGATATTTTAATGAAATTTAACATGGTGACGTGTTTTCGCTCAAGGAAAAACGCTATTGAAAATGGTTCCGATTGTTCCACTTTTTTGGCCACTCCCTATATAACGCCTTAATCCGAAAAATTCCAATTTTCAAAATTTCTCGGCAAAAGTCGCTAGGTAGTAATATTTTGGTATACTAAAGTAGTATGAAAACTTTGGATCGGCTGGAGCATTTTTTCAACTCCCTCTTATATAGCGAAAACTAAAGTTCGTGTGTTGAATGTAGTAATCCGTGATAAGTAGTCCATAATAAACCAAATTATGTACAAAACTACGAATCCGAGTAAGTTATATTGAGAGTACTGTCAACATGTATTTTACTTCACGCTACATCATAACCAAATAGTTTTCAAGCAGTAACGAAAAACGTATTTGAATAAAAAGTACGTGTAAAAAATTTTTACATAATTTTTTAATAGAAATATTAGAAAGTTTTTCTTTCCATAATTAATAAAGAAATTTTATTCAGCATAAGGCGAAATGAAAATAAATATGATTTACCACGAACGCGCATGCCCGGCCTGAAAATAACTAAGTCTTGTAAGGTTAAACAGAAACTCTCAGCAGAGGTTTTGTTTTTGTAGAAATCTTGGATATCTACTATTTAAGGTAAGTACATTAATTATACATATTTATATGCAAATATTAGCTGAAGAGCACCGATCTGACTTCTTTTTAAATATGCTACAATTACAAGACTCCTGATCATGTCAAACTGAAAGTTTACACTTCGTAAAGTTAGTAAGTAATTAATGAATGTATTATAGCGCTTTCGACTCTTCCTTTTAAAACTGATTTATGCCCTTTGCCATTGTTGTGCTTGATGTCAACTTAACGTGGATGCTACATTCTTAAAGATTTATCTCAAATTGAAGTAGGAGATCATAGGGTCCGCTTTAGTTTTCAAATATATATTGCAGATCTTAGGAATTCAGAGTTCCAAAAAGTCTTGTCGACAATCATATTTCCATCAAATGGTTTTTAGTTCCATAAGTACCGGTTCCTTTCAAATTTAAGGGCTTATCAAATTAAAACAATACACAGCTTTATTTACATAACAACGACTTTCTCTCTTCTCCCCAAAGGAGATTGTGATCGTAGACGTGGTCCGATGCAATCCATTTTTAAAAAGCCTCTGTGGTAAAGTTCATGAAATTTCAACAACATATCTCGAAAATGATTATCTGTAAATTGAACTCAATAACAGATGGAGAGACATCAAATGGATACTCGAGCTTAACTCACGACGGCTCTTTGAATTTTGTTCTTAGATGTAATAATAATCAAGAACGTATTGCATATTGCAAGCAGATGGCTTGCATGTTGTATGCTTCCGTGGAGCTTCCTCGCATATGAAAATGAATGTAAACTGCAAGCCGTTTTAATGTAAGCAATACTAACAAATAAAGTGTTAATTAGTTCCATGATTCTGTCATTAACAGTTTAAGAGTCACATTCTGGTATGCTTTGTTCTAAAAACAAGTTATATGATTAGGAATCGCTTGAGAAAATTGATCCTACTGGATTTTGCAAACATCGGCGCATAAACCTACTAACCTCATCACAATTGGTATAGAGTACAGTTATTTGCCAAAGAGAGTAAGAAAAAGAAAGGGATGGACAGAGAGAGAGAGAGAGAGAGAAGTTAGCTCAACAAATTATTATTATAAAATAGTCTTCACTAAGGTGGTCATCATTACTTCAAAGTCATCGCGTGCTAGTCTGCAAGGCAATGCCCTAACGACTAGAAATTCCTCCGATTGAAATGTTTTCAACACATCAGTCATTCAACTGCCAAAGATAGATAAACTTTACTTATTTTTGATGGATATAAAAAATTTTAATTAATTAAGCATTGTCATAATTGTGAAACGAAAAAATCAAAAAATCATTAATTGCATCTCCATACAATTGACGAAAGAGTAAGAAATTAAGCAGAGGACTTCCGCTTAGTTAATATCACTGCTTAGTTGATTGATTGCAAAAGTGCATGCCTTGCATATGTTAGGTTTTCCTTTTTTTTTTTTTTTTGTTCTTGTTGAGTAATTATTTAAGCAGGCATCACAGATCGAACCTTTTTGACATAATTTATGTTTAAATTAAGGTAAATTTTGCGAATATGTTGAACGTAAAAAAATTGCTTCACATTAATTTATTGATTATAAAGAAGAAAGAAGGGTTGATTTCTTCTTCTTCTGCATTTTTTTTTTTGTTTTTTTTTTTTTTTTTTTGTTTTCTCATAAACGCTCTTAATGAGTGTCATCAGTCAACTATTGCTGAGGCAAAATAATTAAAAATTAAGTGGAAACATTGCAACCATTAAATAAGCAGCGATAAGCAAATTAAGAAATAATTCAATAAGTTTGTGATCACTCCTCCTTGCTTATGTGCTTAAGTTCGTCGCACGATTATATCTATTACGGCTTGTGACTTGTGTATACATTTGTTTAACACTTAAGTTAATTAGTTTTATACCCCAGACGGAAATCAATAAGAATAACAACCTATTATAACCACCACTACCATCATCATCATCATCATCATTGCCAATATCTTGAAATTGCAAAACAACAACATTGCAAAATACAAACAACAAACAAACACTTGATTATTTGCTTCATACCATAATTGTTTGTCAATATTTACGATCACGTAGTTTTGCACCTTTTATGACCGTCTAAACGTTATTATCTTGCAGAAGATGTGAAGTAAAAGACAACAACAAGAACAAGAAAAAACATACAACTCATGCTTGAATAATGATGTTTTTACCGCTAACTGGTCAACTGCACGGCCACTGACATACACGCTTATATAATGCAATGAATGAATAAATTGAGAAAACTCATAATTAAATCATACGATACGACTTGCAAAAAAAGAAAAAAAAAAAGATAAAAAGGAAGGACAGAAGAAAAAACTTCCTAAACTTTTAACACCGCACGTGTTGATCACACTTGTGCGGTTATGCTAAGAAGAAAAAAAAATCAACATTAAACATTAAAAATCATTGATCTCGACAGTCGAGTGGAAATTAAGCATAAACCCAGAATCATCTTCAGATTAAACGAAAAAAAAGGAAAAAGAAAAAATCAAAAGGTAGGTGCGTTAATGACTATAGTGAAAGAGAGGTAAGTAAATAAGTGATTAAATGACGATTGGCGTATACATATATATATATATATATATATATATATATATGTATATATGGGTATATATATCCATTCAGTATTCAGCATTCAGGCATAAGCATATTACAAGAACAACGATAGCAAAGTGTCAACCCTGATTGTCACATTACACAGCAAGTTTATCCGCGTTAAACCTGCTCATCACGCCTTAGCGGTTAATGATGATGTTGACCATTTTCATGGATATGTACATGTACAAACGTACAAGCACTTGCCATTTGGAAAATGTTTCTTTATATCATACAAAGCACAAAACACACACGCGTTACAACGCAAACGTTAATATTTTCAAAACTTATATCATTCCCGAGCAGTGTAAATTGTACGTAAGCACACATCATCATGATATCATGCGGTAAAAGTAAAGTAAAGTAAAGACAAAACACATTGATTATTCTTACAAATATTTTTATGTACATATACATATGTAGGTACGTAGTATGTACATGCAATTATGTTCATTGCATATGTATAAGCAATTGCACGTTTAGCGCCACTGATTATGAGTTAAAGTGAAAATTTGCAGAAATTAATCGTTTTAGTCTTGACGATTGTTGTGTGCGGCGAGTTTTTTCTCTGTTTTTTTTTTTTTTTTTAATTCATTTTTTTACACAATAGAAACGTGATTCGTGGAATTTCATCTTCATTACAAGACGTGAAATGGCGAACTGCCGCTTAAAGCAAACAGTACGTAGTACCAAACACGCAAGTGAAGAGTCAAAGGAAAGAACTCATTACTTTTTGTACTAATTATCTATAAAAGACTTATTCGAATTTTTCGCATTTATTTATAAGACTTTGCGAAGGGTTTTTGAAGAATTACAGAACGTTATTTATTAACATTCTGCACTTATTAAACTTGAGAGTTGGTCCATATGCACAGATTTACTTTATTTTTGAACTGAAGGTGAGCAAGACATCGAAGAATATCTGAATATATATTTAAATGTTTGTATGTAAAATTTGCCAGTGCTCTATAAATTCGCACAGCAATTGCCTTATTGCTATTGGCAAACTTTCAGTACTTACTTGGAAACTGCTCATGTAATCCAAATTTTTCAAGAAGAACTTCTTTGGAATATAAATAAATAAATAAATAAATAAATAATTGTTTGTATTAATTCATATCATTTGCAAAGGAGCAGGTATTTCTAAAAAAAAAAAAAAAAAGCTATTTATCGTGCTGCCTTAAACCCATTTGGATGGATGGATCTAATTTATTCCAGCTGAAAATTGAAACGAAGACCTTTTCTCATAAGTAATTTTAAGGAAGAAAATCGAAATCTTTTTGCGATTATACTTATATAAATCGCGTGACAAGGAGATATATTGGAAATGAAATGAAATGAAACTGATCCGCTTCTTTCTTTATCTTCGTTTATGAGAGTACATGACCTCGCATCTAAACGTTATAGCTTTCTTCAAGCAAAAATAAGTGAAAATACTGCCGTAGGACATGACCCTCAATTAAATACACTACGCCATCCTGTAGTAATGCATACAACAACTTTTCAAAATAAAATGCATTATGGGAAGTATTCGAAAAAGTGCTCTGAACCGAATTGTGTTCAAAAGCATTTGTCCTTGAGCCAAAACATGTCGGCGTACAAAATTTCATCAAAATATTTCAAAAACTTCGACTTGTAGGTTGAACACAAGGAAACAAGACGGACAGCGGGATAAACTGGCTCGATATAAAAAAAAGGTAGGTCTGTTTCAAGCCCTCTCATACATCCATACAAAATTCATAAGTGTTGTAGGGTATAAAAATGCCGAAGTTCTTGCAAGGCATTCAGGAAGCATTCGTCGTACACGAACATTAAGTTGCTTCAGAGACAAGAAGACAAACGTTTCCAGCGGTTGCTAAACAGAAATAGATAGTTTAATGGATTTCCAATCACTTGGGTTGCCCCTAAATGTCGCTTGTGTTCTTGTAACGATATTGAAATGTGGGTCACTTCGTAGACAGCGGCAGACAACATTTTAAATGATTAATTATTTTTAAAATAAAAATATTCTTTCTACACAAAAACTCTTTCGTAAATAGCTCGCTTAGTATCAACCACTTTTATAGATACCTTCGTAACTAATTTTTTTAATGAAAACAAGCTAAACGTTTTAAGAGATCAGCGAGCAAGAACGAGGCTTTAATAGCTCGCGGTCTTTCTAATGGAACATTGGGCAGTCTCCGATCTTTTTAATGCAAAATTTGGGCGCATAGACCGTATTTCTTGTTATATGTAAGGAGTGCAGGAAAGTTTCTGGCTTTAGTTCTATTGAGGATATCATCTTTCTAAATCCGTGGCATACACTGCTCTTTCCCGTTTGAATTTCGCTTGCAAGTAAAGCGACAACGTTAACAAGCAGGCAATACCAATGGAATGGCATGCTGAAGTCAATAAAGCAAGCACTAAACAGATCAGACTCTGTTGAAAGTTTATCAAAATATAAAACAAAAAAAAACCAAATATAATAATATACTTCACTCTGAGGTTTAACAATATTTTCCTACAATATATGTACATTGCCTTAGTCTTTCGTTCCGGTATCTATTTTACTCACTTTTTCTTATTCAATTACTTTGATTATTATGAAAATTTGATTAACTTAAACAAAAGTTCAACTAGAAATTCATCATCATCATCATCATCATCATCATAATCGTCATCTGTTATTGTGTCATAATAATAACCAGTTTTTATATATGTATGACGGATATATTTATATATGATTGTTTCACTTTAAGGAAATTCCCAAATTGTTGTCAATTTCAATAAATTTCATAGAACAAAATGCACACAATCAGGTTTTCATTGACCACAACATCTACCTTGCTATAGTTTATCTTTGTTCAGTCAGTGAGTCAGTCAGTCAATCATTTATTTAGTATCCTGCCTAAATTATTCAATAATATTTCATGTATAATAATCTATATAAGAATACTTCATTACATACACACACACACACACACACACACACACACACACACACATGTACATATATAATAAAATTATAACCAAGTTATCATAAAATTTTGACACAATGAACGGCAACGAGAGCCACAATAAAGTTTTGACCATCAATCTTTCATTTGAAGCAAAAAGAAAAAAAAAAAAAAAGGAAGGAACGAAAAAGAACAAAATAGTGTTTATAAATCTTTTCCATGGGCGAAGGGCGTTGCTAAACACAAAACAATATACAAAATATTCTAAGGAATTGATTAAAACGCCTACAATTTTTTTTTTTGTTTTTTTTTGTTTTAGTGAATGTATGGGATTTCGGTGGAATGGAGTGTTAAGACCGCTAATATAGAAGGAGAAATAATTGAGAGAACATAAAGGAATGGAAAGAAATAAATTGATTGCTTAAATCACTGCATTTAAAGGCAATTTAACCGGCAGCTAAATGTAAACAAGTAACGAATTTCGTATTCAAAAGAATATTAATTTTATTTTAATGCATAGAATGCTTTACTTGCGTTCACAACTGTGAGATTTTAAGTCGCCTTAACTACATATTCCCCTTCTATTAAACAATTCCATTGCAATAATGTCCCCAAAAGCTTACTTATATAACATGTCAATAAAGAAAAAACGAATAAAAACATTGAAAAGTTTAAATAGATGCAGATCAAAAGAAAGAGAGGCACATAACTTAAAGTATTTCGAACCCTCTTTTGCAAATAAGTAAACAAAACTATGCATACGGGAAGGGTTTGTACAGCTTTCTGTAGCAATTTCGTCTCTTTATATAGGGTTTCTCGTTATTCTGTTCAAAACAAAAAATAATTTACGCTGACAACTGCAACATAAGTTGATAAGTGAAATATCTTACTGCATATATCACAGATACTTTAATTAGAGTAACTTTCTCAGGGTTCAGGCAACACACTTTTTGTTCTAGTCAGCGCACTGGATAATCTGTTGCTGATTTGCTAAATTTAAGGAGAAAAAAAAGTAGTCACCAACCAATTTTGATTATTCAAAACAAATCCAGGCGAAATGCGTGTTTTCCTAATGCCATGCTCCCTAATGATCTTCCTTTTGTGCTAATAAACACATTAATAAGAAATTCTTCTGGGTTTGGAGATCAAAAATGACCACATTGTTCATGAACATTGACTTCACATATAGAATATGCCTGTTCGATGCACCTTAGTGGTCGCAAAGAGATTTTTGCAAGGAACTGCAAATCGAAATTTAGTGATTTGATTTGACCCATAACCCATCAGATGGACAAATGAATGGACATGCGTCAACTGAGTCAGAAAATGATTTGGACCGTAAAAACTGGCACGACCTCAAGTCCTTCTGCAAGTTCCATACATCCGCGCTTACTTAATACAATCATATTTAAGCCAGTGTGGAGTAAAATGACAGTAAGAGCTTACCTGCACCTACCTACAATATGTTTAAGATCCAGGCACAATACAAATCTAGGTTTTGAACGACTGAGTCGATTACTTTCAAGTAACTATGAATTCTTTAAGATAAACACTTACAAGATTTCTGAATAAGGTATGTGTGATTATATCAATCATTCTAAAAGGAAATTTAATGTCGTTACTACTTTCTTTTAAGCTAGGTAGCAATAAATCTGCATATATATATATCTGCATATATATATATAGTTGCGATGACATAACTCAATGAACGTTAGGCATTAATTTAATCCGAAGTACTCTTACTAACACACCGAAAAAATACCGTTCATATATCCATCGTTAAAGAGAATATAAAGACATCAAGCAAAAGAAGCCATAGATTATTAACTAAAGAGCTTAAGTTGCCTTTAATTTATATTTGTTTTAATATCATTAATTGTCGGTTTTGGTCTTTTCTGGCACTATTGGCGACTTTAGTTTTCATTAAATGAACGGCGTTATGTGTGCGCTTCTTGTGAATGCGATTTAATGGAAATTTGTCATTTTGTTATTTTGCTAAAATCCTGTTACCACAAAATCCTTTTGCCTTTGAATCCTTTCAAATTGAATTTCGTAATCCTACCAACAACTTTATCCACACTACTCATATGTTGCATTGTTGATTAAATTCTTGGGTTTAAAAAAGGTGACCAAAAGATTGCAAACACATTCTGAACGGATTTTGTTACACATTATAAATCACTTTGCTATAGGCAAACATCTGGTCACCTTATTTCTAAGACGATATAACCAAAGTAAAGTTTATAATTCAGGTTATTTTATAGTAAATCCATGAACAAAAACTTGACTTTTTAGCTTAGTTGTGTGATACGTTGGCCTTCAGTTCAATGTAAGTATAAAGTTGGAAAAGTTCTTCCACATACGAGTAATATGTGCATCATACATGGATAACTAGATGCGTAATGCAAGAAAAGACCTTTTTTTTTTTTTTTTTTTTTTAATTAAAAAAAAAAAGTTGGGAAAAAATTAAAAAAATTTTTTGTTAACAAAAATATTTTTAAAAAAATAAAAAAAAAAAAAAAAAAAAATAAATAAATATTTTTAAAAAAAATTTAAATTTTTTTTTTTTTTTTTTTGGTTTTTTCTTCTAACTAAAGCTACAATCAATCATTTTTGCTTGTTGTTACGAATGCCCACTTATGTGCCAAGATTTCGGTTAATAGTGTTGAATGTAGTAACACCGTTAAAACCGATTTTTAATGTGGTCATAAAATAAACACAAAAACTTTTAATAATCAATAAAAAATGAACATAAAAATTTATGAAACCTAAAAAAACGCTGCTAAAAACATTAGCACGATACGATAGGTTGTAACAATTTGATTCTCTGCGCTATAAGTTTAAGTTATATATATGTATATACAAAGACTTGCAATATTGTAATTAACTTTTCAATTAATATTAAAATGCTCTTCAAAGCTTAATCAAGCTACGAGTGTGATTAACAATACGTTCATTCAATCAATCAATCATAGAACCAATCAAAGCCACTTGTACAGGTACTGTCTAAGCATGGATGACTGCAATAGTGGTAACCTTAGAAACGATATAGAATTTTGCTTTAACTTCAATATTTCTCTGTGTATTATGCATTGCTGAAACTTAAATATCCTTCAGATATAGACGTTTGTATTTCACGGCCGCAAGTAACCTTCAACGATACATGCCAACGCTCTCACTAAATAGCTTTATGACCCATTGTTAACTCAAACTTGATACAATTGTTTACTATAACCGCATAAAGGTATAATGCAAACAAACAAAGTCCCAACCGGATAGCTGACAACTTAATTCACGAAATACTTTTTATTCATTCGCTTAAAATCAAGCAATTTCAAAATTCGCCTCATGATAAAGCCATAATTTTCTACATAATCAAAAACATTTTTATAAGCCATAATTATATGATTTAAATAAAAAATTATTTAAAATTTTGAAAATATTTCTGTCCGTAAGACCTTTAGCATTTGTTTCAAACTTTTAGTAAACCCTTTTTTTGGGAATTTTTACGAGCGCATTTTCAAAGGGAGGAGGACTACATCCTGTATGGCTTTAACAAGCAAAAAGATAGACAAAGGCATGGACGGACGACTGAATAGATCATAATCAGGGGAAATCAAACTTTTATGGAGATTTTAGATATGCATCAATAAACCGGGAAATTTTTTTAGTTAAAAGCGAAAAGACTCTAATGTTATCCATACTGATATCCGAAGGAGTTCTTTAAAAAAGATTTCTCTAAGAGAAGAGACTATACAGGACTTCAAAAAAAGGTGCGTTTGCTTATATCCTCAAAAATCTTTATTTATTTTTTCGAATCAATTTCGCACGCATTTTCATCCCTTTCATAACACACAAGAAATATTCCTTATCACGATACGAATTCAATACCGCTATAATCGAAGAAAACTGCTCATATCATTTTGATTTTTGAACCACTTTGGCGAGGTTTTTTCAGTGTTGGCTCACCTTTTTGCATGCTATTCGTCTGATTGATCGGTTGTTTCCAGTTCGTATGCATAGATCCAAGTCTTCTTTCATTCCATTTCGCCAATCAAAATTTAATGCAACTTCTTTGCTCAACAAAGTCACGCATTCTACAATCCGGAAGAAATACTTCCTATGTCGCACAAAACCAAACGCAGATGAAACACTAGTGATGTTTATGATGATTTATGGTCTGTTTTGTGTGATTGGTATATCATAGTGCTGTCATTTAGAAAATAAATATTTCTGCGATTCGATATAACTGCGCAATTGAACTTAAATATTGGTCTTACTTTTTGGGCAGAGTGTTGTACAGAAAGTATGTGCATCCAATAAGACTTCTTCTTTTTACAATCTACACTGCCATTGACATTTTAGTTTAACAAAGTGGAACCTTGTAATATGCAGGACACAAGGTCCAAGAACGTTTGTCTTCTCTATTCGTTCTACTTGCTGTTCTTCATCATAAAATTCACGTGACACTGAAGGAGTTTGAATATTTAACAATTATGAGTCGAAACTTGCCCAGTGCCATCTTTATAAGGAAAAGCTCACCGCATTAATTTTGTACAGGTAAAGAGGTTTTTGAAGAGGTAAAGAAGCCAACAAACTCTGACCTGCACTCATACAATAATTCTGCTCTTTCGCCGGATTTGTGGCGTGTTGCTGGGGCTTGGTGAAACCAGCAATTATACCTCTACTTCAGAGTCGACGTCGTGAACCTAAATAATGCTTTACTGTCAAATGCAATCATCGTGAAACGTTCTCAGATTGAAACATCGGGAAAAACTACGATAAATGGCGCAATATAATCTCAGAAAAAGGGACAAAAACTAGAGTCGGAAAATATCATCTGTCTTAGGTTAAAAGGATGTACAAAGAAAATGCGAACGAACGCATAGTTTTTTTAATTCACAATAATCTAAACGAAAGGATGGGCTTATGGAAATTCGAGTATTATTACTCTACAATGAGCATTGACTCACTGCAAACTTCAAATCATCAAACTAATGTACTCCAGGGAAACGAAGTAAATAAATAAAAGAGAAAATCAAAAGAGAGGAAAAACAAAAACTTAAAAACGACAACTTTTTTATATGAAGACTTAAAAGCGCTCTAAACTCGTAAATATTCCTCTATTTAACACTTTTATTTATTACTAATAAAATAATAAGACTCAAGGCTTGAACGCCTACACTATATATTTGGCAGTAAAGAGCGATAAGTGCAAATGCATTGTGCATGTTGAAGACAAAATTAGCGGCAAATGAATTTTACCACTTATTTATGTCACGACACATCGATATCAATTATTTTCACATACTATAAGTGATTGTTTATTGATCTCATGCTTAATTAAGAATTTGCTTTTATTTTATTTCTCAACTTTAAGCTATAAATAAAAAGCTCAACGTTTCGATGTTAAAAACTATTAAAAAAAAAAAAAGAAAAAAATTCACCTCTGACCCTCTTCATCACTCATTGCTGCACCCCAAACGACGAAACGAAGAAAGAAAGCAATCGATTATATATGTGAATTGTATTATACAAGTGTTTGAAAATTTTATAGATTTTCATGATAATAATTTTCCTTATAATGTATTCTTTTGCGGCAATCAACCACCAGGTACGTGATTAGGAGGATGCTGCCATACAATTATTTGCCTGCACTTGTTACCTTTGCGTACATTTCATTTCTCATTTCAACATTTTATTATTTATTTCACATATGAACATAAGCACAAACAAACAAACAAACAACATTTTAGAAATGCTTTAGAATCGTAAGCAAGTCAGTCTGTCTGACAGTAGTCGCTCGAAATACATTTATCATTTTTAGTGGCTTGTGCTCGAAACGTGGGAAAAACTTTGCTCTGATGAAAATTTTTCATCAAAATGTGGATATTTGATATTTTTCTCTTACTCTTCTTGCGAAATTTTATTAAGGACTAAAAAATGATTGCTGCGAAAACGTTTCATACATTAACTTAAATAAACTATGCCGCCTGTAGCTGATACCACAAGTATATAAATTGCTAGCTAATCAAAAAAAAAAAAAAAAATAATAATAAAAAAGTTTTATATTTGAATTGCATCGACTGTTGCAATACCTGACACATATTTGGTCTTGTTTTCATAACTAACCTAAATGCTAACTTTTGCAAAAAAATGGCATTCACCCTATGCGTAATATCTTCTCGATTAACATAACTAACCTGATTGATGCTAAGCTTTTCTGTCCAATGGAGATCTCAAAACATTTTCTGAGATTTTTCAAGATTAAGTGTACATCGTAACACGGTTTCGATTTCTCGCTTATAAGCATTTATTTTTTCTATCATTATATACCTAAAAAGTGCTGCCAAATTGTATAAAATTATAGTTGAAGACATTTACAATATAGGATAGTAGTAGTACTGCTTAGTCAAGTGATTAAGAAGCGTGACCATAAAGTTGGCGCACGCGGGCGTAAGCCTCGGTGCGCTGAATGATGCTCTAAATATATATAATTATGTACATAAAAAGTGTTGCCAAACTCTGTAAAAACGTGTTAATTACGACTGGTATGGCCAGTGGTGGTCGTGGCTATAGGGAACGCTCGGTCCGCAAGGTCGTAAAACTTGTCGATGGAGCCCACAGGCTACGTTGACTTCCCATTTTGTTCTGATCCGTTACACATGTATAGTTACACATGTATAGGCGCCCTTCCCTTGAGTGATTTGTTTTAAAAAGGAGAGTTTTCGAATACTTTCGCAGAACAACGGTGCGGTACGGTACGTACAGCACTTATGATGCAAGAGCTTATTAAGTGTTTGTGCGGATGTAAATAATACCCGGAAGGACTTGGAGTAAACCTACTTTTTATTACGCCGATCGATTCAGAATCAACTTCCGAATCTGAATATGCACTTGTCTGTCCGTTTGTCCATCTTCTTTTCTTTTATTCAACCCACAGGCCGCAAATTTCTGAGATATTTTTTGGAAATTTGCTGCACTGACATGTTCTGTCCGAAGGACAAAAATAGCTAAAAATGGTTCGGATTGGACCAGTATTTCCAACACTTTTTCTATAATGCCTTATCTCGAAAAGTCATCATATGAATAGCTGCAGGATGGTATAAAGCATTTAAAGATGACCGCGTCCTACTATAGTGTTTTTCGTTGTTTGCAAATAAAACAGCTGCGTCCCAGCAGACAGTAAAGCAAATATTTGTATGAAATTTGCAACTGAACATATGACAAAAAGGAGAAATTTAAAATTTTCCGTAAAATTTGGTTTTCCATAAGCACAATAATTTTCATGAAATTTATTTTGTATAAGCGGGAAAACCTTTGAGTTAATCATAAAGAAAAAGAATTCGGTCCTAATCTGGATAAAATAAAATGAAACCACGTCTCAGGTACAGAATATGAAGTGAAAAGAAGAATATTTTAACATTCATTGCGTTCAGTACAAAATTTCACTTTATCGTGTAAAGATCGAAAAATTGCATTTAGCGCTAGCGAACGTTAACTGAGCCGAATAAATTTGAAGTAAATTCAAGCAAATTGCTCATCATATCTCATTAGTGTAAAATTGAAAGTGTTCATAGCGGACCAGCACTAATTTAATCAAAATTGAATAATCTTTGGAAAAAACCATAGCAAAATGTCAAAGTCGTAAGTAATGCATTGATTCATTAGCCATGGAGCATAGTTTGACTTAATACGCGTTTCCATAGTGTGCGAACCAACCACATTTCAGATTTTATTCATTCATTACGAGCTTAACACATATTAACTGCATTATACGCATGCAAAATGTAATTTGTTATCTCATATGTCAGCCATTTTTCGCCATAATTTCGATCCATGGACCTTAGACAGCTACACTGGTTAATGACCCCATTAAACAATCTTTTTACACCGGAGCTACAATCAATCTTGTGCACCCACCAATTCGCTCATATCTCTCTGTAACTTTTGCTAACTCTGACTGTGCTATAGCTTGTGTGTGGATTTGTCCTAAATCCAAAAGACGGCATCATCTATATCGTTCGCTATCTGACATGGATAGAACGACTCATTTTATATCTTCAGTATATTCTCATTTTATTTTCCCTTTAGGAACGAGAAATGTGGACTCGTAGGCGAACCAATTGATTCGGAGATGTTCCACAATTCAGGTTGCGATACCACTTTAAAAAACTTAGGCGAAGCTACACAAACAGGGATTGCGGAAACTAATGTAAGTGTACATCTGCCGATAAACTATTTCTTTAGAATACGCCTAAGAAAGCTGTATAATTGCTTAGGTTTGCTTTCGCAAGCAAAAGAAAGTGCGATCAATCAAAAAGAAATTTTTTCGGATTTTAGGCAACCTCTGTATATAAAATGCTTTACTGAGAAAGACATCTATGATAAAGTTTGTTAAAACTTTGCCCTTTGCATATACACACACACACACACACACCCTTTTTTTTCTTCAGACTAGCATATGTTAATATATTTTTCATTTCAGGATGTAATGGATACTTTCTCGGATATACGGGACGAGAATAGCACCTCGTTACCTGCATTACCCAATGAAATATGGCTTAGAATATTTAGCAATCTCTCGCATGGAGATTTACTGCAAGTCAAGTTAGTTTGCAAATACTGGTTTGAACTGGCTCAAGCACCCCAGCTGCAACGTAAGTCGAAGTTGGTGATCACTACACAAAATTTGAAGAATGTTTGCGATTTTATAAAACATCAAGATTTCAAACGTGAAAGTGTAGTGATAGACGAGGAAGGCAGAGGATTCAGTAGCGAGGATCGCGAAATTTTATTAACAGTCTTCAAACATTTGGGATCTGATGTTGTGCGACTAAAAGTTTACGAGCTCTCATCTCTCTCAATGCTTAGCAGTCTTTTGCCGAATCTCGAGGAATTGAATTTGCTTGACATATACTCACAAAAGAGTGTATCGGTGAACTTTAACCAATTTCCTAACCTCAAATCATTGTTAATGGATGGGGATGGTGATGGCAAAACACAAATGCAATTGTTCTCAAGTTTCTATCAAATGTCTGGTATACGTTTGGAAGCACTGACCTTAAATATTGGTCGTTTTGCTGCTAGTTGCTTGGCTGCGCTAGCTTCGCATGCATCTTCGTTGCGTTGGCTCAACTTCAAGATTGATTTTGATATAAGTAGAGATGTGATATTGCAACCACAGTTGGAAGAAACCCTTAAAAACTTCACTCAATTGGAGGTATTGCATATAAAGTGTCATAGTGGTGCAACTGCAAGAGCCATTTTAGAAAACCTTCCCAAGGGAAATCGCCTTAAAACGATTGCTTTAGATTTTCCCTATAGAGATGATAACGACGTGCTAGAAGTAATTGCACAAAAATGGTTTCACTCTTTACAACGTTTAGAACTTGCGCACTACTCCGTAACGGAAAACTCAGCCAAATGGCTAAATTCCTTGAGCGGTAAATTGAATCGTTTGTATTTGTGTGAGTGCGAATATGTCCCTGAATGCCTCGTTAATAGTATAGCCCCAAAAACTAACAAAAAACTAACTGAATTGAAGTTGGTGAACTCGAATTTAACGCCAAAATTATTCTGCGACCTGTTCCAACGTCTACCTAATTTGACAACACTTGATTTTAGCTGTAATCAGATAACCGATTTGGAAATGAATTATCTTTTCCGCCATCTCGTACATTTGCGCCACCTTTTCCTAGATGCATGCAAGAGCGAAAATGTGATAAAACAATGCTGCTCCACGCCTAACATAAGTAACTTGAAAAACCTTCAAACACTTCAATCATGTTTGTGCCCCATCAAAGTCCTCGAGATTTCGAACTTGGATTTTAAATTTAAAGAACTAACCAAACTTTATTTATCTCCTTGTTCGAGAAGCAAAAATCCGCCCGCTACGACACTTGTAGATATCAGCAAATATTTCCCTGCTCTCGAAGAGTTCTGCTTTTATAATGTGATTATCCGCCACACCAGTATTCTATCTAAGCCTCTCTGTTTTCCCCGTTTATGCCGATTAAACGGCCAAAGACTTTATTAAACTAACTGATTGAAATTATAAAAAAAAAGAAGGTAAGAAAAAAATAAAAAATGTATGTAAAAAGTATCTGCTCTTTGCCAATAAAATAATAAGTGATTTATTAATAAACAGAATGCAAAGTCGAATGATTTTTATTCGATTCACACACACACACCATATAATGCGAATTATTGTCAAATGATTGTAACTCGGAAGTCCCTTTACCGAATGACAGCTAAGCATGATCCCTCGACTGACCTGGAGCTTATAAAACTCTATAATTCAGTAAACAGAACCCTTTCGTATGGTGAAGGGTTCGAATTCGATCAAAGTATAATGTATTGTGGCAGTCAAGTGAATTAAGTTGTCTAAAGAAAAAGGGATGAATCTTGGTGATGTAACGATGCTGCATTAAAATGACATAATGTAAATACAAAATCCACACCTCCAGAAATGCGTGCATACGTTAACGTTGGGGTTTTGAAATATGGTTTTCTACTCTACGACGATTCGGTTTAGGTATATTAAGCTTGTGCGGATGTGGGCACACGAGAGAGTTCAATTTTTTATTATCGCACTCAACTGAAAATTATTTCGCCTATAACATGATCTCGGCTCGTTCCATGTTATATATAGAACCGTTTCGTACGAGTCACGTAGATTATACCAAACCAATTTGTATGGCCGTTGAATAATAGATGCCTTTGTTGTTTTTACACAGAATGTATAAAAATTTATTAATACGTATTGTCCACCTTTTTTTTATAAATTTAGCCCTTACATAACTTTCTCACAATGCTTCTGTCACGTTGTACGAACACGTTATATATATATACATATATATATATATATATATATATATAGAGTGGTCTACTATATCTTTCGTTGTAATTGTCTAAAGTCTATTCATATATTTCTGGGTTCAACTTAAATAATAAATCTGCTTGGGCACAATGATGCAACCTATTGGAAATAGGTTGGAACCATTCCGTTTTACAATTACTTCATCTATGGCGGGATATTTGAAAAAAGTCGTTATATGAAAATATTTTATAATATTTCTTGGTAAATTTTGATCAAAGTACATTAAATGAATATAGAATATGTCGGCAAACCGGGACCGCTCTATGAATTTCTCCTATGTAAGCATTCTTATATTGCCTAATTTTTAGCATAGAATGTATTTGAATTATAAGTCTACTTGCGTCATTGTGATATTTGGGTATCTAGTTTTCTTTGCTTTCGATATAAGGGCTCTCATGGAAAGTAAGTCTTCATACATTCCCCTTTCTTTTTTTTTTAATATGACCGACCTCTCACTCAGGAGATGTTGCTCCACACGTGCAACGCAGCAATAGGTTAAATAAACCAAAAATCATAATAGAAGAAAGGGTATAGCGTATCCAATTGCCGAGGTTGCCCGATTATAATCCTATTGAAATTTGTTCTCGTATACATAAGTCTATTGAAAACTTTTGTAGCACTGGAAAGACTGAAACAAAAGCAGTGAAAATGTCTGCCTTGGGCAAGATGGTATAACACATACATTTACAAGTTAAAAAAGAGGCAAGGGGATGTAAACGGAACCATTAATAAATGCATTTATTTTAGGCATAAAATGTCACAACATTCTAAAAAATTGTATCATTATAAATATAATTTTTTTATCTAATTCAAAGTAAAAAGCAGTCAAAATAACTTCGGTGGGCGATCTAGTGTTAAATCTGAAAGTGAATTTATTATGAAAAGTAAGTTTAAAATTTTTAATGCAAGGAAATGTGTACCAGTAGTAAGCGCTTCGATACCAATCTTGCATATTCACTTACTTAAGCGAATACCTCTAAAATATTTGGCTAATTATTCAGACTTTAGTTGAACGAAAACCGCAATCGTTACAGGAAACTCTTGAGCGTAGCAAATTTACGAAATTTAAAATACGAAAGCTATAAGGTATCATTTATCTATTTCCATTTATTTGTTTATGCCTGTTATCGGCCTGGATAAGTACATTCCATACATTAATTTATGAGCATCAAGGAATCAACTTAGGTTTCCCTTTTCTATATGAAACTTTTGAAATCGGGAGTTTTAACAATAGACAATAGATGGATGGACGGACGGCAAGAATCATGGATTTTTGTGCAGAACCTTATGATGGTCAGTAGTATATGTAAATCTTACAAGGTATGCGATGCATATTTTTGGAGGCAACACACAAATTCATTAGTCTCAATACAAATACACTAGCGTACAGTATGTCATGCACTGCATAACTCATAAAATGCTTTTATATCTCTATACTTTTTAGAGATGAATAACAATAACAAGGTAAACCATTTCTACACTAGTGACAGTAAGTTCCCCAATAATATATATATATATATATGTATATATATAAAAACTGAAATGCTAAATAGTTTTGACCACGTTCTGCGTGAAGACCACACCTGTTGTCTTGCGAAAATTTCTCCAAAACCAAATCATTTTTTTTAAGATTTTACGACTGCATCGAGTATAAATGTGACAACACAATCTTTATTAACCGAGTGTGCATACAGGGGTCAATATTTTGCTAATTTTAGGGTAAAATTTATTTGCATTTTCATTGTTCACGACGACTTACAGTAATTGGGTAATAATGCCTGTATTTCCTGTCAAGTTATAAACAACCAACGGTTCGCTAAACATTCATTCAATGCGTCGCTTTTGTTGAACGTTGCCTTTTCTCAATACGCATATTCCTTAAGCGCAATTTATGTGTAACCAACGCAACTAATTTGACTCATTGGAAACGCATAATTTTCAAAAACCTATTAAAGCATAATTTCGCATGTAACTATAAACCAATGAATGAATGAACGTACAGTTGACATCAATAACGAAATGTTGTGTCAATAGCGATCGCGTAATAGATATTCGAATATTACTTAATTTTCTTGCACAACAACTCTCATACAGAAATTTTAATGTTATAAAACATAATTTACAAATTTTTCCGTTTCGCCGGCTTATTACATAACTGAATGCGTTAAAAGCAAGCGTATTTTTCTTTTCCCATTTTTGAATTCTTTTGAGTTGATCAATTTGTGTGCCCTGACTGCTTGGGTGCGGCTCTTCGGGGAGTACTCGTGGTGGTTGTGGTTGGCTGTTCCAAGCCAAAGTGGAACAATCGAGTGCAGCTAGGCCTCATCACTGACCGAAGTGGGATTTATTGATCCATACGCAATAAACTGTCTGGACTCTGCTGCTACTTAGGCCCCTACTCTGTAGGGATTGTCTAACTCGCCAGGGAGCGTATATTACGCTTAAAGTGTCTTGGGCCACCGTGGGGTTAAGCCATCATGGCAGGAAGCCACGTTAAACCCAGGTTACAATCATTCAAGCAATTGCCAATTACGAAAAAGTTGTAGGTGTCGTCTATAACGCTAGCTTAGGAACAAAGAAAGAAATCAGTAAGAAATTATGTTAAGTACGCAATATATTCTAATACTCATTACTAATGTGGGAATCAAAGGTCAACTTGTTTGCAAGAGTTTCTACACTCAGCCGCAGGATGTTTTAAGTTAAGGTGATAGCGTGTACGAATTCACACTTGGTTACGTTGCAAATATAATCATGAAAGGATTTACTATTGATAGAATTTGATATGAACAGTAAATGAGGTTTTTATAAACACCTTCGCAGCCTTTGTATATTACTGACAATTACGCATCGGAGGCTTTATAAACATAATACCCTCACCAAAGAGTAAGATGGATTCAAGTTAAATTGCGCGGATATATCAGAATATCGGAAATATTTTTTTTGCTGCGTCAAATTTCACATCATAAACGTCATTAATCAATAGGGTTTGAGGTGCGCTCGGTTTTGTACGATGCAAAAAATATTTTTTGTTCGTGGCTATTGCGGGAGATGAGAATTAGAAATATGGATATGACACGGAAACACCCGATCAATGAGACGAATATTGTGCATAAGTTGAGTCAAGACCGAAAAACCCGCACCAAAGTCACTCAACAATCAAAGTGACAGTAACGGTTTTTTTTATACTCCTTCCGTCTGGCCAACCTGTTAACAAACAACATTATTTGAGTTGAGGGTTATTTTGGACGCGATAGAATACACTAGAAATAAGAAATAGATTTAAAAATTAAAAAATAAATTGGTCTTACTTCTTGGACACAGGCATTTAAATATTTATATTCCATTTGGGAAACTATGGCAAACTACTCCCCTCTCCATAAATTTTACGCAACCATGTAAGTCAGCCGGGAGCAATGTATAAAGTGTACGTTTTAAGAGATGTAAATAAGTGAAGCTTGCTATTTTTACTGCTTAAATCGAAAAGCATGCTATTGTGATTGCTGGCGGGTGTTGAAAAACAAACGCTGTACAATATCGAAAAAAAAAATTAATCGAGCAAAAACGGTTCCATTAACAGCGACAGAGTATATTTGGCCCTTCAACTTAAGGAGATTAGTTGTGTTATAATATGCTGCAAATTCACGAAATCATTGTTAGGGAAAGGCACCAAAAGCTGTTGATAGAATTCCGTGCGTTACTGTGGTGCAAAAGGTATGGCTCACAGATATTGCGGCATAAGGGCGAATTCCATCTGGTGGACCTTAGCAACACTGGCTTGTTCTGTCAACCTCTCCTGTATTCAGCAGATATTCCTTCCGAATAACAACTGTTTCGGCTGATAACTTAGGTTCTGTTCGATTGATGATGATTGCTTTAAATTTTGCTATTTGCTATGATTACGAAACTTTCATTTCTCCTATAGGGTGTTCGTCTTTCCGATGTAAAATATTTCCGCATATTTTCCTACTCCCCTCCGAAACGTTAAGACGTAACAACAGAGAACGCAACAAAGACGTGATAAATACATGCCCCGGTTCAGGGCGAAATTCTATGTAGTAGATCTTATGTTGTACGCCTGTTTGCCTATCCCCTGTTTGTTTTTGAAGGGTTGTCGACTGAAAAATAAAGTTTAAAAACTGCCCGCAACCACACCATTGCACTCCACTAACCTTTATCCCTCCAGAATAATAGATAGCCAAACTTCTTGACACATTGACAAATAAGGCGACGTAATAGCGCTTGTCGCGGTGTAAAGTAAAAAATTGACTTGGTAAAAATATAAAATTCTTTTCTTTTAACTCTCACGACAAACTTATTTTATTATGTACCACCCGATCGCTCCGTAGCGTCAATAGTTGATCTGGTTTAACATCGAAAAGCTTGCGGTCCTTTCGGATTATTCATATGAAAAATGGTAGCATAATAAGGCTAAGCCAACTGTACGCTAATAAATTTTACGATCTCCTTTACGTTGTAGAATTCTTCTTACATTTTGATTGGTGTCCAATATTAATCCATATATATGTACGACATTTCAATTATCTACATAATATTTTATAGTTTTATCAATGCCAATAAGAGGCAGATGAACGAATCTACAGATTTACATGCAGAAATAAGTAAACTTTTAAAGAGACATTGAATGCCTTTCAAAGCATAACAAATCGAACAAGAAAATGTCTCTTAACCTCTAACTGATTCTAAAAATTACTAATCACTTTGTTCACTTCATAAAAAAAAAGGGCACGTGTCCTAGAAGAAAAGCACTAACCTTGTCTGTCTTGCTGTCGTCTTTACAACAGCCATTAAAGTAATTAAAGAGAATAATTAAGAGAAGAAAAAAACATGAAAAGCATGCATATTATAGACAAGACTTTCAACTCCTGTGGATGTCAATAGATTTATTACTTTCTATTCAATGAAATTTATAGGCGCGAAATTTTCACTTTACAACATTAAACGTCAACTCAAGTCATATACATTTCAGGTAACGCAAGTCCCTTAAGAATTACATGATTAATTTTGGCGAAGGCAGTAAAGCAAAGCGTTTATTGCAAGTACGTATGAGTAAAGTGAGTACACAGTTATCAGGATCGTTAAAGAAACAAATCAAGGTTTTGTGTTAAACAAAACAGTCAACAATATTGTCATTACGAATATTTTCGCAAAATGGAAACTGTTTTTATTATTACCGTTATTGTTATTATTATTATGTACGTTTGTGAAGGTTAAACGATTATGCAGAGGAAGAAAGTCCTAAAAATGCCACACGCAGTTAATGAGTGTAATTTCTCTCTTTTTTTTTTAGTGAAGGTCATCATTAGAGGCCAACCAGTCAAGAACTGATTATCGTAGCTGTGACAAAGTCAAGGAAAATTATGTTTATTTTTAAATGTCTTGGAGATATATCGTTTACAATATCGTATGGTTTGGTTTGTTGGGTTAGCATTAAAAGAGGAAAAAAAGTTATTAAATTTTACGTGTTATTTATATTAAATGATTTTATAGCAATATATTCTATTTATCACTCTTATAGCGACTGATGTGGTTTTCCTTTTTGTTCATAATAATGTTTATTCGTTTGTTTCATCATTTTAATTATTGCTTACATTTCCAAAGCGATAAACAACAACTGCAATAACCGCAACATAGGCCGGCAAACTTTATGACACATATGTATGACTGAGTAGTTGTATGTAGAGATAAACTATGAAATGCTTTTTATATACTCTTTATGTTACGCGCATATTTCTCTCTCTATTTGATGTGGTCTCATAAAAAACATTTCATAAAAAGAGGCCAAATAAATGAACTATATAAACAATACAAGAAACAAAAAAAAAAAAAAATAAAAAAATAAAAAAATGCACACATGAAACAAAATACAATAATTATAGGGAAAAAGTTATGTCTGAAGCTCGTGTTCTTTTTTCAAACAAAAAAAAACAAAACTCTATTATGCGCCGCATAGTCTGGAGGAGAGACTTTTGTATTTCTGAAAATATATATAAAATTTATATTAAATATTTCTTTTTTTATTCTAAATTTTACAATAAATGCCAAATTTTATTCAAAATTTAATTTAAATTTTTTTCCATTAGCTACTTGTCCTGCGAACCATCGGGAAGTAAGATTTCTTAAATATTTTTAACAAAAGCCTTTTGCCTCCACTCTATACTAGATCTCGATCTAGTGTGATTGTGAAACTCGTAAATATTATTACCAAAATCCTCATGTCCTCCTCACTTTGGGACAAGTTCCTATATCTCAGTAATTATTAAAGTTTTTTAAAATCTTAGTACAAAATTACTTGATATCGGTGAACTTTCAATTCCATATAATTTCTTTCAATGAAGGGTAACCATTAGCCGTTTCGTGCTATGTGTAACTTTCCTTACAGTTCCCTAATGAAAAGCTTGGACAACTTATGTAAAACGTAATGCAAAGAAAAATGAAAATGCTTGAGTGATTAATGACTTTTTCATAAAAAATAATAGAAAATAATCATATAATCTCTGACCACAAGTGCAGGTATGCATAAAATATCATAAACAGAATCATGTCATAAGAACCGAAGCGAAAAGTTAGTTGCAACTCAACTCGGCTCGTTTCTGAAACGTTTCGATATTCTTGCACACTTTCTTCTTTTCCAAAGCGTATAAGAAATCGTTAAAAGGAAATCTAGGGAAAAATTAAATGAATCCATGAGTGAGAGAGCTATAGCCAGTTCGAAGCAATTCTTAGACATTCATTTTTTAATTTTTTTTTTTTCATTGAATTTTTTAAATGAACTGATGAGAGATAAGCATGAAATAATTTTATCGTAAATTGAAATTGAAAATCAAAATCCTTCAGCGCCTGCAAACATACAAAGATTATGCTAATGTTGTTAAGGTCGAATTCTTAGGATCCGATATTTCTTGCTAATGTTTTTCTTATGATATTTGATGATGCAGAAAACTACAGCAATTCAGTGGAGTTTCATTTTTCTCCTTTTCGTCAGGATCCAGATGGACTTGCTGGTTTCGCAATTGATTTGTTTATTTATGCATAAAGTTAGAAAACATACTGTCTGCACCTGCTTGTTATACAAAAAAATAAAACGACGCGACTATCGCATACCGAAAGATCAAGATTTCCATTTGAATTTGAAACCCTTTTGACTAAATATACTTCACTTTCGACTGCACGGCAATGCGAATCATCCATCAACAAAAAAGGCCTATTTTTCGAATTAGGTGATCATTCGCCAATAATAGTTGGACAGTGAAAATTGATTCGATATTTGCTTGTAATGCCATTTCCTTAAAATCAGAATGTAAATATTGGTTATCCGTACACAATGAAAAGAATCCGCACGAGTAGCCGAGTAGGGAAAAATGAAGATTGTCAAGTCCCGGCGTTCGCTGGTTCAAATATCTGTGCGGTGGAGCTTTGTTCAGTCGTAGCTACAGTGAATGCTCAATCGGTAAAGGAATAACATTTACCTATTGAGCAGGCATCTAACAGATTAGAACCGATCACTCCCTATCTCTCCCTACAAGCGAATATTGGTTTCCCGCTTATTTTAAAATAGTTTCGCTTAATATGAACAATCATTTTTAGTGTAACAAAACCGATTTATAAATTACTTGGTTTCATTGCACCCCCTATTGTTGCAAACGAAAGAATAAATTTAATACATCTTTGGCAAATGAATGAAGATATAGAATATTATTAATTATCCACCTGTCTGTCTGCACAATGCTTGTAGGAACGTACGAACATGGAAAGCAATAGACAACGTAATGATTGTTGATTTTTGATGATTTCATGTCTACTACGATGATAAGTGCGCGCAATGTAACATACGATTTAGGTTAGGCGCCGTTTCGTATTGAATACCTGTCTGCTAACCTGCATACGTCACCCGCTGAGCGTGAGAAGAATTTAAAGTTTCAAATAAACGTAACACACGTTTAATTAGAAAACGTTAATCGACAACAATTGATTCATTTTAGGGAATTCAAAAGAAAATTTGAAAATTCAAAAAAGTCATATATTATTACTGATCTATATAACGTAACAATGAAAGGGCTTGCGATCGCAGTAATGATAATAAAGCGAATTAATAACAAACAAAATTATATATCGTTAAATTGATCCCATTTATATTCAATACTTAAGTGCATTGTATTTTATTTTTCTTGCAACATAATATGTTCAAAACGTGAGACTTCATCGCAATACACACCATGAGTAACACAATATAACACCCTCACGTCTACCCGTAATCTACCCCCGTCAGCATCTCGCCTACATGTATAGGCGACATTCCCTTAGTGCCTGGCCAAATGAAAACAAAGTGTGGTGTAAAGCGACCAGAAAAAGTGATTGCAAGATTAACATAACATAATCATAATAATAACATATTAGAATTTCTTGCCATTACATAAGCAATGGCAAGAAATCATTTGAATGCTTATAAAGTTTTGCAAACCATTAACTAATCCACGGGCTCCTTTCAACTGGGTTCTCAATTTAATCTCTCGATAGCAATGACCTAAAATTTATTATTTGAATGTGATCCCAAAAGCAGGCGTCAAAGAATAGGAAGAGTAAAGAAATCACAAAAAATGTATTCGCTTCTCGTATCTTTTCCCCCCGGGGATGTTCAAAAGAATGTAGCGATGAACGATCGAACTCCTTAGAAAAGCCATTACACGGCTACTTTGGTGCAAATATTTTGCTATAGTTTCTTAAGCTTGGAGGACAAAGTAACCCTAAGGTGCAAAGGCTAGTAAACAGGACGCGGGAGCAAACAATTCGAATTTTACGTACTTGATTTTGGGCATTGCGACAACGGATATGTGCACTGTACTAACAACACCATATGCGCTTTCTGGTCATAAGCGAAGTTGTCCCTTAATTTCCAAGCATTCGAATTTCATTTTGAAGTAAATCAAAGAAATTATCCTATGCTTATGCTAACGACTGATACCACAAGCTTGCTCTTCAGATTCGCCTTAAACGTTTGGCCGACGAGTGATACGTTCGCCTTAGCTGCTTACAGGCATCCATTAAATACTCTTATACTACACTTTATTGATATGAACAAGCGAGTAGACCACGCCGAAGTAGAATATAGTTTGACTTTAATATTGATTAGGATGAAACTTCCAACTTAACCTTTACAAGGTTGACAACTTTATCCGTAGAACTATTTTTGTAAATTATATGCGTCAGTCTATTTGTGGGACAAGGTTCGTAACGCTCGATTGCCAAGGCGTGATAAATCGGTTTTTCTATTCATGCCAATAAGAAATGTGCATACGTTATAGAGTTCCCGAGAGCCTAGGAGCTTGCATTAAAGAACTTAATGTACTGTGTTTACATGCTCCTCATCTATTGCCATTATCTCAAGTGAATTCCTTTCACGTTCCGTGCAATCACTTCCGCTTTCCGGCGAACAAATACAAATAATTCGGCGAAATCCTAACCAGTGCTGAATTGTTTTACACAACGTTACCGATTTATTTATATTCACACAGATAAAGAGAAATGTATATATAAAAATATAAAGTATGTATATATATATATATAAATATATAGAGAGAGGAAAGGGTTTTCAAAACATACATTCAATACCGTAACAACATATTACGTAGACGCACTATTCTTTGCTTTCCAGCATTGCCAGCAAGTACGCCACATGTCTTCATAATTGTAAGTTCACTTTTTTCATATTTTCTGTATTCACTTCACCAATCCAATGACCAGCAAAAATCTAACATGAATATTACGACCCTGGGAAAGAAATATATGATAATCTTCTTGCTGCTACCACTTCGAAACGACTTTCAGCTTTATATGCAGATATATAACTATCTCTGATACTATTACCAAAAGAAATATGCCACCTTTAAGGTTTAATATGTAGTTTCGTATGCAAAGGATCAAATATTCATACGCACTTAACATAAAGATTAATAGGCTTTGCCTTCCTCATCTACCTGTAGTTTCCCCGATGAACTTCTTTGTAAGCCGCTACTTGAATAAAGCTCTATAAATATAGTTTTTACCTGAGGAAGTCGGCATTATAGATCCGTCCTTGCCATCCCTCTACTAATTTTATTGCTTATTACATACAATATTCATTGAATATGGAATTTTTTTTATAAATGAAGCTACAAAAGTGTTTTGATTTTTTTCTATAAATATCTTTCACGAATATTTGGCAAATATTCAAGAGTAAAAAATTGCATTTAAAGGGCAACATTTGAAATGGATTCCATACGGTAAGTCACTAATGAAGATTCTTTACTGTTTTAATTGGTTTTATTTTACAGAGAATGCTCTTGAAGTATTTCCTTTCGTCGCCACACTTTGCACTCATATCATCACATTTTTATATATTTGTACACACATTTATCATACACATGATATGCTTACATTCCAGTAACCACTACCATCATCCACCCATACAAACGAGTTATTCAAGTTGCGTTTTTTTTTTTTTTGCTTTCTTAGCATTCTTTGTCTCACACACTAACACTAAAAAGTTAATGCTTACTGTTTAGTATATTTCTCCTGCATTTGCTATGTCCGCTCAAGCACACGCCAGGGGACAATGTATTTTTCAAAACTTCCTTTAGGTTCATCAGTTTGCGATTAATTTTTTACATTTTAGTTTATTTTTATTGCTACAAACTTCGATACATTCTATGGTGAGGTGTCACTACATATAACTTCTCTCTTTTTCTTTCTATCTCTCTATATGTTTTGCAACAATGAGTAAAAGTGTTTCAAAAAGTAGAAAACAAAAAAAAAACAAAAAATAAAAGGAAAAAGGAAATGGAAAAACACTCTATGTGATATACTGCAAGCGATAGGCAAAAAGAAAATCTAATTTGAAATTAAGTAAATGGAGAAAAGCAAAAGTGGAAAAAACTTATACCGACGGCAAAAAGCTTTAACGCCCAAACCAAACGCAAATTTGAATAGAATTTTAGAAAACTTTTCTAATTTAAAGAGATCCGATCGTGTGTCGTGTGTCTTTTTTCATAAACACTAAATGGAATTCTTGGAGAGTCAGTCTAGCAATGAATGGCAACTTAAACAACTTGGAGTAATAATAACAACGAAAGCAACATTCAATCACTTAAGAGTGAAAAGAATTGATAAAGAAAAGAAAACGGCCCACAACAGGTTAAATCATTCCCTGAAATGACAACATCTTAAGAGTCCTCAATACGTCATATGTTAAAAAGAAAAATGAGTAACGTGTGCACATCAAAAATTGTGGCTTTAGCTAATCGCTTTTATATGTATGTCGAAAGTGAAAAACAAATAATCAGCCGTCCCTCTGATTATAATCATTAAGAATTGAAGAAATATATGAGGTGGAGCGCAATCCTACATTAAAAAAAAGAAAAAAACCCTTCATGACAAAGCGGTAATATGACAAGAATACAACAGCGCAGGCTTAAAATCTGGTTTCTTCTTTTTAAGCAACAAAGTGTCAAAGATTGATATCAAACATGAGCTTGTTGGCGGAATCGATCATGGCGATTAATTTGTCTTGTCTAAAAAGATTTCTTTTTCTTTACTTTTTTTTTTTTTTTTTTTTTTTTTCTTTGTTTCCTTTCAAAAGTTTTATTGTTTGCTACGTTAAACATAAGGGCTAGTTAGCTTATATGCTATTGATGTGCGTTCAGAGCTCATGTCTATAGTGTGAAGAACATGAGTCGTCAATATATTGTCAGAAAGTCTTTTAACGATTAGGTGTAATCGATGAGAGAAATAAAAAATATAAAAAAAAAAAAAATTTCCTTTTCAAAGAAAGATTAAACTTTGTCCCTCCTTTAAATTTAAATTAACTAATTATAACACGAGTGTATGTGTGTGTGTGTGTGTAGCATACTCAACTTGGTTGAAAATCTGTTTGTAATAATATATGGCAAACTCTAAAATTTTATACATTTATTTAACTAAAAATCAATTCATAAAGACCACCCAATGTTTCATAAAAAAAAAAAAATGTTTAATTTATTGTCTATTTCAAAAATAAAAAGTATTATTGTAAATACAACGAAAATTGTACAACACAAAGTTTGAAACGAATCTTTCATACTCATCACCTTGAGGCGAATGCAAGGTGAATACATAAATATACAAAGCAAAGAGTGTAACTTTTATCTCAATTATGGAACGAATCAGAACCAATTTTAATATAGGTCAAGGTAATGATCCGAAGTATATATTAAGTTGAAAAATCTTGCAATGTTTAAGTTGCTGATGAATGAATGACGTAAGTTTCGATTTTCTGATTCGCTCCATAAGAATCAACTTAAAGTGTGAACAACAGTTTTCAACTTTTTTCGAATGATTAATAAATGATAAGGAGATTTAGAAGAGGCCATGAGTAAACGGACTCATCATTTTGTGCTAATTGTGGAACGGTTTTTACATTTGCATTAAGATTTTCAGGGATTTTGCAGTCGTAGTGAAAATTCTTTTGAATTGGTTAGTGCGGAAGGCGGACCTTGAAAATATTTTGCATTCTTATGCCTTCGAATGGTTCAGTCAGACTTATTTATCCGAAAAGAAAGCCGCGAACCGATGTTAAAGTTCTTGCAAAATCATGAAACGTTGGAATGTCCGATTAATCCATTGTTTTCGTGGCAACTAGAACCTTATGAGTAGAAATTTCCAAAAGGAAGACAACTGGATTATATTTTGCTTCAGCTTTCCACCCACACACTCCTTCACTTTCCTATGCAGTATATAGGCTTCTGTTATGATAAAATTCCAAAATGCTGCTTCTTGAAGAGTCCGTAGAGTGAATATTTTATATCTGACCTGCTAAATTTTATGGACCCTAGCATTTTTAAAAATAACGTTAAGGCCTCAGTAGCTTTTCCTTACATACTTATTATCGTCGCCGCTTACTCTTTGTTTTTTGTTACAAACACTATACCAAATTGATTATATTTTTATAATCTCTTGGTTGTTTTATAATCCGTATGGGTGTTGGCTGCCCTGTCAATCGTTGACCAACGGTGTCAACATCATATCGTAAGCAATTGCTTTGTTCATTTGAATTATGGTCTATCATTTGACAAGAACTAAAAACAACTCAAAACATTTATACGCAAATTAATACGTTTCAATTTATCAAAGTTTTTATTTTATTGTGAGCGTAGTGAATACACCAAAACAATTTTTTTTTTTTTTTTTTTTGGTAGAAGGTTAAAGCATTCCTATCATAATACAAATAAGAGGAGCACAAAGAATGAAACGAAGTTTCTGGATAAAAATGCACAACTTAGGCTTACGTCTAACAATAAATCGCAGGACTAATGCACAGATATTATTTGTAACAAACAGACGGTTTACTTTACATTTAGAAAGTGCGATATCTGTCAGAACTTCACGTCGGTTACAGTGATCTCAACGACGCAACTTCTGTTATTTTCAATAGAAAAGTGTTTTCACGTTGATAGCAGTTGCACCCAAATTATCAGGCCTGATTAGGGACGCTTCATAGAAAACCAGAGGTCTTCAAAGAAAGCTAGACATTATTCGATATTAATAATAAACTGTACGTACTGTGCGTATACGTATTTGTTCGCATCTTTTAAGGTTATGTCCGCATGCGTTGTCGAGTATGTAAGAATAAAGACTACTAATTCAGCACTCGCGCCATCAAATCTCAACTGCGGCAGGGCTTACTTAGATGCAATCATTGCTCAGTCGGCCTCCTCCTCCCCCCTCTCTCTATTTCTTCCTCTGTTTCATTTCTTTCTGGCCGTCTCCGTGTTGCACAAATCGAATTCCCGAAAAATGATTCGTTCATATTAAACCATTTAAAAAAAAAATAATGACATGTTTCCTTTTTTATAACAAGCCAGCTTAACTAAGCCATTGTAGAAGCCTGCCTCACCACACTTTGCCAAATCATGGCAAACTTAAGTCGAGTAGTCTCAAGGCCCGGCTGGAAGCGCTGAGAGACTTTATAGACGAGCCCGTTATCAAACTAATGATCACCTGTACCGCCAAACTTACGCTGTCGTATTATTCAAAGTAATCGTAACGGAAAAGTCTGGAGGGGAGCTATATCGCTGAACCTGGAACTAGAGAAAAAAAATAGTACTATGTTGAGTCAAGGTTGGAAAATTCTGAAATCGGGGCTGACATATGCGGCTCGAGGTTTCGAAAGTCCATACATCTGGGACATAGTCTCCCAATATTTCAAGCAGAAATTTGTGCAATCTCTAGATGCCCATTAAAATGTCGAAAAAAGCAAGGCGGGTGAGAAAGAATCTGTATTCACTCCGAGAGTCAGGCTGCTCTAAACGCCCTGACAGGACATATAATAAGCTCTAAGCTTGCTTTGGACTACCTTTAAGTCCTGAATGAGGTAAAGAAGCACAATGACGTGCACCTATCTTGGATGTCCGATCATTCAGGTATCGAAGGCAATGAAAGGGCAGGTTGTCTAGCCAACAAGGGAGCCTGCAGGGTTATGATATTTCTGGAGCCTTTCCAAGGAGCCACCTCTAGAGCTTGGTATTGCAATGGACACAGAAACAATTAGTGAGCATAGTACAAGCCAACGGAAAGTTGAAAGATGTGTCAAATCTTTCGGCACAAGCTATTGGAATTACGAAGAAGTAATATAGATTTCGTAACTAGCTTCCCCACGATTCACAACTCCCTCAGGTAGCACCTTGGAAAGTTTTGACATCTCAGATACCGATTCATGCAAATTCTGCAAAGCGGCGAAGGAAACGTCTCATCATATCGCTATAACGCCGAATACCGCGTTGCGCACCTAAGAAATAGGTGGGATCCATAAGAAGCCTGAAGGGGCACGGGCGAGTATAACAGATTTTTTTAGGTCGTAGTACCAGTGTTGCTCACTGCATTAAAATATAATGTCATCAAGCCTTCTACTACTTTTACAAAATTTTCGAATTTATTTTTGATGAAATTCACGACGAACTCATGTAAGCTAACTACATACCCATAAGTATTAATATAGCAACATAACAACAATGCTGGCAAGCAATGACTTCAACGTCATGTTAATAAGCACATGATTTTCAATAAATGTTCCAGCATTATTACGAATCAACCACCAAAGCAACTCAAGAGAATATTGCAACTGTGCAAGGGTTGCCTTTACAAGCCGACTTTATCGATCAAGCTTCATTCTGAAGGACTGGAGATATGCGTGATCAGTATCCCTGCAAAACTTTGCAAGTTTTGGAAATTACACTAACTTTTGACATTTGCGAAAAGCACATCCGGTCTAAAAATTTTGAATTGGAAGAACATAAGAATTTAGCGGCTGAGCAGAGGGACCATCGTAAGTAACTTGACAAACGAATTAAGTCCGAACGTAAGTAAGTTTATAATTTGATCTCTGGATCACAGCCAAAGAGAAGAAGATTTGTAGTCTTAAATTGAATACAACTTTATAATACAACATTATGAAGTGTACTGTTTCTTCTGCGAAGCGGGTTGAATAGCAGGAATATCGACTGCGCCGTTTTGCTTAGGCCATTTTAAAACAACGCTTTGTATGCATCTCAGAACAATGTTTTGTGTACGTGAACCGAAGAATTGAGTTCTTAAAAATGAAGGTCACGCTCATGAGAAAAAATTCTCTACAGGCAGCGTCTTCGGTGATGAGTGCAAACTCATAAAGAATTTCAATATGTTGGATACTATGGATTGCCGTAAGCCTTGCGTAAAACGCTTGATATTCTCAGGTGAAACATTCTGCTAGCTATGCTCACAACTCCGTTATAGGGGAAAATGTTTACACCATCTACTACATATATATATTAGTTTTGCATGCTGTCAACAGCTTTAGCAAGCCATTCATAGTTTGTGTATTTTCTGATCAATTTTCTTCTTTTTTTTTGAAAGCTATCAAATATTTCCAACTTTTATAACGTATAAGAATTAAGTAAATTTATTTTTCTGGCTTAAAAGTAAAGAAACCTGAACACCAAAGTAAAATCATATTCTATTGAGGGTGTAAATATATGTGAAATACTTGCATACACAAGCACGCAAACATACAATCTGAAATGCATAAAGTGAAGAGCAATGCGCGTTTGTGATGTCTGTAGTTGTGCAAAAGGGGTTAAATGTGTTTATTTAGCTGTTTATGGACGATTCATGGCGGGGTGTAGACTGTTAATTTTTATTTCATATATATATATGCTCTCTAGATAGCTGCGTATACATACATAATGGATAGTATATATCCATATATATATATATATATTTGTGCGCGTGTGTGTGTGTGCGTTCATGCGCGGTTATGTAACTACATATTAAAATTATTTTCCTTCACTGCTAGGCGCGCAGATCTCACCTTTATTTGTGCTACATATAATAGCAATAATAACAACAAGAGTAGCAGCAGCAGCAACAAGAAAGAAAAAAAAAAGAAAGAAAAACGGCAAACATTACGTTACACATAATAATTCAAAATAATGCGAAATTTGCATGTTACGAGCAGTTAACAGCTTTCATTTAGTGTCACCAATTCGTTTTTCTTCTTCTATTTTAGTTATTTCTTTTATTCGAACAACATTTCTTTTTCTTTCTCATATAATTTACAACAAATTGTTGTAAGTTAATCCCATGCGATGAGAAATAAAATCAAAAAAACAACAAAGAGGAAAAAACCAAATAATGAAATAACTTAAAGGATTATTAAAAGCCAAGGTAATCAGAAGCGAATAAGTAAAAAGGAAAAAAAAAAAAAAACACAGCGGAAAAAAAAAACAACTTTATTTATGACTAAATATACAAGCGAACGTTAATATCTGTGAGTGAGTGATACGTAGAAATCAAGTTTTGTTTCCTTTTCACAAAATAATTAAAGCTTGTGTGTGGTGGCTGCTGAAGAATTGAGTTCAGCTCTCACATCATTAGCTTAACCTGCTGCACTTCCTTATAAAAACTACTTTGCAAACGTCACACAATGCAACAATAATAATAACAACTGGTTATATTCGTCGAGGCAGCGGTATAAGACAAATGAAATTGACACCAAGCATATTATCATTATCAGCAACGGCGGCGCATAGCCACTAACCCAACTAGCCGACGAATAAAACCGAACAAACAAACACACAACTGCTTGATAATCTATTTGATAGCAGGCAGATAGATACAATATATAATTTTTTTTATAGATCTATCAAAAAAGCGCTCATAAGACCGATACCGATAATTATGACTTTGTAACCATTTTCACTATACGGCTATCTGTGTGTCTGTCTGTCTCTCTGTCTATTTATCTGTCTATTTATTTATTCGTCTACCAGTTAGCTGAGCTTATATAAAGTTTGTCTTTGTGCTCTGTTTAACTTATTACCAGTTTTTCTTCTTTTCAATTTTTTTTAATTATTTGCGCGCAAAAATTCTTCTCAACTACACAACATGTCATGTAATGCATTTCAAGCGTTGCCACCTGTCATAATAACTGTGAATAATTCTTTTTAATACGCATTTACCTCAAGTGGTGGTAATAACTTTTTATGTTACAACAAACAGTTTTTTAAGCATTTTGCCGCTGTTGCTCTTAATGTCGTTATGCGACTAGAATTCACACTTTTACTTATTGTTATTATATTTACGCTGTAGCTTAATACACACACACACACACACACACTCACACAACGCATTGGCATATACGTTCGCTTATAAAACAAGTTTACAGTTGTCAAAGACGTTACTCTGTCGGAATTATATGGAGATGTTTCCCGTTTTTCTCTTCGTATGTCTGTTTGTCTGTCTGCGTTAACTGCCATGGAACCCTAAATTATTTTAAACTGAATTAAACATAATAACTACAACGAGGTGAGAAAAATTGATGCTTTGCCGTTTGTCTGTCTGTCTCACTATTGAGCTAAAGTAGTTCAGTAAGACTTTTTATATGAATTGTGTGCATCAGCATTGGAGAGCAATAACAGGTGAGATATATATCAATAAATGTGAAAATACTTCACAGCTACAAGATAAAGTAGTTAAGCTACAGCTGCATAATCCTTAATCGTTAACATTAAAATTATGATTGCCTGGCTTCGGAATTTAATTTAAATCTAATGAAAGCTGCTTTGCCTAAACCTTTGCATTAATTATCAGAAACATTATATGTAGTTTAAGATGAGACCAGGAATGCTTACTGCTCATACTGTTATTACTATCTTATCTTTTTCTTTTTTTTTTTTTTTTTTTTACTGAAAAACAGATTGATATTTGTAGACTTTGTGCTGATTTTAGAATTCCACTTCAGTTGAACTTTTATAGAGAAAACACATTTGAAACATAAATGTCAGGATGGAAAGAAACATTTCGTTGAATCTAGAACAGAAGATGAAGGTGGCCTTAATTAAGGACTTTTATATTGGCGCCAACGTGGATAACATCGAGCCGTTCGATTCCTCACCTACGTCGTCTTTGGAACTCTTAGTGTTGTTTGAACATTAGCCAGAGCTTTACTGAAGGACTCTCCTATAAGGAAATATAAACCATTCGCAAATTTAACAAGAAATACGAAGAGGTGACGTGGCGTCGGTTATCTCGCGTTGAAAAATTCACGCCTGAAAAACCTTTAGCGTTAATCGAACATTAGGCACAACTTTCATGAAGAGGTCTCTTAAACGGGTATAAAAATTGACGAAAAATTTATCACAAAAATCCATATTGCTAAGGTGGGATAAGATATCCCGTGCTGAGAAATGCCCGCTCGCTCTTCCTCTTATATCTTAAGTGTACGCAACATCAATCAAATTAAAGATTGTGTCCGTCTAAGTGCGTCAGTCGACAATGTGTGTAGCCCAAACGTTAAATATAAAATTGGCATGACATCCTAAGCCGGTTTAACAAGACATCAGGCTGTTTATTTTTAGTCGAACCTCTCCAACTTTTATTTTCCATATGTGAAGTAGTTCTGCAAAGTAATTGAGTCATAATAACAAAACGTCCACGACTTGTAGCAGTAACTTTCAGAATTTGATAGTGAATACTTTATCAAAATTGTTGCTATTATAACCATAATTAATAAAACATTTCCTATCAGATCTCAGAGACAACAGAAACAACTATTCTCACTTAGTTTTTCAAAGAAATAAGTCTCTAAACGTCTTTGGCCTATTATCACTGACGGGGTATTATTTCCCGCCCAGTATAGGATATAATTGCCGCAATCTCGGATGGTAATGCGCTAAGCGTTGGGTATTGGAGGACAAAGTCTCAGCGGCGGAACCTGTATGTTAATACAGGTGGATTAGTCCGACTAGTGTTATACTTTCTTCTGCTTCTGGCAGTGTGAAGGAAGAATATCATAGTATATCCGCTTTGCAATGCACAATGCCTTAAGACTCAGCCATCCCTCCTTCATAATGCCCGAGCGAACTCTTCGAAAGCTCACCTAAATGTTTATATTTATCCCAAAAATTGACTTCACTCCCCTCTCACTTCCTTATTCTTTTCATTTTTTTAGTCCCAGATTCTTGGCAATGCCATCAGCTCAATGGAGTGACTGCAGAGCTTGAACTCTCCGCTTCACGTCGCTTCCAAATTTTTAAACGTCTAATCCTGCAATAAGCTAAACACTGGATAGGCAGTCATATTCTGCATACTCACACATCACAGTGCATACTTTTTCTGCAGCTTTTGTGACGTAACAACCTTGTTACATTGTGACTATCGGCCCGGATTATCAAATTTGATACAAAGTCACAAACACAATAAAAGGATTACATACTGTTTTGTCTTCCAATTAATAATCGATCGGAATGTTAGAATAGGACCAAATATGTTCATTTCCATACAATGAACTTTCCAAATATTCGTGCTAGCAGCAAAACTGGGAAATCGAACTTTAACTTTAGTGAAGTTAGAAACAAAAAAAAAAAATATTATAGGCAGAGAGAAAGAGTTAGTGTCAAGGGTTAATTTTGCGGAAGTGAAAGAAAATTGTTATGATTTTAATTATCCTGTGGGCGTTGAACAATTTTCTTTAAGTAATAAGCATAAAGCAACATGTTGCTGCAACATTTACATGTGTAGTTGATGAATCATTTCACGTATAAAGTATTCTTCATACAAAAAAAAAAAAGTGAAATTAACAAAAAACAACTTTCATAGCTTGTTCTTACCAAACAGGCATACGTTAACCATTCGTCGTAAAGGCAATCATGTATGATGGCTGGTGTTAAATGTTGGCCACCTGAAGCGAAAGGGCTTGTTAACATTTTTAGCAAACGCATCTTAAATCATATTTTTATTTTTTTTTTTTATTTTTTATTTTTTTAACAAGTGTAAAAATATCAATAACAAAAGGGAAAAGAAATAAACGGATAAAGAAACAACATATCAAACATTTGTTTTTAAAAGCTTTTGTTATTGGAATGTCGCTTTTAAAAAACGAACAATGTATTTATGTATGTATGTATGTATGCTAAGTAGAGGCAGCACACTTTTAGGCGCAGCACCAAGACCCTGAGAGCAACAGATATAAAAATAAAAAATAAAAAATATAAAAAAAAAAGTGGAAAATGAAAAAAAAAAATATGAATAAAACAACCAACGCGCGATAATAAACGAACCAAACTCACAATTCTGTATAAAACGAAACAGTAAAACTGCAATACAAAAACAAAAATAACAAAACAGCAGAAACAGTAAGAAAAGCAACGGTGGCATGCTGAGCACTTAATATCCCGCTCTTGACATATTTATGATAACTTAGGTCATTTACGTGCAACCTTTTACGTTAACGCCAGCCAGCTAGGCACAAACATTCGTACAAACATTACGACCAGGTGATATGGTGCAATGCAATATTATTTCGCAAAAAAAAAAAAAAAAAAAAAAAAAGCATAAGAACAAAATATATACATATGTATGGCCATTGAGTATTTACCCCACGCAAGCTGTGTAGGCTCCTTAAATGGTTCCGTAACGTAAAAATATGAGAAAATGAAAACAGTAAAATGAACCAACAACACTTAAATGAAAAGAAATATATATATATATGTATATATGTATGTGTTTTCTTTATGTTTTCAAAACTATAAAGCACACGCACGCATCATCATCATCATCATCATCATCTTAGCACTGAAATGAACGAACGTTTTCTCGAGCAAACGTGTATACCCATATATCCAAATACACATACTCATGCAGAGCTTGATACATGCGTCATCATAAACTGGAGTCCAATGCAACAAGATCTCATGTTGTGGAGTGTGTTTTGCGTTGTATTCCTAGCAGGACATCATTTAATTGCGAACATGTTTTTTAACACGATGTTCAACAAGCCAACGGCCAACGGTCAGAGAGTTTAAGAGAGAGTCAACTCGTCTACCCACCAACAACAACAACAACAACAACAATAACAACAACAAAAACAATTCAACACACTTCGTTGTTAGTATTTTGTGTTTTGCTAAACAATTTAGTTGGGCTCCCTGCTGATTGCAAGGAATTCAAACTTGTTAGTCACCGAATCCTCTATGGATGGATAATATTTTTAAAGTCTAATACAATACAATAACAAACTTGCTGCGGTCGCCTGTCTTTTCGTTTTTTGCTTCTTTTTTTTTTTTTTTTTTTTTTTGTTTTTTTAAATAAAATAATATTACAGCCTAATAAATTCCTTTGCACTTTCAAATAAGGATTAACTTGTTGGCAGCAGGTTCCATTCATAACATTTCGATTCGTTAATTTCATTGTTTTATTAATCTTCATCACAATTGTTAATTAACAAGTTTTATTGTAGCAGCTGTACGATTAAATTTCTCTCTCCCAACGATAAGGAAATTAATTAATAAATTTATAAGGATTATAATAAAACTGAGACGGAGCTGTATTTCTACACCCAAAAAAAAAAAAAAAAAACAGAAAAAAACGCAAGAAACCAGTTTTTTTTCCTTTTTTTTTCTTTTTTTTAAACCTAAACCGGCCATACACAGTCGGACATCCAGGTATCCAGTCAGTCGAACAAAAGCGACAAATTGACTTTGGCATTATTATCATTGTGTTGGCCCAGAAACACATTTTAACGCATAATAAACCAATAAAACGGCCAACAGAAAACGTTAACACGTCAAGGAAAACGAACTGAAAGCAAACATGCAGTAAAACAGTGGTCATAAAGGAATGAAAAACGCTTTGAACGCTTCCTTCTTCTCTAAACTAAACATGTAAAAAATTATACAAACATCATGTAGACTATCAGCGCGTCAAAAGGAACATAAATTTTGGAAATACGTAAATATCTCTTACTTAACGTGAACGTCTAATACAGTCGTACAATGTTTTTTCTTCCTTTGGTATCGCATGACAAGTCACTGCAAATAATAAAAAGAAACAAAGTCAAAAAAAATATTTATGTCCTTGCCCGCATTTTGTGGAAAACAACAACAACGACAACAACAACAACAGCTATTAATATTACCACTGCTTAGGCAATTGTCCAATTACATGCACTAATAATACACTGAGCTGAACAAGTCATAGTTTTCTTGGAGTAATTATTTATTCAACCGAATACCTAAAGTCAACACAGAGCTCTTATGGAACGCATTTTTATCACATTTTTTAAATCACAAAAAAAAATTTTTTTTTTTTTTTTTTGATTTTATTTTTCGCTTTTATAAGCTGATAACATGCAAACCATCTTTTTTATTCCGATGACTATTGTTGTTCTTGTCGTTGTAATTGCTTATTAACACTCAGTTTACACAAATGATTGTAATAAAGTTTGCGTTTTTTTTTCTTTTTTTTTTTTGAGCTGACCTTTGATGAAGGAAAACGGAAATCCGAAGAGTTCCTCAATAGGGGCAGGAAACTAGTTACGTAGCCACAACTAGGAGTATATCTGGGCAGTTTGCGCACTTATAGATCAACTCTAAATGTCTTTCAAAATCTTTGTTTTTCATACCCTACACCACTTGTGGTACAAGCAAGTGTGTTCGCTCGCGTTATTTTCATTTGTTCAACCTTCTGGTCAGAATCTTTGAGATATTTTGGATATGAAATTTGGTACATCGACGTGGGTTGGCCTAAAGACGAACCCTATTGCAAACAGGGTCCAGGTCGCACCACTTATTCGACCGCTTCCCATATTTAATATCTTAGCTTAAAAAGTCGTTATATAAATAGTTGCAGGATGCCGTAGAGTATTTAATGGTAAGCAAGAAAATTATATTCAGCAGTGTATTGTATGTTGTGTGTGTGTGTGTGTGTGTATGTTATACCCATCCCCTTTTTCTTGAAAAGAGAAATTTAATAAAATTTTAGTGCTTCATAATACGAGGTGGGCGTGGCCGATTTTCCCCTTTCTACACATTGTAGGAACGCTCGCAGAAAATATGCGGAAATTTTTATCATTATATCGATTATAGTATATGAGTAACGAGAAAAAAGCCAATTTTTTTTTTTCACACAATGCTTACACTTTTCGCGAGTCTGTGTGCAAAAACATCCATGGGTTTCGTTCAACTTGAAGTCAACAGCTTTATTTTTGAGCTCTGGAGAAGGCTTAACACAGGCAATAGACAAACGCTTATGCTTACAACGACTCAAGATCGAGAATACGTATACCTTATGGAGTCTCTGAAGTTTGCTTCTGTTGCAAACGTTTTAACAAGATGGTTATATCCCCATGGTGGTGTAACCTTGTCGTTTTTTTAGAACTTGTTCTTTACTCCCAGTTCCTTAAGTAAGCTTCCTTTTTAAATGACAGGTCGTTAGATCATTATTATAGCAGTGAGTCTAGGGAATCTCCTTGGAATTATTTTGCCAATGGCATGAAGCTCTGCCTTCTTATTGCAAAAGAACGTCAATTAAAATGGATAAACGGAGAAATAATTGCCCAAAATACATGATTTTCATAATATTATGAACGTGTTTTGCCGCAATAATGTATCTTGGAAAATATTTCTATCAAGGCGTTTCCTTATAGCCTCACTTCATATTGCACATTATCCCCGTTTGAAGAGTATACGAGAATGTCTCTAAAGAGGTCGACACGGTTAACTGGGTATATATATATATATATATCTGGGTATATATATATATCTGGGTATATATATATATATATATCTATATATCTAGTTGGCATTCTAGGAGGAGTTAATTCGTTCGTTTGTTCCGCTTATATATTTGCATTCAAACCAACCAACTGTACAACTAACTAACTAAAGAAAAGAGCATTCTTTCAAGACAGTACAACGCATTAGCTTAAAGAGGTGCCTCTTTGAGACGTTCGTCTTCTTTTTTGCGGATCTTTTTTAGAGTTACTCATTCCCAGTATTCTTCTGCCATTCCACAGAGGGCAGGAGTGTAATAAAATGTAAAATAATTTCAAAAGGAATCGCTATCGGATATGCGTGTAATGTGTTTTCTAAGGAAAATAAATTTCAAAGTGTAGTAATTGTACATGTATTCCATACGCAAAGATGCTGATTATTTTTTATCCAACGGAGAAAACAAATAAGTAACCTTAGCTGATTATGAATAAATGTGAGAGATATGTGTATCAAACAATTATCCAATTACTTCGATTTTCAAAAAAAAAAAAAAATTAAAAAAAAAAATTATACTTTCTAAAAAAATATTTCCTTATATATTATATATGCACATATTTACATAATTAATCATTCATCACTTCTGCGTTCGCTGTCATCCGATATGAAATAATTTTAGTTTTTCATGCATTTAACATATGTTAGTAAAACCACAATGTTAAAGGAAAAAGAGAAGAAAAAATTCAGAGAACTCAGAAATAATTAAAACACAAAAGTTAAGAAATTAGCCAGAAAATCAAATTTATTTTTTCTTTTCTTTCAAGACTTTTTTCTTCATTTTACAAGAAATGTTTTCTAAATCTCTTAACGTAATCGTTATTTATCATAGGCAAGCGTAGCGAGAAAGAAAAGAGTTTGACACTGACGCAAGCACTGACAACTTCATTAATAAATATTTTGTAGTTGTCATGACATGCTCAATGAGCTTGAAATAAACAAACGCGCATACACTCATACAAAACTTATACACCGACCCATAATATCAGATCACGAACGAAGCATATTTTAAAACTTTCCTCAAAACAACAAGAATCAATTTATATGTGAGAGGTGTGCAAATAAATTCTGCCCGTTACAGCGATAACGTTCAACTTTAGTTAAATTCTGCTTGTTGCGAAGCTTAATAATCGAAATATGGACCATCGTTATCTATGGTCTTTTATCTTTTATCGGTTAGCACAGTATACGGTTTGAGGCGAAATAGTCATCGACCCCTTCTTCGCAGAGCTGCTGATCCGGTAAATACTACTTCGTCGAACTGAGCGAATGCCAAGAGATCAGGTCTGGAGAGTATGCCACAATCGAGCGATGTTTCCAGTCCAATTTGAAGTTTACTCCTTTGCTTGTTGCGTTGGGCTGCTGCCAAGCGGAAGTATGCGCATTTTCATCGCTTTTAGTACAATAATTTTTTGAACGAAATCTCGCAAGCCGCTTTCTAACTGCTTCGCAAAGTACTGGTTTTTCCGCACCTTCAAATGCAGCGCCGCAATTCCATATACATCGAACGACGGTTTATGGAGAACAGAAACCCATACACCCTTACAACCACCCCCGTCCACGTTACCTTTATCCAAAATTTCGGAGGAAATTATCTCGTCACGTTCGTTTTATGAGGCAATCCATTTCAATGAGCGGAATTTAATTGCACACCTAATATACATATGTATACATATGTACGCACATTCATTCATTCAGCTTTTTATACGTCTGGGACTTACATAGTCTTACTTAAGTGACAAGTGATCTTGCGGATGATTTTTGACAGCTACAACCTCTGTTCAGTTGATGCCTTCACAAGTTTCGTTTACTTCATCATTTGTTTGTTTATATTCAATTTCGAGTAAGTTACTAATTCTTGTTGCTATTGTTAATGTTGTTGAAGTTCAATCCGACATATATATGTACACTGAAGTTAATGTGTTGATAGTTAAAGCGCTAATCCTTCAATTTCGTAATGTGAACTAAGCAGCATTAATGTAAAGATTTACTTCTTGTAATAATTTATAATAAATAATTTATTCAAAGTTTTTTGAAAAATGTAAACTCTTGGATTTATTCCAGGGAAATACAAAAAGATCGCTGAATTTCCTGCTGATCATGAATGGGAAGTCGAGCGCACAAGGCATGCTTGTAGAGCCTTTTGTAAGTACACTAAACAACTGAGAGGCGTGCCAGTAGTGAATGATATTGGCCAGTCAAGAAGGACCGCGGAATAGGTAAAGATATTGCAATTGGCAACCGCACCAGTAACACGAAAATATCGCGAAAAACACAAAAGTATTGCGAATACCTTCAAATGGGATAAATGCGAAGACAATGATTATTAAAAAATCTATGCAAGAAGTAACGAAAAATGTGGAACACTTAAGCAGAAGAAGGAGGAAACTAAAGAGAACAGACGAAAAAAACCATGCAAAGTGGTAGGCAAACCGTAAAAAATCATAAGGATATAGAGAAAAGGATTAGAAGGAAAGGAACGCTGTTACAATTAAAGCGACGGCGGATTCAGCTCAGGCGCTAGGTATGAAAGAAAACAACATTCGCAAGGACGAAGGCTGATAATCTTCTGGCCCAACTACACAAAGCAGATGTGGAAGATGTAATAAGCTTCAGAAGGCATTACAAACCGTATTTCTAGAAATTATTTCGATCAAATTTGAGTTGAAAGTCTTACTCGAAATAAAAGACGAATCAGTCGAAAGGAGTCTATGCTGGCAAGAAACGTGTGCGTAAAAACCAAAGTACAAGATATAAAAGTTAAAAAAGGAATAGGGTAGATAAAGTAGATTTGGTAGATAGAATAGCGTATGGTATGGTTTAGGGCAAAATAGGGTTAGGTTAAATCAGTTTAAATAGCGGAGAAGTGTTATGGCCGGTAAGCAAATAGTTAAGCGAGTGTAAGGCAAGTTTAAGGTCGACTTAAGTTGAGTTAGACTACTGTAAGGGGGTGTAGCGGCAGGTGTGGTATTGTTGGATACTGCTGCGGCCGATGCTAATAGATTACAATGAATGAGTGTGTTCTGAAAGCTAAAGTTTAATATTAATGCGGTCTTTTCTGGTAGGTACCGCTGGATTCGAGTAGGATCTATATTAATGATTGAGTAGGATTCTAATACGGTCGGTTTTAATAGAGAGTGGATTTAAATATATTCCATTGAAGGAGCACAAGAGGAAGAATTGTGCTAATATGCTATTTTTTGGGCTAAGATTTTATCATTATTTTTATTATTATATAAATGATGTTGAGATAAGGTATAGTATTTTGGTAAGTACATGAAGAAAACGATTTCATTATTGTTGCTGAACAGGAAGATACTCCTTAAACAGCTGGATGGTTGAAATAAAAGTGATCTGAAATATGTTTGTTAACGGTGCTCCGAATCGGGTTAACAACTATCCAACACAATTGAGAAACAAGTAAACGCGATAAAGCAAACGTAGTGCTTTTATTTGTCTCCCCAGACTACCTAATAAACAAATTATAGTTTCAATTTCAAAGCGATATGTCATGATGTTCTCTTGGGTATAATAGTAATGATAAAAACAAAAAAAGAGTAAAGAAAGGAAAAGAAAAGAAAACAGCAAATGTAACTATAAGTAGAGTATCATTCGTGAAGCCCTTAACACTTTATATTTTATGCAAATTAGTTTAACTTCGTTTTCATGTTTCACTGATTCACTGGGTGCGTTCATTCATTCACTTATAACAATTTTGTGATTGATGGCATTTTTCTCTAAATGGAGTGTTTGAGCTTCGATGCGAGTGGTAAGTATTTCCCGAAAGAATATTCATTTTATCTTCCACTTCAGTGATTTTCTTGTTTAAATTTACAAAGAGTGTTAACAAGATCATGTTTTATAAAAGGTAACAAACAACAAAAATATCAGAAAGGAGAATAAATGATTTGAACAACAAAACGGTACTATACCAGTAAACTTGACATTTTGACGTAATGAGTTTAGGAAATATGTAAGAGGAGTGCGTGAAGAAAATATATGCATATGTATATATACATATGTACATGTATACATACGAGTAAGAGAAAAAAATGTATATGGCCATCCATTATATAAATAAGTTTATGTTCTATTCGGCCTTGGTAGGTAGCATATGCTATGTTTTACATACTGCCACTGCAACCGCTGCTGTGTTCGTTGCTGTTCTTTCTATTATTCTATGGCATATGTTAATTTTTGTTATTTCGATTTTTTTTTTTTTTTTTTTGTTTAATTATTTATTGACACAACCTAAACATTTTTTCTATACATAATATATGAGAAACAATTATGAAATGTTATTATTATATTATATCTGTGTAGATATATATATATATATGAAACTTTTACTTTAGTATGTCTTTCTTTCATTCTTTATTCTGTCAGTTTTCATATTTCATCACTGTTGATGATTAGTGTTTTAACTGTTAATGAACGTGGCATACAACACGCAAATGTCGCATTAGTGAATTAAGGCAAGTAAAGCGGTATGCTATACGGTATAACATATACAGAGTGTGGTCGCTTTTAAGACACAAACGATCGAGTTCAACGTTTTGAATGAATGTGCAATTAATAAAGTTTGCAGCTCATTAAAACTCTTATGATTGTCTTTCAACGTACATCCGTTCATTTACCTTGCATGCTTGCCAACGCTCTTTACCAAAACTTTATTTATGATAAGCGATAACATTGACGGTTACCAGAGCAAGTAGACCGAATGGCTGCCGGTGCCACTCACATGATGACAAAAAAAAAAAAAAAAACAAAAAACAACTAAAAAACACTTGTTTCACGTTTGCAGCTTGTGTGGGGTGTTGAGTTGAGAAGTTTCATTAAAGGCCCACTGCCAATAACAGCAACAATAACAACACCAACAACTTCGCTACGTAGTTGTCAGTTGGTTTTATTATAAGCGGCTTGATGTTATTTGTATTGTTGTTGCTGTTCAGTGGCCAGTAATCAGTATGTTTTGTACACATTTATAAGGCATTACGTTATATATTTTGGTTGATCTTCAGCGTTCGTTTTTTTTTTTTTTTTTTTGTTTTTATTCTTTCTTACATTGTTTCAGTTTTTATTAATGAAAGACCAACGAACATAAGACATATGGCGTGTAAGCGTATTGGTTTAGTCGATTTTAAACTGATGAGTGAATTGCATGAGTATACAATTTATACGTTTGCTGGTCTTGCGGTTTACATATTAACTTTTCAAACTTTATCCCTCCCCGGCAAAGCAATAAGCTTTATACAGTTGATCTTCATAAGCAAAATAAAAGAATAAAAATTAATATTAAACATAGCTAACAGAACATGCCATTCCTTCGCTTACTATAGCAAGGTATATTGGTAATGTTGACAGGTTTGTAACCAACGATTAGAACAGAAATTTTAATATTTTAAGTTTCTCATTAAGAATGATTTTTATCTTTCGATCTAATCACCTCGTCCACGACACTTCTCTGGACCGATGCAAATTGCGCCGCAAATCATTTGCATCATAGCACATAGCACAGCGTCATAGGCCAATTACGACTTACAATGAACACAAAAATGATAAGTTCAAATTGATTAAGGGAATGACTCGGAATCGGTAGATACAGTAAAAGGTAAATTTATTTTGAATTTTGTGCCAAATAAAGGGCGTTTGCCCTACTACGCTTCCTTCGCTCGAACGATATAAAACAAAGTCTCTTTTGCATCCTATTCTAATTGGGTATGAAAAGTGGATCAATTGTGAGAATCACGGGCGTGAATATTGATAAGTGGACTCAGGCGTACCGTCCACATCAACTGCAAGGCGAAATCACAAAAGAATATGGTGTATTATTATCAGCTACAGTCTAGCGAAAAGGTCAATAACACGAGTTCCCTATAATAATTACTTGACTGAGACCGTGTACTGATAAAAAAATGAGCGGAATATCAAAAACCGCGACGCAAACAACACATATTTTGATATGACATCCATCCATGCATCAATAGGCAAAATCAGCTGGCGGTACGTTGGTTAGCATTCAAAAGAGAAGTACTAACCTATGCAGCTTACTCTCCAAAATCGAGAACTACAGGCACATGCTCAGTAGCACCTGAGTTTTTACGAAAACAACACGGTGCACACATTAAGGGCAAATGTATAGCTAACGAGGGGCAATACTTTGAACAAAGTTATCTTTCATCATTCTGATACAATGAAAGTACATATCTTATACGAGAATTCCGGTTTCATAATTACGTATCTGGTAAATACATTTAGCCTCAGCTATTTTATTTGTCATGCTTATGTCATATTGCGATAGTCGCCAAGCCTTTGATACCGTTACGTTTGCATAACTCGTTACGTTGCTTAGGCTATCATAGGCTTTCCATGAATCATATTATCATTCCCGTTGTAAATGTATTTATTAAAGAAAATCGAATATGAATGAGTGATGGGTATGTAAAGATTCGTTTTAAGCCGATTATAATTTTTTTTTTTATCGTATTTTATGCAGGTAAATGATCAAAATATGCATTTTTAAGCTTTATGTTAACACGAACATAATATTTAAATAAAAAAGAAAAAAAAATGTTTTTTCCCCTCTTTGCAACATTTCGAAAAACTCCTTTAATATAATAACATTAGACCAGAAAACAATTAAATGTTCATTTGGTCAATGACCCATAGTCTAAGAGAAGTATAAGCAAAGCAAAAAAAAAAAAAAAAGAAGCCAAATAACATGCATAAGTAGATATCTTTGTTGTTGTATGCATGCATTATGTGGATGCACTTAATGATTTCAATTATTCACATGATAATCTAACGAAAATCTTTTCAAAGAGTCAAACAAGAAGTATTTTTGCCAATGATGGACGATTACAATGGTAATGTTGTTATTATTGTTGTTATTGTTATTATATTATTATTGTTACTGTTATTGTTGTGGTCATAAAATCAATTTGTTAATTGTATCTCGGACAAATTTACACTTCAAAACCTTCTTAATCTCTATTTATTTACATATGTACATATACATATATTACATATATATATATATATATATATATATATATATTGAAATCATATTTCTCAATTTAAATACTGTAGACAATGAACAAACATTTCTACAAATCCAAGTGAGAGAAGATGAAGAAGAATAAGAAGAAGACGAAGTTTATATGCAATAAATTGAGTGAATTCAATACGTAAACATATTTAGGCTTATATTGCATATATCCACACATATATATGTGTTAAAGATAATCTGTATCGTGTCGTTACGTATATGCATATTTGTATGCATGATGCTTATAGGCTTGCTTAAGTAATTGAGTATGTATTGGCCACAAACCACAACAGAGTTGATTTGCTAATTGCTGAAAATGTCTTCAGTTTGATAATCATTGTTTCGAAATTTTGACATCTCTTCCGTTATTATTTAGGGAAAATCAAGATGCTGATCCTAATGCTGATACGGATACTGTTATTGATACCGATGCTGATGCTGATGCCGATGCTGGTACTGATACTGATACTAATAAATTATATGTGTTTGTGTGTTTGTGTGTGTGTTTGTTTGTTTGAAAGGATATTATCACATTTAAGGTTCATGTTCGGTTTGAAATTGATTAAAATGTTTGTAAGAATTAACAGAAAGCAATATTTGAGAGATTTTCTTACAAGAAAACTTACTTGACCACAAATTCTACGTTTAAGCACTACTCGCCTTCACCCCTTTACCTTCGGCTTTATCGTTACCTTTAGCCATACAATTACCATTACTGGTAGTGAGACTTCTTTAAATGAGTTCAGTTAAATAATCATTATACTTAAGCTTGCCTCTCATAGTCAAATAAGAAGGTTTGTCAGAAACAGTTGCCAAATTTCCGTTATAATAATAACAACCATTCAAAGGACGACACTTGGGTTTTAAAAATGTGACATTTTGTCACAAGCTACACTTAACCATGCCATACCATACCATAATTTTGTGGTATATTCTTCCTTTTGTTAGCTGGTTTAGTTGACAACTAAACCATGGACTAACATGCAACATGATTTGCGGTCTTTTCTTATACACATCTATATACATGTACATATATATATATGCATGCATATGTAAATGCATTACCTTGTACACTATATAACAATTATTTGTTTGTGGCTTAGTTACCTGTGAGCAAATTACTACATTGTAATTATATTCAAATTGATTTGTGTTTATAAGGCTTGTCTTCTCTCGTATAATTACCAACACATTAAACTTTCATATCATAAAAGTGTAAAAAATTCCGGCATTAGCTTTGATTTTCTGCCAAAACTCTCAACCAACTAATCTAACTTATTTAATTACTTTGCGTAAGTATTTGTCTTCATACATATTGTACATACATATATATGGGCATTATGGTGCTTATTTGCCAGCATATAAGCGTTGATGTGACAACAAAGATGGAAACGCTAGTAAAACAGTCACAGTTCTATATGTGATTTTTCCAACAGTCTGCCAATTCTTTGATCTTTGTTAAGAAAAATGTATGTTTAAATATAATTAAATGTCAGGCACATTATCAAAGAGTGACAATAACAACAACGACGACGACGACAACAACACCCTCTTAGTTTTCAAGCTAAACTAAACTAAAATTAAAAAACACATATGTTAGAAAAGCCCCACACACATATACATATTTGCATTTTGTTCGCTATATTGTCAAATATGTTTTCACAGACACTATCAAAAGTTGCAAGTATATTAAGTTAACGATGTTGGTTTGTAACATAACTTACATATGACGTACGTAATCTATTCTCACCTACGCCATGAATTCTTTTTAGATGACGATCAAGATTTACAAAAATAATTTCCAAAACCTTTTATATCCGGTATATGTAAATTATATCATTTGCCGCACGCTCTGTTTGCGAGCGACATCTCGCAACTATACTCATTCTCCGTCATTGCCTTCGAAGCTCTTGGACATTGCCATAATGGGGGCTGTCTTGTATAGGTGTATATTTTGCTAATGTTATAAAGAGACAAAAATTATTTGTCCACCAATAAAGTTCTTTAACCGAACTATTCGGCTTTCTCATCGTTCTCACTCACGCCTTCTAGGGTTGTCGGCGCACGTGTAACCTTTTAAGGAGACGCTTTGACATTGTCCCTATACGAACTCTCCATTATGATGTGTATTTCTGGTATTTTTTCACCAACTCACGAGAACGGCGTTTAAGGCGATATATATCATTTTGCGTAACGATAAAAAACCGCCCGATATGGAAAATAAAGACATTATTGCCTCCAATGTTTCAATAAATCCACAAGATATCGCTTGTGTGTGAGCAGAATATAGTTTTTAGGAGCTTTGAATGGATAGAGCTTTGCACCTAAACTAAAAATAATCAAATACCGATAAACGTCAGTTTTAGTGCTAATTTCGAAATGCTACTGAATCGTACGAAGTAACGAGTGAAGAACGAGGGACACGACAAATTCTCGGAAGAGTATAAAACAATGATGCAAGCGAACATTGAAAAAAAGCCGAATATCTTTCGAATTTCAAGATGTAGCGTTTCACGCGAAGAAATGCTTGCACTGGAACGTTACCTACGCAAGATTCAATTGCATTGTTTATTAAAGGAAAAATGTCTCCTCTACGCGACTAACAACAATCAGTTGTTTTTTTCGGAATGATAACGAATGGCTAATAACGAACGGCTTTATACAGCAAAAAAGGTTCAGGTAATGCTTACGACAGTCGCATTACTCACCAGACACTTCTCTTTCTCGTTAGCACCCCTTTCAACCGATGGCATATTGTATGTCTGAGCATCAATACACAGACAGTGCTTTCGACAAGAAGTTTCGCCATAACGTTTCGAACAAAGCGTGCCAGAGTCGGGCTTTGCATTTTTCACAACTTTTAGCTAGTCATGACTTATTTTCATATCTTGTGTACAGGACACATTATTTGATATGAGACCGACCTGCTGGCAACATGTCGGATTACTTTGAAAATTCCATTAAGTCCAAGCTCGGAGACAGAAAAGTTAAGTTTAATACCTAATCTTCTGATTCGATATTACACATGAAGAAGCCAGATTCCCGCCGTTACAACTTAAGGATTAAAACATCTTGAGAGAGAGCAGAGATGTTTTAAAATAATTTTATTGCAAGCTTGAACAATATTTAAGAAATGGAAATGAAGCTCAAAGCGTTGCATAAGTTGTGCTTAGAATTAGTTTCAATGAGCTTCTATTGTGGATGTAAATTCACTGGCAGGTATTTATGATTCGTTCCAAAGCCTGTCATTAATTGGGCTAATACTGGATAATTAACTTTGTAGCGTTACTCCTCGCGTACATCGAGCAATGTAGGCGACAACAACAACAATAACAACAATAACAACAACAACAGAAACAACAATAGCAATAACAACTATGACAACAAACACGATATAACAGACAGCCGCACTCTACAAGTCGTCAAGACATAAACAAAATGTCGCCGACGACATTTTATTTCGCCAGATTTTCGTTAATAATTTTTCATTGCAATCTTTTTTTGTTTTATGCCTCAACGTTACTCGCATTCAACGAGAGAGACGCGTATGCATATTTACTCGGAGAATTGAGGTTTTGACACAATTAATCACCCAAACAGCTTCCTATGCAATTACCCAGAGATTTGTATATGTGTGTGTGTGTGTGTGTGTATTTTCATGTTTTCATGTATGTAGGCACTAGAATTGCATACGATATGCTTGGTATTGTCGACGTGACAAAAATTTCGCTTGATTTTGTCTTAATTAACGCCAAACGCTTCAATAGCTATAAAATATGTGAAATGCTGAAGATTGTCGTCGCTACAATGTGTTGTTTGCTGTTGTTGTACTTACTTGAGCATATATGCATGTTGTCAATGCAAGTTGATGATAATGATGATGATGGTGTGGTGTCTTGTTTTTCTTTATAAAGGCGGTACAACATACTTGTTTCAATTAATCGGCTTTTTTATTAAGGGGAACCGAATCATGTTAAACATAAATTTCAAATACGCAAACGCATATTTCTTCTGAGCTTCAACGCATTACCATAACCTTTTGGCCCGTTGTTGTAGTTCGTTCTTTTTTTTTTTTTTTTTCTTTATATTTTCGCAGAGTGAACTGTTTGACTGTTTAGTTATTGCATCTTATGCTTGATTTTCACACATATTTTGACACCCAAAAAAAAAAACAAAGACTACTTTTTTTCCCTATAAATTTAATTGGACCACACAAGCATTCCTCGCTTTGTCGTTTCATTCGGCTTTTAGTTCTTCTTAAATATTTTCGTTTAAGATTTTTTAAAAGATTTATTATCTGTTTACGGTTGCAAGAGCACTTTTTCTTATTTTTGATCCAACAATAACGTGTTTGTGGGTTTGTGTGTGTGTTTTTTTTTTCTGCTTAGCTCGCACAGTGATAAGAAGAATTTCCCATAAAACTGCGTTAAAATATCTTTGAATTTTCCCTGTAATTAATGCCATCACGTTCGTGAACTTCAAATATTATTCGTTCGATTTTTTTATTATTTGATTTTTTGAAGATATTATTAAAGTGTTTAAGCTCTATATGCCATGTATCCTATATATTGTATGTCAGATCGTAGCACTTCCATTTCTAGTGAATAAAAACTTATTTTCTAAAAATATTCAAGAAATTCAGGAAAGAAGAAGATTGTCATCCCAACATATCTCATCATGGTAAGGCTCGGTTTCTTAGAAAATGACTGAGTACTTCAAGCGTCGAAATGATCGACAGTACCTGTTATATGCAAAGCTTCGGCTTATATTCTAATATCTGTTAGGGATTTCCGAAGATGACATTTTTCCTAAATTGAGAAACCAATCCTCGAAATGCGGAGTTAAGTACATCTTTCCTGTAATTTAATTTGCTTCATCCATTATCCTGTTATTTGACTTTAAAAACCTGAAAAAATGGATCAGTTGTGAAAAGTGTACCAAAAATGTGGACATGGCCTGCATAGTTGGTCGATATTTGGAAAGCGACGGTTCCCACGGTAAACGTGAAATCGATGTAATTGAACATCGCTAGGAAAACATACCGAGCTAAAAAGAAGCAAAGCTATTTTATTCTAAATACTTTGTTTTTGTGGGCACTAAACCGCTATAATCTATTTAGAGCAAAGAAATAGGTTCTAGGACACAAACTAGTTCTAAGACTACCGGCTCGAGAGCGAAAATAATTCGCTAAATTAAATATTTAAGGCGACAAATAGTTTGCGAACAGCACTAAGATGGGTAATGATCCTACTTCCAACTGTCTCGGAATAGAAGCAACTGCTGAAGAAAGTAACGCATGAACGTAACGATGAGACTTTCAATGTTTACCAAATTTAAAAATTTGATTATCAGGTTCAATGATTTTCTTATTTTTAACTTTACAGAAAAACACAAACAAAAACAAAGAACAAAAAGTGCAAAATACAAAACATTATAATCATCTAACGTAGATACGATGTAAGAGGGGAGTAGAGCAAGGGTTACAAACAAAAAAAAAGTGCGAAATATCACAACTTGGCACTTAAATCAGTTCCATGCAAAAGTGTGGCAATGGAATTAACACAATCTCGTGTATAAAAACAACCCTCCGCGCGTTCAAAATAACACTCGATGCATAAACACAAACATACCTACATACATATATATATATATATATATATATATATATATATAGTAGACGCCTCTTTTAGTCAACCAGGAGGAAAATAAGCAATTTATAAAATTTTTACGCTAAATAAATTTAAAGAAAAAACAACAACAACAATGAAAATTTTACTTTTGGCTATTTTAAGTTTAGAGCGTGAAATTTTTAATTTCGGTTTTGTGATATTTTTAAGAATACTTTTATTTATGCAAAACATTAACAACGAGATAAATGGGATACGTTTGTAGTAAGCGAGATATGAAGTAAAGAATTGATGAATGAAAGAAAGGAAAGCTAGTTAAAGACCGGTTTGAATGCGGCAATCATATCAATCTATGCAAGATTGTAGGACAATTTAATGAATTATAGCCGAACTGTACTGGCTATTAATGAATAGATGACTGTAAATAGTAATTTAAATGCACTTAGTCGCCCATTGTATTTTTATGAAGTTGTAAATGATGAAAATCACTTTAACATCATCTCTTTTTTTGAAAGCGACTTCACTTCAATGTGAAGGCATGCAAATCACTTTGCAATCTAAGGCAGATACCGTTAAAATTGCCGTTGAAAATACATTTAATTATTGTATAAGAAATATGTTTATGTGCGTGTATATTTGTGTGTGTGTATATTTGTGTGTGTGTGTGTGTGTGTGTTTATGTAAGTGCTTAAAGAAGGGTAAAAATAAAAGGCAAAGAAAATTAGAAACGCGCAAGTAACGATCAGTGATGAATATCGTTTTATTTTCATATCTCCTTTTCTCTTCTTCTTTTCTTGTTTTTTTTTTTTAGTTACATAGCTATGGCTAAGCAAATCATTTTCTGCGTCACTTATTTTATTCATCGTAAATATTGTGTATTGTGACAACTTAGAAAAAACAGAAAATGTAAAAAGAAACAGGCCTTAGCTAACAGAAAAAAAAAAAAAAGAAAAAAAAAAAGAGTCAATGAAGATTTGCTATTGAAATGATTTATTTCTATTTTGCATACATAAGAAAAGATTACTCTTACCAAGAGAATGTAATGGGATTTGTGAAGTTGTTGGCTGGCTTGCTGGCTTGCTGGCTGGCTGGATGGATGGATGTTTGGATGGGGCAATGAAGTTGCCAACATTCACAAATGCGCAATAATTACAACACATAATCATTATAAAAAGAGCCAGTCAAGTCAGTCAGTCAGTCAGTAAGACAAACTGTGACAAGAAATGATCACACAAGCAGTATTCAACATCATGATCATCATCCAAAACGATGATAAAAGCAAAAACAAGAATATCATTTAAAAGCATTTCAGGACGAACCATAAATGCCCAGCATCAAAACTCGCTCACTACTCTATAATTCAGAACACTTGTCTGAATGGACGAAAATTTATAATAAAAAATCTTTGATTTTTTTATTCACTTTTCGTAGAATATTGGTGAGCACGAAGAGAGATATTTTCTGCTAAAATTTTAATTAATTCTAATACCTATTCCTGCAAGATTCAAGTAAATACATATATATCGCCTTTAGACGGGCTCGGCCGGTTACCATAAATCATACAACGTCAAGTCGGCATTTTTACTATCTACCTCAATGTTAGGGTAGTTCTCGGCTCATACACTTTATGTGATATCAGTTCTTTATACACTTTGCAGACTTTGGACTGGCGCTCTTATAGAACTTCTCGCCTATCGCCGCATATTTTCTTTTAAGTCCTTTGCAAGCATTACACTAATGTTCTAATGAACTCTAGGTTCGAACCATTTTATAACTCGCCAGAATCGACCTAATAGCAGTTTTTCCGAGCCACGAGTTTTTGAAAACTATCAGGATTAGTAAGGTCGCCTAATTGAAACGATTGTCTCGTTATGGTATTCCAAAGTTCTTAACGCAAGTTCCCCGAATTATCGTTTATTTGGGTTAATGTTTTTAACGCAACCCAGCTACCACTATCCCCTATGCATGCGAGGATAATTACAGCCCAGGTAAAATCACGACCGACAGCCATCAGCAAATGTGCAGCTTACGGTTGCTGGCTTTACCTTGAATACGTCAAATATTGGAAAACAAGCGACTAAAGTGCTTTAAAGGAAAACTGGCTCCTCCTTCGATAGCACAAACTTCAGTCGCTCATCGCTGAATCAAATTGACTCTGTGATATTAAAGAAAGGACTTTGTTTCGAAAAGAGTATCAAAATTGACTTAAAAAAATCTCAGATATTTAAAGGAACATCTGTAAAGATATAATAACTAATTAGAATAAACAAATTGACGGAAATTTCCTATGAACACTTTGGGAAGTTACAAAGGAAAAGACAAACTATACATTCTCCTCGATTTGGATGCTTAATGTGGAGAAACTCCAAAGTAAGAAAATAATGTCTGTATATACGTTCGCAGGCATATAGGCATGTACATGCATATGAGTTTCTGTTGTTCTAGCTCAAGGCATATGATGAATGGTAAGCGGAAGAATTTCTAGACATTTGCAAGCAAGTTGGAAAAATTATGTACAAATGTTGGCATTAGTTGTTATTATTGTTGTTGTAAGCTAATAATAATGATTATCTGGAGAGTGATCATCATCATAATTCTTGAATGCTGAACAGTAGCGGAGTTGACAGTTGCTTAAAGCATCAACGTGTGTCATTAATCGAACAATTAGCATAAGCTCGTACTCACCTCCTTTCCTCACATCACCTAATTGCACAAACGCAACAACATGCCCAGCAAACGCATTTTACAATGAAAACAATTAACAAAATCTTTACAAATTATTATTATATTTAAGTAAAACCATTAAGTCCATGGCGTGACAAAATTTCTTTTAAAAATTTCCCGAAAATATTTCAAAGACCAGTTTTTTCAAAAAAAAAAAAAAAAAAGAAAACTTACTTTAGATTAATATTTCAAATTATCATTAAATGTATTTTTTTATAAAATCGTTATTATATCGCTGTATACACACAAATCGATATATAAGTTAACGACGTCGTAGTATCTTTTATGTGGTGCGGATGTATGTTCATTTTATTGGCAATTAATTATGGCAATGTGTGAACAATTTTAATTGCATCAATATTCCAATAACGAAAGCACTAACAAAACAAACGAAATTATAATTAATTTTTTTTTTGTTCCTTCTCTGACTCGCTAATCCGTATGACAAGTTAATTATCATCGCACAACTTGTGTTTTCATTAATGTAGTTTTCCGTGCATTTGCATCGGTAATTAACGATTCTGCCATTTTTATTATTACTTTAATCTTTTGCAAAATTTAATCTTTGCATCGATTTGCAGAGAATTCGGCCATCAACTTACCTGCAAATATAAAAATCGCTATTTAATGAAATTCAAAACGCATTTCGTTTACCATTGAGGTCTATTTGATCCCCGTCGGATTTGAGTGTTTTGCTTACGCCCACACTTACTTCTATTGACGAATGGCGTACTTTGCCTAATGGTCGTGAGGTCTTTTCTCAGAGCTCCTTCAATTAAAACGCCAGCGGTCTGAATCTCTTTCTAATCGCTATTGGGAAACTGGTTTATGAGCCATTGTAACACAATCAGCCTCACAGCTTAAACTATGAAATACTGGGGCATATCAATCACTAAGTGCTGAGCAAAAGGAGTACTACCGTATGCTTATTTTTGATAGTAAAATTTATGCTTTGCCGTGCGATGATTTATTACATCGCCCCCGAATCGCTTCTGCTTACCTCGTAATGTATCCGTACAGAGTAATCAATTTGCAATCAACTGCGATAAGGGACGGAAATTTTATCCAGCTTTATCTCTAGCGTGGCCCCCGGAAACGTTACGCATTTATTCCTATTTTCCATACCTCCTTCCTCATGACTTTCACCAGATTCCAGAACGTTACACCAATAGCGGAGATTTAACCTCGTGCTTCTAAGCACGGCGATAGAACACGGTATGCTTCGCGTCGCCAACGTAGTGTCAGATGCAAATTAGTATCAATGTCAAATACTAAGTAATACCAAGCAGCACCACCATTAACGACTAACTACAGCTGAAAGGTTTTTCTCTCTCAATTTTCCCGAAGGGATAAAAAGACTCTATTAGCAATTCTTGTCATTAATTTGATAGATTGCGAATTGTTTATCCGTACTTGTTACCTATATCTTACATATATATTTCTAGTACGCATTTTTTAAGATGCCTCAGAGAATCGGTGATCCTCTTCAGCCACATTCAGCATTCTTGCCACCGTTTTACTAACGGACTCCAAGCAATGCTAGTATTGTAATAATCTTCTTATTATATTTGCTTTGAGGAGAATCCTTGATGTACCGTATGCACCTTTCATTCGAATTCTTTGCTCATTTTTTTACTTTCATCAGTGTCACGTAAATCTTAGACCAGTCTCAGCTGCGAACTGTAACTGTCATTGGAGTCATTGTGTACTGTGAACTGATCGAGCGTATTTTTAACACATAATCTGTAGTCAGCAACTAAAATGGAGCGCTACTATCTTCGGTCATTTCTTGCAGCTGTGAGCGTTTCGAAAGGAAGCTATAAAGAAATAAGCAGAATAGATAGATGGAAATGCCAAAACCAATTCATAAGCTTACGCTAATCAAGAATACATATTCTTAAGGCGATCTCTGAGATTTAGTTGTGTTTGTTGCAAACAGCAACACACATCTAGTGTAATCATATATATTAATGGCACTTATCGATATAAGTGTACTTTCCCTAGTTAGGAATTTAAAAAGGTATTTAAAATTGATTTACGAAAAAAAAACTGAGTAAAGAAAAATTACTTCTCGAAATTCATTCGTTAACTCTCGGAGATCGTCTCTTTCGTATGCAAAATATAAATTTTGATTTATGTAAACACTTAATGTTCGCATGGATCAGCAGGATGATCATTCAATGTTTCACAAAATCAATTTAACAAAAATTTAAGCCTACAAGCACTACGCACATAAGAACATGCATACAAAACTCAAACACAAATAAATCGACTAAATCGATTGCTTAAGAAAGACACTAATAACACCACAAGACGTCGTTCTGTCTGTTGAAATATGTATATATCGTATATACGCGGAATCAAACTGGCATACGCAGGGAGATTCAATGAATCGTATTAGTTTAGATTCTTCTTCTTCTTCTTCTTCTTCTTCTTCTTCTTTTTTTCCTTTCTTTTTCAGCGAATTTTATTTATGATAAAATATTGTAAAACATTAATACGCTGTCAACACATACATTTGTAGCATTTGTTGTTGGTCCCCTGTATGTATGTATTATGCGCCGCGCCGCATATGCGCAGGGAACACGTCCAGTCTCACAAATATTCAGTTCATTCATTTCATTTATGGCTGGCAGGCAGTCTTCGAACATTCGGGCTAATGTTGCTGCTGCTGCTGCTGCTGCTGTGCATGTTGTTTGTGTTGTTGCTGCTTTTGCAATACGTTGACGCTACCAACAACATTCAATAACTTATTTGTAAAAGAATCCTTTCGTTTTCGTTAGTTGATCGTTCATAATTTACAAAACACCAGATCAATTGACATTTTTATACTTGATGCGGTGTATATATGTGAGTGAGTGCGTGTAAATGCAGGCATTGGTAAGACGTTATTCATGGACATTGAACTTTTAGCGTTCGAGCAAGTGTTGATGGACTTGGCTGCTTTAACAACTTTTCGACTTTAGCATTGAAATTCGCGATCATTAACGCAACCAATGCAACACAAGCACATATCCATACTTTTATACTTACACATGTCTACCCATATTTATGTATTTAAATTAGCAAGGATTTAAAAATGACTTTTTTTTTTTTTGGATTTCAAAATATTGAATATTTGTTTGCTTTTCTTCAAAAAAAGAAAAGATGCCCAGCAGGTTGCCATGCAAAAAATTTCTTCCCCCTACCTGATACACGAATGCAATTATAATTATTACCCAGACATATATGTAGCAACATGCCTACGCACTTACATTTATTATTGAGGGTATGTACGAGGACAGCGTGTATTCCCCCGCTTAGATGTAAATGCCTTCAAAAATTTCGTATTCAGAATGCAGATAAAATGGACATATAGACACACAAGTCTTCACTTTTCATCTAATATTCCGAATATCTTCGCGAGAAAATTTTGAGAAACCATATAAATAACTTGAGGTAATTTTTCGGCGTTCATCATGGTCGGCAAATTTCATAAACGTGTCTAGTATGTTTTTCATATTTTTAGCAAAACATTGGAGTTTACTTAAAGTTTTAAAATTTTTCAATCTTAACAACGGGCCACTGAATAAGTTCTCATTATCTTGCCAAATAGAGATCAGCTTGGTATCCCATGGTGTTGAAAATGCGACTTCTAGTTTTTGAAAGCATTATCTTTATATTTATGCGATGATATACCGAAACTGTTGATGCCAAAGAGAGCTCAGCCTGGTACCACTTGATGTTGAAAACGCGACTTCAAGTTTTTGAAAACATTACCTTAACATTGTAAGCAACCGTTTCGATATATCACTACGTTGAAGTTGAAAAAATATTGCTCTGCAAACCTTGAATAGGAAGATTTCTGTGCTAAGAAATTGCCATTAACGCGGAGACATATTTTTAATTCAAAGTCGAGTGGTGTTCACGTTTAAGGCAGACGAAGCGTGTAATCAAATCCTGGTACCGTGATTTATGAACGATGGATCGCAGATGGCTGCGGGAAATCATAAGATGCTCCAAGGACGGCCATAGTAGGATACACTAAAGGAAACGTTGCATCAAAGTTCATTATATAGTGATTTTTGACCAAATGAGATGCGACGACGTAAGGCAAAATTCGCAGAGATGTGATATTTTCCGTATATTCACCGGACGCTACTTTTTTTCGTTAACATGGTTTTCAATCTATGACCTATTATTGGGTCAGCAAGATTTCGATTCTTATGATGATAAAGAAAAATGAGTTCTGCCCCAGAGAGTTAGTGTCCCAATGCATAGAATTCATGTTCTGCCTAAAAGATGGGAAAAGAAGTATTGGCTGCCGGGCAATTAATAAAAAAACATGCAAAAGCGCGTAAAGTTCTTGTTCTAATGCCAGCTTTCATTAGTTCTATAAACTCAAATCCCGAGAAAACTAAATTCTACAAAAATCCAAGCCAAACCAAAACAAATCAAAACTCAAGCTTGTAAACCATCACATAAGTATATGGATTCCTGAAGCAGACGAAATTTATAAAACTAAATTCGCATAACAGGCTTTGGAATATTATGAAGTGATTTCTTTTGAAAAGATTATATAGAACTTGCGGCCGATCCGATTGGTCAATGGCTACCATTATCCAGATAAATTTCAGCTTTCTATTTACATTTTCTTAATTTCTTTTCAATAAGGTATAGACAGGTAGACTCGGCTGTCTAAATAGATTATCGATATCGTGTAGATCAAACATGTTGACGCTTTATGAAAGAGAGAGAGAGAGAGAGAGAGATAGACAAACGGGAAGGCACATACTAAAGTTCCAGTTCCCACCATGCAAAGTATAGTGAATATGAATGTATATAGATATATATTCACCGTATAGCTAATCTCGAGTTCCCACTAAGTAAATGTTCTATCTGTTTCTCCCATAAGTCATAATAAATATATAGAAAATGATCGTGAACTTACTTAGTCATCAGCCAAGTAAAGATATGTGCAAGTTTCCGCCTTCTGCCTCAATTCTCCGCGTACATATACAAACATAGCTAATCAATCCTAAGACCTCTTCTGTTTATTTTTAAGAGCTACAAGCGGAACAATACAGCTAATCCATCTTTAGGTCATTAGCACAGATATGATAAAAGACAGTTTTCTTCTCATTATTAGTATTATTATTATTATTGTGCTTATTAGTATTAAATTAAAGCAAAATTCCTACGTTTCCTTATACAAGTGTGTTACAACATAATTGAACTTCTGCGCTTCTAAAAGCTTAGTCATATTCATGCAAACGCATGTTGAGCAATATGTTAAGAACAACAACCATGATCGTGTAGTAAGCAGAAGACTGGTCTTAAGAAGATCAACAATTCAATGCAGTTCAAGAGAACGGATGCAAACGTTTATTGCGCTCAGAGATATTGAAACGGCCGTAAGCTCCGTAAGTCGGTTGATAGCAAGCAGCCTTGAAATAACGTAATATCTCCTTATTGTTGTTATTGGTCTTGTTGTTATTGTTTTTTTTTTGTTATTTTTATTATAGTTGCTCTGTCTCTGTGCATCAAAAATTACACAAAACATGCCAGAGATTACGAACTGTCAGTTGAATGTCATGCCTAAGGAACATGCGTCATATGAAGTGTTGAACTAATTTAACAGCTGTTGAAAAAACAGCAAAATAACATAATATTTTCTTTGCTTTGCAAAATTGGCCAACACAAAAACAAAACACGAATAATGTGCATGCAAGAGAAAAAAAGGAATGCAATTAAAATATTTGAAGAAAACAGAACTGAACAGTACAGAGCAGAACAGAACAGAACAGAACAGAACAGAAGCCAACAATCGACAGCATTATTACAGAATTATGCATGGCAATCATGAACTAAATAAGAGGCGATATAAAGCCTTGACGGAGAAAGAGTAACAGCGAATATGCTAAGAAAAGAAAGACAACAATTAACTGCATATTAGTGCTATAATTATCACGTTGCCAATGAACAACAACAACAACCGAATGACCGACCGATTAACCAAACTTTTTCCCCATCCAATCCATCCAGCCTAACCGATCCAACTTCAAAGCTGTGATGCCAGTTTAGTAGTAACAAATCTACCACTACCACTACCACTATCACTATTCTTACCGCTGCCAATATTAGACTTACATACATAGAGAGAGAGACTTTTGCTCTTCATGTCACGAACTGAAGATGATGTTAATGCTGATCACACTGTAATTAGAAATTGTATAGCATAATTGTTATTGCCAATAAAACGCGTTGTATATGCAAGTTAGAATGGGTCGGTCGATCACTAGGCAAGCGAGCAAGCGAGTACGCACGGAAGTATGCAATTTCATGTTAAATATGTTATTCATATACAAGAGCGTTAGCTGCTTAACAACGATATTCCTGTAAGAACACGTCCGATCTTTGCTTAGCATTTATGCCTACATTCACACTTACCATATATTTATACGTGAACATAATTATAAGTTGCTCTACAACATGCTCTAACATGCTGTTGTATAGCAATGTGAAGAATTGTCAATCACAACACGCTAAACAAGCATGAATGAATGTGCAGTACATGTTTATCAATATATTAAAAATATTTCATATAATATTTTCAAATGGAATCACTTCATTATTGTACGTTCAAAAGCGGTTAATAAATATTTCTTTTTTTAATTCTTGTCTGGTTTAAGAGTTCATACGTTTAACTGAAGATTTAAAAGCTTCAGCGCCGTTCCTTCTTTCTGTTTTTTTTTTTTTTGGGCTTAAGATTTGATGGATTTTTCTGATAAGTGGGACTTAACTTGTAGAAAATAGTGAAACAGAAAGTATTCGCAAATATTTAATCGAACAAAGGAGCATAAAAAATTCCTTAAATGTTGAGAATTTTTGGAAAATAAGTGAAATATAAAAACTCATTTTCCTGGAAAATTATTGGAAATTAAGCAAGATGCTGTTGAACTCCCATTGATATGAAACAAATGATTATGGTCAACAACAGTTTAGCATAAATTAAACCGGAGCGATCTTCTTATCCTATATGCTAGAATATACCAACGTTCCCTGTGTTGAAATTGTTTACTTTAGTTTCTTCCAAAATTTCAACTGTAGACAAGTTTGTACGATATAAGCTTAACTTGCTACTCATGACTAAATCAAGTCAAAATTTTCAAATTCCGATTTATATGCTAAAATTTGGCATTGTTCAAAATGAGTTTCGAATCTCCCTAAAGCAGACGCTTATGGATTTTCGAAGCCCATTGTAATTATTACTTTTTCTCATTTCTCTAATGTTTACAGTTTTCGAAGTGTTGCAAAACGATTAGAAAATCCATCGCAAAGCTATTTTGAACTTGTCCTAGAAAAAGATGTGTTCAGATTTTGATATTGCAGCAATTATGCGTACAGTCGAGTTACACACTATGTGTCCTCGCCACTCAGTGTCTCCCATCTCTTGGCCGTCATGTACCAAACCCAAATCCTTTCAGATTAACCGGATGGGATGTGTTCTTGTGCGATCACTTCAATTATTCCTATATCTTGCATCCGAAAAAATATGGTACAGTGAAGACGATCTTTGTGGCACGTTTTCTTGGGACTATTACCCAGATTCGGCAAAACGCCAAGTTCAACAGTGCTATTATATTAAAGCATCCTCTCCCCCTTTAGAAGTACATTTTAATTTATTGTTTCTTTTACAAATATATTCCAATATGTAATAGTTAGTCGCTTGACGACCAGTATCTTCTTTTATAGGGTGGTTGCAGATGAAACTGATAAAAAAAAAAACAAAACAAATTTTAAAACGTTTAAAAAAAATATTCAAGTCGAGTGAGTAGAGGGCTGAAAAGAGAAACAAATAACGGCAATAACAAAACACATCCTATGCCAGCAATTAAATGCACGTTATCTGTTCAAAACTTTAAAGCGTTGATACATAAATCCTTTTGTTAACCTAAAGCGTAACATATATACAACATAAAAAAAAAAAAAAATATATATATATATATATATATATATATAACAAATTTTTTTTGCATCTCACTTTTCCCTCCTTCACCCTTAGCAGCGAACAACACTAATGCTAGTGTTTTAAAGTTTAAAGAGAGATTTAAAAAAAAAGAAAAGAAAATTCTATGATATAAACACAATAAATTTCAACAACTGACGCCATCAAGTCTCTTACTTTTGTCTTTTTTATTTTTATAGCTGAAATTCTTTTCCTTTCACGTGACTGGCAAAAGTCGTGTTAAATGGCAAAGCGAAAGAGTTTCATCAAAATTTTGCTTCGGGTGCCTCAATAAGTTTAACTTAAAAGTTGAGCATCATCTCGTCCCCCCCCTCCACCCTTAAGTTTATTTGAATTTTCTCTCTTCATTATCCTTCAGTCTTGAGTTTTCTTTCTTTCTGCAAATCTGACAAATAACTTTTTAAAAAACTTTGTTTTATAAATTTAACGCTTGTTCGTACGTTTGTTCTTACTAATGCTTAGCATACCCCCGCTACGAGCATACAATTGCAATAAAGAACAGTACAAGCCAAACCAACTATAGCATATAGATATTTTTAAGCATAGCAACATTTTCAATTGAGGTAAGCATGTCTGTCCGTCCGTCTGTCGTGGAATCATTTCTGGTCCTAAAAATTGCGCTGAGACCTATATATCTTCTTGCAAAAAATAAACCCGACCAGTAGGCATTGTTTCTCCTCAAAGACGCCACAAAAGAGCCAAAAAGAAAAAAAAGTTCCACAAAATGCTAGCCGTAGCAACTACACACAAAAATTGGAGTAATTGTTTAGCGGGTCCCTCTAAGAGTTCAAGCCATATATGATTCTGCTTGGCCTGCTTAACACGCCCTTGATTATGAAAATATTTTATGATTTTCATATCTTCACTTATGGCAGGCTTTGCGTTAGCTTTCTTCTGAGGCGAACATAACTTTTACTTGTGTTTCTCAACCATATCTATGCATTTTTTTCCCAGAGTGTACAATTTCATTTTGAAAAACTTTTCGACGCACTCTTTTACAAATTACCAAAAACTTTGGCTATCTTTCTTATTCTCTATTACCCTTGCGTTAGCATCAGCGACATCGTCGTCATCATCGTCATCATCATCGTCAGCATATCCGCATTTGTTGTCAGTTAACCAGCAGTCGGTAAGGCCAACGCCTTATCGAGCGTAGAACGAAAGGGAAGGCACATCTTCCTTTCTTTTTTTTTTTTTTTTTTTTTGCTATCCAACCTTTATGTTAATGATTGTGTGTAGAATTTTCCCGCTCTTATTCTCTTTTGATCCTAGATAATAAGCGAGTAAAAAATATACTTTATGCAAAAAAATAGTAGAAGGAAAAAGTTGTGAAAACCATTTTAATGAAATTAGAAAGAAGAAAAAAAAAGAAGTAACAACAAAGGCAACAACATTCCTGCTGCCTTGATTCACATTTCAACCACACATTGTAGAGCGTGAAATTTTCGACTCATTTAACTCGTTGTTGCCATGTCATATCATAAAATTAAATGACTGCCATCTTGAAAATATAATAATGGCACAGAGAGATGAGCTAGGAGAGTATCCAACGTTAATTCACCTAACAATCATAGTAACAAAAAAAAAAAAAAAAGAAGGAAACGTTTAGAAAAACTTAATGAACTTGAGACAAAAAGTAACCAAAATTTTGTTGCCTTTCTTCTTCTTCATCTTTTGGCTTAGATAACGTTTTAATTAAATGATTTTAATAAGAATCATAAAAAACTATACGTTTAAATGTTTACTTTAACCATTCATAGATGAGCGTAATTAGTCGCAGTAATGCTTACTAATAAACAACTAACTAATAGCGAATCTCTATAGGAGTTTATTACCTAGAAAACCCTTCAAGCATAATTTGCCACAAAATTAATTTACAAAAAAAAAAAAAAAAGACAAAACAAAAGGATTGGTTGGCTTTGTCCATTACCGCTAGAGTACGGTATTAACGGCTGCACAAAGGAATTTTTGATGTAAGTGCCTGAAAATCATATAAATAAATCTTATGATGAAACTAAATTTTCACTTGCCGGCTTATACTACTCCACTACTGCTACTATTGAAATACGCCACCGAGTGACAACTGTGTCAGCTACCGTGCGCGTTATTTTATAACGTTTGCCGCAACATTCATACATTTTACGCGGCATGGAAAATAACTAAGCTACCGGAGTTTAAAAAAGCAATTCTCTATAGCATCGATATAATAGCATATCTCTTATGCATTGCAAAGTCCACCAAAACCAAACCGGCTCAAACATCTTTCTGCATAAAAGAAAAATAAAAGCATAACAGCTAAATAAATTATCTTAATGTTCACATTTGCATTTTCCAATTTTTAGCACCTCCGGGGGTCATCAAATATAGAGATACAAAAACAACAGCAATAATAACTTCACACTAAACAAAATTTGATGCAGAGATTTTTGCATAGCTTTACCAATCTTGCCTGCAGTTCGAGTCGAATCTCTGAGTATCCGCCGCAATGTATTAATTCGATATTTTTGACAATTATTGCCCAATCATATCGCAACGAAACTGAATCCTTTCATATTTAAGATAGTACATGTCCAGCGAAGTCACAAAAAAGATTTATTTGTCCACATCTCTATGGTGAAAAATCAGTTGGCAGAAGAAGAAACCTATAATAGAATATCGCGATACAATAAGATCTCCTGGGACGTAATGCCGGCCACAATGATGACTCATTCGTGAGAAGCACACCCTACAAATAGATTCATTTAACGTTCAACAAAATATCCTTCCTAGGAAGATGCGGGTTTGCCCTCTTCCCGCTCAATTGTTCATCCATGGAAATACAATAAGTAAGACAAGGTAACGCCAATGCTTATAAAATTCCCGTAATGGAAAGAAATTTACTGGGAACTAGCTGTGCAATAAATAAGCAGCTCCTTGGCCCGTCCTCTCTATGAAGGCTGAATATGCTTATGCAACCTGGTGAAAGGCTACAAGTGACTTCTTGTGACTAAGGCTACAACACATTTTGCATGCCCATTATAAGCACTCTAAGCTCTTAAGTAAATCTTATACTGTTCACTAAACTTCGATTTGTGTTCTGCTACAGATCAAAGGTTATTCAGGAGACGGCAGGAGAGATGAAGTGGAAGATTTTTTCGAAGGTTTGCTTCCGACATGTGTTTGGTTTTTCAATTATCAATCATTACTACGACTACTTCCTGAACTTTGTTTGTCTGTTTGTATACGCGTCAAGCTCGGACTTTGAGGAGCTCAATCACATGTGAATGGGGTATGAAATGTATTAAAGCATTCAATGTCCTCATCTTTACGCTTTCACGCTCGATAGTCCATGGATGCCGAATGACGGCAGATGTATGCACGGCCTTCCATTCTGTGGAAAGGATGGCCTGCCTGTTCTTCTAGGATAACCACGTGAGTCATAAAATTCTTTCAAAATCCCTTTCTACAGGTTAACTTTAGGAAACGTATAGCTAAGTCCACCAGATAATTTCTTGTCAGTGTCTTGCTGAGGAAAATCTATCGGACCAGCTCATCTCGTAACAGGCTTTCTAGGCCATTTATTTCTTGTTTCAAAAACTGCGACAAGGTTAGTATACCCGGAGTCTGCGTTAAGAAGTGTAGAAAAACAAGAAACTTTTTATTGTGCTGTCATTGCAGTTGTAATTATTAAGCCACAAGCGTAACGAAATATGGTAGTAGTACTTGTGGCAGAAGTAGTAGCTGGCGTTATATGTTTTACACATCTGAGTACATGGATAACAATTACAAATTATCGATAAAACTGCTTTCGGTAAAACAAAAGCAAAATTCATTTTTCGGTCAACTTTGAATTTACGTTAATCAGAGAGCCTCTGAGCGGCTGATCTATAATCAAGAAATACTGCTTTCGCTTTGAAAAACTGCCGCCGTCATCAAATCTAGCAAGAAGGCAAATTTGTGGGCTGGAGAATCGGAACTTTTTTAAAAGCTCACGTTTTCGTTTTCGTCTTCTTTTTTATTTTACTTTTATTTTTTTTTTTTTTTTTTGTATATTTGGTCATATTGGCTGGTGCGTGGAATACATTAATGGACCCTTAGGGCTTGTTGAAATTATGCCATCAAATTGGCATCAAAAGATGTGGCCGTAAATTTAGAGACTTTGGAATTGGGTGGCTGACACATATATATGTATATATGTATACATGTATGCATTTATATGCAAACACAGATGGGCAAAAGTGTTTATGAACATGGAACATAAAGATTAAATTAAAATGCAACGGTCAGTTTGGCGAGCTGTTTTAACCCTTTAAGAGGTGTATCTAAGTCATTCAATAAAATAGGTATTTTTGCTCGAAAACCAAACCTGTCCAGAGTTTTACCATGACATTCAAACCTCTCTTAATGGCCCAATAAGCTTAATAGTGTTTTTTTTTTTTTTGTTTTTTTCTTGTTCAAGTTAATTATTTAATAACCAAATGGGTTAATAACATTTATTCGTTCATTTAAACCATATACCGAACACTGCAATCATAATAATGACGTTTATGTTGACGATAACGATGATCATCACTAACCGACTGCAACCAACAATAACATAAATAACATAAAATTCACTCGTCCAAGCCTTAAAAATAATTATGCATTTTGTTCATAATTTTTGTTCAAAAACAAAAAAAAAAAAAGCAAAAAAAAAAGAAAAGAAAAGAAAAATATAAACTGCAAGATAAAAATGAAACGGGAATGAAGTTACGCCACTCAGCCACCGCCCAGAATAGTTTCAACATCATTGAGGACTACATTGCGCACATACAACATACAACAGCTAGCCAAGCGGTCGTGGAAGGAAACCGACGAATGACTATATTGCATTTGTGGTTGTGCGTATGTGTGCGTGTATGTGTATGTGCATTTGTATACAATATTGTTGTTTCTGCTGTATGTATGTATTTATATATGATATGATAGCCTACAGCCAAAATTGGTAGGAGTTGATGCGTTGATGCAATTACACCGTAATATTCACACTTTTCGAGGTGAGAAAATTGCCAGCTATTAAAAAGGCATAATATCAGACCAACTGAATGCCCGAATAATCGACAAAAACGTACGAGTGGACATTTAGACGGAGCAGAGGGACAGACAGACTGACAGACTGACAGACTGACTAACAAACGGGGAAAAAGCACGATAGATGCATATGCAGACAGACAAATGAACAGCCAAGCAGCCATAGACAGAGAGGCAGATAGACAGACACATTGACTGACTGAGAAAACAGGCAAAATCAAATGGCTGATCGTATTACTTGTACGAAGTCTACTTGAATAAAGATGCTGCTGCTAATGTTGCTGTTGATGTTCATGTTGAAGACGCTGTCCAAGATAATGAAAGAGATTATGATGTAAGGCATCATACTCATAATGATCAACAGTCGACGCATATGGGCGCAGTTATTTTCGAAATAAGAGCAGGTTTCGCTCGCTACACGGCATGCATGTGCACATTATCAGAAACCCATAATTAACAAAATGATGAGTTTAGATCAAATCATTCCAACTTCTTGTCACTGAACTGAGAAGGCAGTCAGTACACAGCCGGGCAATAAGTAAGCAACTTTTGCCAAACCAAGCAAATATATTCGAAGGAAATAAACCATTTAAAAGGCGATTAATGCCGAAAATTCATTCGGCTGACCGGTATTGCTAACCGAATAATTGAGATTTCCATTAAGAAATCATTAAAATGTTTCATTCAGTTCGCATGTTATACGAACTGTCAAAAAGCCATTTGTTTTAACATAAAAATGTTGTCAAAGTAACATTGTTGCCGTTATTGCCGGTTTTATCGTCAACAACTGTCAAAAGTCAAACAAAACGAAAGATGATTTAAAACACATATGTGTTCATTGAATAAAATGTGTGGAAAGAACAAAAAGAGAGGATCTTGAGGGAGGAGAATTCCACTAATAGATTCACTACTCTACAGCATGCTGTTGTTCATTTTTGGCACAACTCATCATTTCGTAGAATTATGACTTTTTAAATTGTTGTCGTCCTTTTTCGAACACCACACAACATTTTACAAGTCTGAACAAAGTGTTGCTCAGCGAAATTATTAGTTTTTTCGTAGAATAAACTCTTTTAATTTCATTCGAAAGATGTTCGTTGATGTTTTAAAATCCATTCATAAATTTAAGCAAAATTGCCCAATAAAATAACATCAAAGACTGACAACACGTTAAACAATTGGTCCACGTATCGCTATGTTCGCCTTTGCAAATGTTATTCATAAACAACAAATTAATAAAAATCTAGAGAATGATACTTTCCTTCTTAGGACACAGACTTTACCTACATTAATGAATCTTATGCTTTTCCCTAGCTATGCATAAACTTTGATCAAACTGTATGACTAAGACTAAGTAAAGATCTCTTTAGAATTTTCATGTGGGCGTCCTTCTGTAAACGCCAAACCCGATGACACATGAGGTGACAAAATGGCAATTTTCCGGATGCTCTGGATAAAATTGAATAATAATCCTTTGGATCATTTTTTAATCTTAAAAAGTGCAGTGACAACAACTTTTTGGAGCACTTAAGGTACGGTTAATAAAAATCAGTGGGCGCGATGTTAAACGTGATCTTAAATTACCAAACATCGTTAGACTAAGTCCAATATTATCTATATAGGCCCACGGGTTCCCGAATAATTGGCAAAATTCTAGAAAGCAAGCGTCTATCTCTCAGAATTATTTAGACTCAGGATTATGAATTGTCTACACGTGTTTTTCAACTCTCTTCTTCAGCTTGTTTCGGCCCGACCCGAACCGCTATACATAGCCCCAAGTTAAGCTTTAAATATACTTATAGTGTGTTGATAATTAACATCTAGCAAGCGAGCTCTTCGAATCAATATGATTTGTGTACGTAACATAATAAAAGACATGAATTACAAATTTACTCCTGAGTAGCACTGGGAACCCAAAATTAACTTGAACACTTAAATTGAGCAAGTACCGACAAGGTTTCCTCTTCCTCTACTTACTTAAATTCCGCTAATTGTAATCCTTCCAAATCGTTATCGAAATCGCAGACGTCCGCTGAGTGACTGATATGTGTGAGTTGAAAGACCAATGCATACGCAAGGATGAAACGGCTTTACTTTCTCGCAGTTCCTTCGCGACACGAAAATTGACGATAGATCCCGTTGTTCAAAACTACATTGGTCAACTACGCCTTGACCAATCGACGTTCGGAACTTCCAGCCTGCGGTGGTTCGTAGCACACGCAATCACAACAATAGTGAGTGGATTGATCTTTACTCACTCAAACTCAATTCCCGTCTTATTTTCCTTCACAGACAACTACTTAAACACTCTGTTCGGGAAGATTGCTTAAAATGCTTTTGGCAGGAAGCGTTGCCCATGAATTTTGTTGTTCAACCTTTCCATAGAAAAAAATAAAATAAGTGAGAAAATTATAGTCGGTTCTAAGCGTACCATCCTACGCTCATATCACCCATAGCTTCGAAGAAGCTCATAAAAACGTGGGAAAAGATGAAATTTTGATAGTTTACAGTGTAGAGAGAGAGAGGGAGAGAGATTTTTTCAGATACCCATACAAAATGCACGGAAAACGTAATGTTCATTGCATTTGAAAACAAAGGCAAGTCGCTTTGCAAATCTGACCTATTTGCGATACCGTTCAATGGCAGGTTAAAAAAGTTTCCCATCCTTTTGCAAAATTCGAAAACACTATCTTAATTTTTGCGGATGAAGGAATGCTTATTAATCACAATCATTTGCTAAGGCGGGTAGGCGGGCACATATGCCTAAATCGATTCAGAATTCGACATTGACCAAGAATAACTAACCCTAAGAGATTATCCAAATGTGAAAATCGTTGGTGCGTATAAAAAAATAGTGAAGACTCGGTTTCAAATTTAGCGAACAAATTCAAAGAACTGCACAAATTTACTAAGCGTTTTAAATAAAAAAAAACCGATCAAGAGTAAGGGTACACTTCCGACAAGGAACTAAGGCTCAATACGATAATCGCTAAACTTTCTTACACTGCAACCTCCAAAATAACTTTAATTTGTACGTGCGTATGTAAGGAAGATAATTCGAAATTTTAGCTAACATGTTCACCTCATTTACATAATCCATTTGTCGATTAGATTTAGCATGGGGTCACAAAAAACCCACAAACTACTAAAGATCAATCTCAGCTTAAGTATGTTTATGTATTTGTTTGCGTATGTATTGTTAAGAATGTATTTTGCTTGTCGTATTGTCCGATCGTAAAAATTAAACAACATTTGAAATGCTTCAATCAGGCGAACAGAAAAATCATAAACATTGGAATTGTCAACGCATGAATTAATTGCTCATAACATGTCTGATATTATTGCTTATACTCTTGAATATATAATAAATGGAAAAAAATGTATTTGCATATAAATAGGATTTAATTTTTTCGTTTTGTTTTACATTTTTTTTTTTTTCGATTTTTTTTTGTTTATATTTTTTGAAAATATTTTTCCTGAGAAATTTCAAACATATATTGTAATAAAAGATTTTACCTGAGGAAGGTGTGATTTAAAGTCAAAATTGAGATTGACACACACGAACAACGTTGAACTTAACTTTACAGGTGAAATAGTTTTTTTACAGATTAAAGAAGTCTTGATTCACGTACACGTAAAAGTTACGATCGAAGATCTTTTATATAAAATAATTTTGATAATTATCAATAAAAGAAAACTATTCATTGATACCTATTGTAGTATTAATATATGTATGTATGTATGTATGTATGTATGTATGTATATGTACATGTGTTTAGAGTTTAACTTAACAACTTTATTGTTAACTGTCAGTTCACAAATCATTTGCACAAATCGTTGTAAATAAGCTGCGGGCCAAAGTATGCGATCAAAGTCAGGGTGAAGTTCTTGTAAAAATTGTTCCAAGTTTTGTCAGTAATCAGTAGGTTTGTCATGAAATAGGTCTGAGCAATCAATTTGTTGCTCAGCTATAGAGAAATAGAAACTTAATATGTTTTCTTTCAGATGCTTTACTGGCCTGATGCACGAAAGCTTATCTTGACAATGAATCGGTGTCAAGTTAAATGTTTATGGTTCGATGTGATTGCTTTTGTGGCTATTGTTTGTTGTTTAACATGTAGTGATATGACAATTTATGCAAAAGTCCAAAAACAACAACAACAACAACAACAACAACAACAACGAGAATAAGCAATTCAAACAATTTAGTATGTGTTAACAGTGTTAATAAGTGGGCAGACAATCAAATGGACAGCAGATAAACAGAGCAACGACCAGCATTCACCAACATAAACTTTATTATTTATGAGATCGTTTGTTGTAATTTTTAATACAGAAAGAATCGAAGTAACTTTGCATAAAAACGAGTTTAATATTTGTTATACAATTCGAATACATTGACAGACTATTAACCATAGGAAATTATTTACATAGAGGGATGGATACATTATTATAAATATATATGTACATATATATATATATATATATGATCTGTGTTTCAATACATTTTCAATACATTGTCTTCCCTGATTGTTACGTGTCTTACATATTTTCCTCTTGTTCTGTCTTCCGCTAGGTCATGCTTTGACATGCACGCATATTGACCGATTAAGATGAGTAATGTTGGTAGACATCAATATCATAGGCCTGCAGCATTTTCCCAAATAACGAAAGTGTTAACTTCGTATGCGAGAATTGCCGCAGATGCCGCTCTATAATTACAAAAACATTTTATACATATAATTGCACTTGGCCGAGACGTAACTTTTCTTAATTTTTTCCAACTTTATATTTCTCCTTTTCCTTTTTTCATCATCTTTTTGTTTTCCTTTTGTTTCATTTCATTTTTTTTCTAACCAACGAAAGCTTTCAATCAGTCTGCTCAACAGAATGGTAAATTCATTCCTCATTCGCCGTGAGGCGGCTGGCCGGCTTTCAATGGTTGAATAAATGGATGGATCATAACCCGTGAAGTGTTGCAGCCGATATATGTAACACAATTCAAGCTTCTGCTCTTTATCATTAACACGTTGATCATGTCCAAGGGCAAGCAGCAAGGCAGGCAGGCAGGCAAGCAAGCAGTGTACACAACCAACAGTCAAAGTTGAAATTGTGCCGCATAACGCAACGTGTGCAATCACGAACATTCATACTGGGATTCATGAAGGTGGCAAAATATTAAAACTTTTGCCATCACCGCAAAAGAAAAAAGACACGAAACACTTTAGTTATTTTCATTTTTTTTTTCCTCAACTTCAATCATTCACGGCAAAGTCAAGTAATTCCGGTAATTTGAAAGAACAGCATTAAAAAAAAAATCCAAGCATAAACACACATACACACACACACACACACACACAAACGCACATCAAAGTAATAATTCATTTTGTTTTTATACTCGAGAAGTATTCCTTTGAGGTTTTAGGCACATGTTATACATAATTTTTTTGCATAACTGCTTCCCGTAATGCTGATGTTGATGATCAATGATGATCTGAAAAAAACGACAGATTCAAGCTCTTCTACCATCAGTTTCTAGACTTGATGACGAGTGTTATGATGACCATATAGCAAAGTAAAAATAAAGTAAAAACAAAGTAACAACAACTACAACAACTACAAATGATAACTATCAAGATTATGACGACAACAATGATGATGAAGATGATGATAATTGCTTTTGACTCAGTTTTTATGGCAGACATTTAGGCTCCTTTAAGGTAAATTATTAAATTTAAAAAAAAAAAAAACAAAAATTACTTTCCAAAGCTTAAAAAGGGAAACTCAAAGAAACGATCATAAAACGAAAATAAAGAAATAATTACTCGTTTATCAAAAGTATGAATAATGTTTTTTATAAAGAAATTTATTGATAGACGATATAAAAAAAAAAACAAGTGAGAAACCTGTGTGCTTTTAGGGCAGTAACTAAAAATTTATGCAATATATTCCAACTCTTATACTCACGCATCTCTCACTTAAGAAATTGTCTCAGCAATTTCCAGTACAAGTACTCAAGACAAATACAACTTTTTTTTTTAATAATTATTGCTTCCTTCAAAACGTAATGGTTCGCTAGGCATTGGGGATTTTATGCATACGTTGTTTTTAATAATGTTAAGCATTTCGATAATTCCAGATCATTTTTGTATCCTACATAACTTTGCATACGAGGTTAGACTCAGTTTTATCAGATATAATTAAAATAAATTCTCTGTCCGTTTGAATAAAAGACACTTGTTGTAAACTTTGAAAATCAAAATATATACCATCACTATCTATGGCCTATTTTTATTATTTTTATTATTTTTTATCGGGTAGCTTTCGGATGCCCTAGCAGTTGAAACTGAGTGTCTTCGAGACGAAACAGTCATCAATCTATTTTCGAACGTCTTCATACTTTATAAGCTGCTCATCTGCTAAATATGGCTGCATCGATCTGAACCGGTGCGGTTCCGAAGAAGACAAGTCTGAAGTGTAATTCCCCAATTAGGAAAAGTTCCCAGCTCAAATTGGAAATCACTTCCTCGTCTTTAAGATAAAAATTTTCTATACTATATCGCCCAAACCACCTTCAGAGTTTACTCCAAGCCGACTTAATCATTTCCATGGCTTTAGCTGCCCTTTTAGTCTAGTTTAAAAAAAAAAATTTTTAAAAAGTGATATGCACTGAAAAGACATCTCAAACTTATATCGTGAAAGCGTCAAAGTGACAGTGATCTATACCAGGAAATTCGAAAGAAATGAACGCTACAAACCAGAACGTGATTCTGAATGGATCTGAACTTGTCTGTCCGTCGGTCCCTCTATTCGTTTATCCGTTAACTAACTGTTTACAATGCATGATGAATAGACGTTATTTACTTACTACATCTATAGCAAAATCGAAATGCCGACTTGACACAAAAAGGAGGTATGGTTTTTTCACGTTCTCTCTTTGCTTGATAATTTCGATCTCATTTACAACACATGTAATGGTTAAGATTGCTATAGAAGATTAAGATAGTTTTAGATGTTACCAAGGGAGAGCCCACTTGCTCTACGTTTCCAACGAATTACTTGCACCTTAGCTCTTTTTATTATATATTAATATCATACCATATCTTTTCATATCACTATCAAGTTTCTTGCTTTATTTTTGATTTTGCCTTTTATACAACGATTATCTGTATAGTGGCAATAGTTCCTTTTAAAGCCTAACATTTGAATTTAGAGAACTACACAGTCCAAAAATATTTCATATACTAAATCGACGAACGATCGAACGGTTCGGCCAAAGTGCGTGCGTTGATATACAATTGATTAAGTTGACCCGTCGAAAAGAGCTACGAATTCAGTGCGGAAAGGGAGAGAGAGAGAGGAGAGCCTCGTTACGATAACCCACAGTTAGCGATTAAGCATCATTCTGAGTATCTAAGCATTTTTCAATTCACTTTATGCCCATGAATTACAAGTAGACGGCGAAATATTTGAGCGTACGACTTATGGAAAGCAAATCTATTAGAAAATAGAACCAACCCATTTGTAATGATAGTCTGAATGAATCAAATGATTCCTACAGAAACGAGATGGGAAAACATTTAAAAATGAAAGGTTGAATTGTTCTTAACCCGGCTGGTTAAGTGATTATTTTGACACCTTGGAATTTTTTTTAGCGAATAAATTGATTTTATAAAAAGAACGAAAGCACAGTAAATAATCCAGATGAAGTGCATACGATGCGAGCAGAAAAAAACGTGTAAAACTTTTCAGTAGATTTACGAGCCAACGAACAACGGGAGATAATAATAAAGGGCAAAACCATGCAAACATTATAATATGACAGAAGAAAACTTTCCATAAACAAATTATACGAAATGTCCGAAAATGTTTTAAGATCAGATCCGAAGGGAACGGTTTTCTTTGGAGGGGGCGAATATCGACGTCCGTAATAAATATTGTTGTGTTCGCAAGACTAAATAAAATAAATAATATTCGCACGAAATGTGTCTCCGTGCTGAAGCAGGCGCCTGCGGGTATCAACGCACAATCAACAACAGAGAGCAAAAAGGAGCATAAGACATGTCGTGGGCGCCTTTTTTAAGCGTAAATTTCATTTCATATCAACCATGCATTTTACGTATGTATGTATGCGCGCAGAATGCAGCCTGATTAGTTGGTGTAAGCACGACTAACAACACTATCACTACCACCATTACTACAACCAAATATAACCAGAAGTTAAAATATGTACTTTGTGCTCATAAAAATGTCAAAAATTTTTGTTCAACTCTACTAAAGTTGCGCATTGCTGGTCTTTTTATTATGACAAAGCACAAGATTGCAAGCATGTCTACTGCCGCTTGCTGGCATAGTTTTCTTAAATTCGCAAACGCAACATATGCGTATTTATTTGATCGCTAACGATGGTAATTGTCTCTGCAAAGAATACATACATACGTATTTTATTTTGCAGGTTTTACGCTTTGATCTCATTTAAAACTGTGACTCACAGTAAAGTGAAAAAAAAGTTACCAGACATTTTTCTCGTTGTTACTTGAATTTTATCATAATTCCCTTTTGGTCTTAATCCACATTTTTAAATTCAAAGTTACCGCTATAAACGGATTAAACCCAAACTATCTTACAGACCGGATGGCAATTTTGGCCTTAAAAACTCCTCCTTCTTATAGGAAGAGAACGTAAAAGAAGAGTCGGTTCGATTTTCAAAAGAGATCATCTGGAACGGCTGAAAAGAGCGCCGTAAGTAGAGTACACGCGTTAGGATGTAATGCTTTGTACAAGCATCTCCAAGATGAGTCGACCAAAACGCTAAGCACTTCTATTAAGTTCCATGATTAGTCCATACTTTTTTTTCTCTACAAAATTTGCTTTGGAGATGAGCGCAACATAACCGATCTTTCGTCGCCTTGTTGGGCACAATCACATTGCGATTGTTCAATATTTCATATAAAGGAGGTCTCAAAACTTACACAAGGTTTGAATTTAACCCCCTTTATGCAGGAACGCGTTGGCAAACGTGCTCTCAAATTTCGTACAAGATATGGTCGCCTTGCTGGCTTCTTGAATCATCTTAATTACCGCATTTGAAGGGCGGAGAACCCACATATGATTGCCGAGAAACGAATGTGTGCACAACGTGTCACGGTGCGCATTTTGGGCTGAAGCCGTTAAACCCTACTTTTTCCAAAATGGGGCTTCTCAAGCAACGACTGTTACTCGATAACCCAGGTATTCCCGCCTAAATTGAACCATATTGATATGAACGACATCTATGTTCAATCAGATAGTGCTGCATGTGACATTCCTTGGTGTTGTACTCATTGGTTTCGATGATCAGAGCAGGCACCTCAGTGTCATGTGACTTAATACTACTGGATATCTTTTTATGAGGTTATATGCGGTCAAAGGCGAAAGAAGAGGAGATTCGAAGCTTAATCAATGGAAAAAGAATGCATATGTACCAGCAAAGCCGCGAAGATCATTTGCCCGATGTGGATTATCGCAGCAAACATAGGGTTATGGCATTATGATTCAATAAAAAAAACACTATAAAAAATATATATTTAATTGAAATTTTGCATAATTTTTAGAACATTCCCTTCACTGAAAAGCTCCCCTATAAATATACTCAAAAGTTACGTGAAAAAAATGAAAGCACAAAACAAAACGAAAATTTCAGATCTTTTCTACTAAAATCTAATGACCTTTAGTTTAGTTATTAGCATGGAATATGAAGCGACTGCTTACTACGGTTATTTATGAATTCGAAGGCAAATAATAATTCCGATCGGCAAACTGAGACATCTTGTGTTATTAAGGAACTTTATAAATTTAGCACTTGCCTCTAAGGACAGCACTCTAAAGTTCATTTTAAGGCCGCTTCGAATTTCTTACAATGGAAAATGCAGTGACCATAAGATGTGATAACTTTTTTTTACACATCACTGTGCAGTTAAATTTCTCTTTACTTTTTTTACTGATAATAACAACAACAGTGATGCACCAGTTAGTTTGTTATAAATACGCGGTACGAAATATACGGCCACGTTGCACGTGACGACGCATGCGTAATTTTAGCAAATTTTACGCATATCAGAATATCATAAATTTACAAACATTACTACTGCATTACCACCATTAAAGCCTGCTGCTTTGCTCAATAGGCATACGAAGAAAGGAACGCGAAGCTATGTGGCCAACTCTATGAATTGATGGTTGCGCGTAATGCAAAACATGACAATATAACTTAAATGAATTGTACACGATTTGTGTCATGCTGCAAGATTAAAGGCAATTGTGATATCCGTTCTCCTCTTCGTCGTCGTTGTCGCTTACCTGAATAAGTGTTATTTACAATGTAGGTGTTATTTGACAAGTGTTAAATTGGCGACATTTCAACGCGTCGTCTGCATACCATTTTAATTTTCTTCATGTCATACCAATAATATATATAAAAATCATAATACACACATACCATGTGGGTGGTTATGTTGATATTACTACACACACTAAGTATTTCAATATCTGCACATAACTTCCAATGTATTCGCTTATTATGGAATGTAATACCGCCTGAAGGCGAATAAGGCGCTCAGTGCGTCTTATTAAACGATAACCGTAGATTTTCATCGAAGTGAAAATTTGGACACTTAATCTTTGTAGTCACTCTTCCTCTCTTGTCTTAATCCTTCTGCCATTACTATAACTTGTAAGGCATTATCTATCTACCCGAAGGTTTCAATATGAACGGACTTTTGCGTAGCGGTGCTCTGCAAAGGCTGCTGACGATTTTTTACGAGTCAACCACATATAAGAGCCACGCCATGTCGTTAGGCTAAAGTCCATTAAGCCAGGCACGTAGTGGTTGCAAACTGATGAATTTTATAATAATCGCAATGGACATCTACCGATTGGCAATGGTAGCATGCAGACAAACTATGATAAATCACATAAGACTAGGAAGTTATCCTCCTTTAAACAATGATTTCTCTCGAATTCTTTGAGGATGATGCTAAGAAGACTTGTTTAATGGAGCCTGAGCGTCCAATTTTGTGAGAACAACATTAGAACCATTTAGAACCATTAAATACCCTACATCACCCTACAATAGTTTATATAAGAATTTTTTAAAGGAGGAATCTATCAAGAGTGTGGTTTCCATAGCGTTCACCTCTGGATTAAAGCATGTCATTTCATCAAATTTCACCAAAATATCTCCAAAATCTCCATGTTAAACACAACGCAACAAGACGTACAGACTGACAGACAAGCTTAAAACGATTCTAATTCGATCGGTACAGTAAATCGTATGTCCATCTCAAGTCATTCTGGGTGTTCCATACATGCCCCATAAGCGCAAAGCAGGGATAAGACAAGTACACCGACTCAATTTTTCAGTACTTTCTACATGAAGTTCACTACGTTCGATATTTGAAAGCCTGAAAAAAAAATCCTTTACTCATCATAGAAATAATACGACAAAACAAATCCCAAAGGGCTAACTGCAGTTTACTAAATATGGTTGATATTCCCAAAATCTGTAATCTAATCACTTTAACAAACATATTTGTTTATTATATTGAAAAATGTAACTTCTTTTTTCTTACTAAGTTACGAGTTTTTCAAAAATGTTTGCATACAAGCAGTTAGAAAAACATTTCAAAATGTCAAAACCCTTGATAGATTCGCTCTACTTAGTGGGGTTCAGAGTTAAACTATCGACTTTAACTAATTTACCGAATTGCAGTCGCAGATCTGGGCTTATGTGATAAATGCCAATCGTCCTCCTAATTGCACTTTTCCCTTTTTTTTTTTTTTTAAGGCTAAAGACGGCGTTCACCTTGCACGTGTCTTTCGTGTAGCTCCTCCGTTCCCCTCTAGTTTGTACATGGAGTACTAGTGCAAAATTGTAATATTCATGGCCTTCAACTTTTCGTTCAAAGTCAATTAATTGCTCAACATTCTCAATCGTATCGAATCGAATCGAATCGAATGTTATATAACTGATAGCTAAACATTTCATTGAAGTAGATACGGTGCGTATAATGACCCGATTGATAGGCGACTTTACTTTTCGCATAACCCCGACACATCTGCTAATTCGACTAAAATGTCTCCTTTTACTTGGAATTCTCCGAGGTGGCCACAAATCAAACGCACTTAACTTCTCTCTAGAAAACAATTAAACTGTAGTTTTCCAATGCGTTGAGCATTTGTCTTTTAACGGATCTGCAATATTCTCAACTGCATGGTTATTGTTGTATTTTATGTTTTCTTTTTTGAAAATTGAATTAAAATGCGTATTATTGCATATCCGCACACACGTACTCGTCTACTGACTAAGCGAATATCGTAGTAGATATGCATTCAGATATACATAGTAGAGTATATAGATGCGGATATGTTTATGTGTTATGTCTGCGCCATTTGTGGTACTGGCTATAAATGGATAAAATATGTTCAAATGCCAGCCATTTAACACACAAAACGAATAAACGAACAAACGAACGAACGAATAGTAGTCGAAGCAATTATAAATGACAAAATGTTACCACTTTTCTGTGGTCCATGTGGATAATACAGAAAAACGCCCCCTTCTTCCTTAACCAATATCAGATGTATTGGTTTGCGTGAACTTGCGATGGAGATAGGAGGGGGGGCGCACGCGGGGGAATCACTTCAGTTCCTTCTGCTCTTATTGTACAAGCAAATGAGAAATGTTTGCAATAGTTAACAATGATTGCTATTACGTTTGTTTACCAACAATTTTTCAAAGGTTTAACAATAAAATAAAAAAAACAAAAAAAAAACGGAAGAGAAACTCATATTGAAATCGAAGCGAGTAACAATTGTTGGAAAATAAAACAACAGCAGTTATAATGGCTTTACCACATGCAAATACACATAAATGAGCATGTACTTGACCACCAGTAAGCAAACACATGCGCTCATACATACGTGTATGTATATCCGCAAGTTCGTACACATAACATAGTTACAGCAATTAAAACGGATTAAAAGAAAACCAACTGATTTATGAGAGAAAAAGATTTTCTGAAATGACTCCACAAAAGGGGAGATGAGCCCACCTAACGCCCTCGTTATCCTAGCTCTCTGGGTACCTCTTCTTCTTCTTCTTCTTCTTCTTTTTTTTCTTCTTCTTCTATATACCTAAATAGTAAGCTTAACAATAAAGCCAACAAACATTATTCAGTTTTTAGAATGTTTGTGCACAAAACTGTGTACCCCTGTGCGATAAATGAGAACGAGAACGAGAACGAGAACGAGAACGAGAATGTGAAGGAAGAGGAAAAGGACATATTGGAGCAAACATGAGATATGTAAGCCAATGTGTTGGCAATTGAAATTGAAATAATTGTGCATTGGAGCAATTGAAAAGAATCACATGACATTTTGTTACACATTTAACAGCATGAACTTATGCTGTACAATATATTTTTCATATACACACTCAAGAGATGTATGCATGGCATTGGCTAAGTGTAATTGAAAAACATTTTATAATGACTTTATACGATAAAATTCGAACAAAATTAAACAAAAAAAAAAAAAAACAACATCTAAATCCTCTCATACGACCACATATGCCCAACTGTACAACATACAACAAACATATATGCGATATGAGATTAGTTTCGAATGCGTTTAAAAATGAAGGGTGGGATGCACTGCAGCGTTATTTAGTAAACATTTTAGTATATTTTGTGACTATAAATCTACAAGTGAACCAATACCCAATACCCGATACCCGATACCAACCCCCCATTCACGTTTACATTCACATTCGTTGGTTAGAATATACGCAAAATATATTTACATGCCGTTCAAGCAATAAAACATATCTGCAGTAATATTCTGCATATGTGCGTTTGTGTAAGTACATGTTTGCATATTTCCCAACGTATACAACTCGAGGTTTGTGCTTAACATTGACAATATTCTCCTTCCCTGCTTTCGTTGTCTATTTTTTTTTATTTTTTTTTTTGTTTAGCATATGTTGGTTATAATTGCTGTTTTGTTGTTGCAGTTGTTACTGTTTTCTTTTTTCTTTTTTTTTTCAATATTGAATATAAATGGCATAACAACAACAACACAACAACAACTAAATATATAGATATATGTACATATACATATGTAAGCATTTGAAAGATGTAAACTGCTTTTGAAATCCATAAAAGTAAATCTTCATTAGATACAACAGAATGACCGACAAAACGACCAACGGACCAGAAGAATTACAACACACACTCACATATGTATCATGTATGTAAATATATCTATATATACATACGTAACTCATATAGTAGTAAAACATTCAGCAAATAAAAACATTTATATTTATATATAAATTTTTTTTTCTTTTTTTATATGCAGCGAAGGAACAGGATTTACTAGTTTACTAATTCCGTTTGTAACATTAGAAATAGCCAATCGAAAGAGTATTTTGAGCCTAACCACCGTAATAATCCTAAATTCGTCCTAACTCGTTTCAGATTAGGCATTTCAGAACAGCTATGCAGCATGTATCGGAAATCTCATCAAGTAAAATATGCAATCAATATATTTGACCATTGACCTTCGCAAGATTTTAAAGCGATTTGGCAGAGATCAATCTTTCGGAAAGCTTGTTATTGAAATATTCAATCAAGCTCATAAACTCAGTTAAAGTTCAAAAGCAGATTACTCGTATAGTGAACTCTCTTACAGTAAATTTAAAACTAGGTTTAATAGGTCCGCAAACATGATCAGAATACAAGTGCAAACTCCCAAATATGGTAAGAAAAACAATTAAACTAGCATGACTACGAAAAAAAAAGTAAAAACACTATAGTAGACCACGGCCCATAAGTTATGCATATAAGGCTTTATACGGAAAGAGGTCGAAAAGTGGGGCCGATTCAAAATGCTTTCAAGAGTGTTCGTCTTCGGGTCAAAACATATCGGTTTACCAAAATTCCATCAACAATTGCGACCTGTAGATTGGACATAAGAAAAAATGACGAACCGACAGACAGACAGACGCATGGACAGACATTATTAAATAGTATAATAAAACGCGCATATAAGTCCTCTTAGGTGTTATATAGATCTGTACACATTTAATATACCCTTGTACTGAAAATTGTGTAAGTTATAAAAAATAGGTTTAACGGCTCATCTATTGGATCATTCTATCTACGAAAGACCTTAATCCGCGTTCACCTTTTTTTAACGGCAGCTGGTCCGAGGTATTAACTTGGAAGTACTCGAAGTTCGGAGTATTAACGCAATAAATTAGTTCGCTTTCATTTATTTACCTTAAGGGAGATGCGGGATAATCACAATCTTATGGAAGACAAATTAGCAAATAGTTGGCTTATTTATCACATCCACATAGCCCATATACCAATATTCGGCCTCCATACTGGTAACATAAAATTTGACAATCCTTCAATCAAGTTTAAGTATGAGCGCGATTCCGCTCAGCACAAACCCGTAAATTAAATTAAATATAAAGCACTCCGAGAACTTGCAAGGCGTACATACTTTTGACCAGCAAGAATCATTTTCTCATATGTTCCTTTATCCGTCCTCCTCAAAAAATCTAAAATTAGCTTAGGAAACTATAACTTGGCATTTACTTGCTTGGATCAATACTGCAAATGGAGATATGTTATTAAATACTAAGCAAACCTAAAACGCCCTGAAGCACATTTGTTCCCCATATGGCCCCATATGGGTACATCTGTCACTTCATCGGTCGCGCCGATCGAACAGCGAGCTGAGTAAAACTGTAAACATTGTGGTGGAAAAATTAGTTGATATCTTTCTTAATACCAAAATCGAAATTTGAAATCAAAATAATTGTCAGCATGTGAACGAACCTGTTAAAGCAAAAATGAAGAAAAAAAATATATTTTTATAAGCGCTTATTATTATTAAACAAACCCGTTTCAAAATGAAAGCTTAAAAAAGATCCTAATCAGGTAATTGACAAAGAAAGCACTAAATTGATGGGTGTCTAAAATTCGACACCAAAGCTATGCAAGTTTTGTTACTCTTGTTTAATTTAGTACCAAATCCGTAATCGAAATTCACATTGATATAAAGCCTTTTTTCTAAAATTTATTATCTTTTCACTGCAAATAACTCGGCATGTAATAGTAATTGATTTGACAGTATCGTACACATGCACATACCAACATTTATATACATATATATGTATATATATATGTACTGCATTGAAGGAACAAGAGAAAATGTGATCGCAAAATAACAAAGAATTTATTTATGCCTTCGACCAGATACCATAATGCATGCGACACTTCGATTAACAATTTGCTCAATAGCTTTATTTAAACAAGTGCAATTTTTATTATTGAATTCTCAAACGACGGCATCATCGTCAATATCATCAACTATACGATATAACGGTTATCAAATATCTACCTGAACATCCCTAACCGCTGCCGGTATCACCCTCCGTTGAAAACAAGTTTCAAGCGATATGTAAACGAAAACTTTGGATTGGCATGTTTCGTTAATCCCTAGAGTATGACTCACATCATATACGGTACGCATCATTAATTTCAATAATTGGTTCGACAAGCATATATGAATGCATTCGCACATATATATATATATATATATAATAAGTAGATATTTATTATTGATTTATACATGTGCATTTTTGTTTTTTTTTTCGAAATCTTTAGAATTAAATATAAAATTTATCTGTTAAGCTTTTAAAAAATTGATTAAACTGCAAATGCGTTTGCCCGCCTGTGAAATGAAATTAATTTAATTAATTAATATTCAATTTGTTCGAAAGAATACAATTATATGCCAATTATTTAGCCACGATATCTATTTATGTACATATATGTTTATGTATATATATGTATATGTATATATATGTATATATATATATTAATTTACATAACCTGTATCTTGAAAATCATTATTAAAAATTGCGTTGGGTTTGTGAAAATAAAAAAAGCAAGTTTTTTCTATATTTTTATTAATTGATTACCCGGGCCATAGAAATTAAGCATAATTGCCTTTTAATCATCTTTATCAACCTGTTCCGTTTTTTTTTTTTTTTCTTACTTCAAGTCTTCGTGTATGGCACGACATGTCAGAAGTGGCAGCCGTAGCATGGAATGGATTGAAAGTCGCAATTAAGGGTTGCTCGTAAAATACAAGCAATAAGTTAATGTAACCACAAACTAAAACACAGTAGCAGACTAACCACATATATATATAAATATAAATTTTTTTTTTGCTAAATATTTCTTTATTGAGCAGTCAACCCATTGTATTCATCCTCATCATTGACAAGTTGCTGGTAGGGTTAACTGCATACGTGTCGCATATATTTTAATATAAAATTTCGCATATGTATTCGTAGGTACATTAAATGCTCATTTATATTTGGTCTATATTCATATTTAAACAACAACATCTGTTAAACTTATATAATAGTCCACGTACGAAATTACTTACACTACTAAGCAACCACAAACTATTCTTCTAATTTGTTATTTCTACTATAATACAGTGAAACTGCGTTGCCTACTTTTAGATCAAATGACATGTTAAATTTGTTGCCTATTTTTGAAAATTTAACGCATGGCTTCTATGAAGCAATCTAAACATTTTTACGCAGCTCCACATTAATTAGATCCTGTCATAGGTTAAAGACACAAGGCCATGGTTTTGTTTTAACTGCTGCCCTCAGCATAACTCGCTTGAGGTATAAAACTATTTCTCACGAATATTTCAAACTATTATTAACTTAACGCTTGCTCTATATATATAGGGAATATTCCCCAAATGAGTGAGTAGTCATCAAGAAAAAAAAAAAATCATGAAAATAAATTAAGCTGAAAAACTATTTTACGCCTTCAAGTTGATACAGGAGAAAACCATCACTTCCAGGAAAGCAAAGATATGCTTGTACAGATTTAAGGCACGCCCTTTTAAAGACCAAAGACTTGATCATATTATGTTCTCATTTTAGCTAAAAGTAAAGATATTCTACATAATGTTACATTTGTCTGATACACACTTCTACGTGTTACAGATTACAGTGGGGGGAGTAACTCTCGAATAAACTTAAAAGCTTGGTAGAAGCTTAACAAAGAGGGTTAAGAGTAAAACTCTTTTAATAGCTTAAATAATTATTCCAATCTTGTCTTATTGACTGATGCCTATAAGTGGGTACAGAGTCGGAGGAAGAGAAATGGACAGATAGTAGCCGCAGCCTAGTATGTGTACGGCAGAAACGGCAAATGTTATGTCTTTTTCGACTGAACACTTAGCACAGCTACCACCGGCTATGGTCAAATAGCTTTACCTACTCGGCTGTGCGGCAGAACAATAATAAGTACTACTGGAAGTTATTATATTGACAGCCTTTCACTTCAAGGCTTGTCGTTAGTTAACGAACTACTAATAAAATTATTCTACGAACTCCTTTTGCAAAATGTGGCTCTTTTGTTACTCGCATCGCCTATTGCTCCTTGTGTTCATCGGAAGCATGTGAACATTACAGCCATCCCCAAAAATATTAGCAGAAATCCTCAATGCTAAGGTTGCAAGAACGGAACAACAAAAGCTCAACGCTCCTGTCGCTTCTTGTGTTCTTCACAAGGGGTAATTTCGACATGTACAGTCCTTGCAAAGATTCTACTACTGCTTGAATTGGCATATTTTAGCATCATCGTGATCGGAAGTGAATTGTGAAGAAAACAACAGATCTTGAAGCGGTAAAAATATGACGCTTAATACGATATTATTATAGACGCAGTGCCACCTATATCTCTCCCTTATATTTGTGCAGGCAGAATACCACACCGTATCCATTCCCCCATACAGTCAATAAGTTGCAATGCTTAGCTGGTTATCGACTCCTAATTATTTACTGCCAATAAAGAAACAATTTGTTGATGTTTTGGTCATGAAAGTTAATAAAGCGGCGTTTATGCCTAATAATTTTTTTCTCTCTATTTCAGAAATTAGAAACCGATGATTATAGTTTTTTTTTTTTAAACAAACAATAAATTTTTGGAAAATTGAATTACTTGTAAGAAATGCAACCTACATATATAACTATACAAAATGCTTCAAATAGCTCATATTGGAAAGTCTCCGCGGTTTTTTTCGAGGTTTACCGCTCCTTTTTGTAGTCTGCTCTTTTCAAACAATTCCAAACTGGTGGAATGTGATTGATGTTTTCTGCCTCCGTTACATCCTGACAACTTCCATGCCGGTCTTGCTTCACTAGTTGCGAAATTCCATCGACTTTTGCAGTGACTGCGAGTTGCATCTTTGACATCGAAATTTCCGGAACGGAATTGAGCTAACATTTCTGGGGTCCATCGCTCTCTCCCAACATTTTCACCGCATACTTCACAAGTCTTTCTTTTTTTTTTTTTGCATCGTTTTTAGTTTTTTACAAAAAAAAAAATGCATCGCACATATTTCACTCGATGTCAAATCAATATAGCTTTTTATACGAGCTTAAGAATTAGAAAACTAACTTCAGAAAAAATGCAAGTTGAAATGTCACCTTTTAGGCAAACATTCGTATGAGACAATCAGAAGAGTGTTGCCCAACATCATCGCGCGGACAAAATCGCGGAGAATTTTTAATATGACCTGATGAAAATACATATACATTTTAAAATATAAATAATTATAAACAAATACAACAAATTTGACTTAAAAGTATTTTCTTTATTACTTTTAGTCATAAAACTAAATAATATTTCTGTTTATTCAAAAAATTGTCGAACTCATTGTGCCTAAGAAAATTTGTTAAGGGAAATTTTTAAATAAATAAATTTCAAGTACTTAAAAAAGGGTCTGACATTGATGAGGGCAATCAACAATTTGGGAATTGTAAGATGTTAATGAAGTGTTTTTTTAAACAATTTGAAACAAGTGTTTAGTAATAATACAAGTAGGATTAATATCCTATGAAAACTTGAAATACCCTTTGAAAATATAAAATTTCAAAATTCTGTCTAAAGTGAGAAAGAAAGTCGTAATCATACCATGATTAATAGAATTGGAAAATAAACAAATTATTTATGATACATTAAAGCATAGAAAATGAAATAATAACAAATTTTATTTAAGATAACTGATGCGTGCGTACCGACATACAGGCATGCGTATGTGAATTCTTACATCACTCACTTGTTAACATAAAACAAAGAATAATTTCTGCACTCTTTATCAAGTCATTGCTGTATGCTAAGCTTGTCATACAATTTGTAACATCCGGCAACACTCAAAAAAAGAATAGATCTTTAACATTACAACTGCTCAGGAGTAGCAGAGGATAGGCCATAAGACAAATCCTTCCATAGTCTTGCTGCCGCAGCTGATAACTGAAACCTTTCTCTTTAACTGATTTCTACAGATCAAATTTGACCTAAGCCCGAAGCAGCTCAAGAAACTACGATGATTTCAAAAAGTTCGACGCGAAACAAATAAAAGGAACTGGAATGGTTCCACATAAATAAATGGTTTCTAAAATATTCAAAATATGTTCAAGTTTTTCTTTTTCCGAGACGAAAGTAGGCGTAGAGGTGTGAGTACCCAGATTTGGGATTTCCAGATAAAAGTATAGCCGAACGAAGACCGTAAGTAGGGTAAGGGTGTGGATCGGCCTTGGGAGTAACCGCATGCCCCTCGGTTAGTTAGGCAAGCTTTGTTTTTCGCTTCTTTCTTTCGTTAAGAGTACTGGCCACGCATGTATTCTTCTTCGCCAATTATAACTGTCAGCGGTATGTCCGACAGACGTCAGCAACCCACCCCACCTGTCTTTGATGTAACGAAAATAATTGTCTTACATTGCATAATAGAAAATTTTTACCAGTACCCGTGCTCCACGTGGGCCGTCACTATTATTTAAGAAAATGCGATAAATAACGAAAAAATCGAATAGTGTGGAAATAAAAGTTTTCTACGTGGTCCAGTCATGTGGTCGGAGGGCTCAACGACATTCATTCATTCGTTCATTCTTTAGTCAACACATGCAAGAAAAACACTTGTAGAGACAGACGGACGGACGAAATTTACCAAACGGACTGATCTAAAGGCTTGGGCCACTTTCTACTCTGTACTACCTGTGGTATCCTTCCGCCCTTAATTTTGTATAGAAAATTCCATAGGTAGGGTAAGGATACAGATCAGCCTTGGGCACAATATCGACCCCATTCGGTTCCTTAAGTAAGTTTTATTTGTGCGTTCTTTCGTGATAAGTGTATCCTTCTTTCCGAATGCCAATGGAATGAGAAAACTAATACACATTCATATATGCAAGTCCTGTCGCTTAAATATTTTCATAAAAAAATATCTAACGATTCACATGAAAATTTAAATCGCTGATAATACATAAACAAACACACGCATTCAAAAGCACTTTATATTGCTGATAACATTTAAACTAATAATTTTAAAAATATTCTTTATACGTACATGCGTACATATGTTTATAACAGTTTACACATATGTATCAAGTATTATACTAAATATAGGTTGTTCATGTGGTTGTTGTTTTTGTTGTTGTTGCTGTTGTCGCTGTTGTTGTTCTCATAGTTGTTACAGTCTGTTTGTTGATCACATCTGTCACTAAACAAATTGAAATAAATGTTACGCGATAGTGTTAGTATTTCCGTGAAGGTAAACATAAAAATATGTTTATGTATGCGTATGTATAGGCAAAACAATCAGGCATACATATGTATAGTATATATATATATATATATATACGTAGGCATTCTCAACGCGAAATCGTGATAAAATTTCACTGACTTACGTAATTGTTTACCATTATCTTTATGCCAATCATGTTATGAACGCGAACAAACACCCACATACCGACACATCACATATCTATATCTATACATATATATATATATATATGTGGCCTACACATCAGCCCCAAGCCGCAGTGGAGCATTTTATGAGGGCATCTATAGTGTAATAACACACAAAAACACACACACACACACACATGCATACACATGCTACTAATTGATCCCTTTCGAAATTCGTGAATGTAACAGAAAGGTATTAAATGCGTGTAGGTAGGTATACTTATGTATGTACATAACTGGTACATAACTGGTAGGATCAATACTTATAATAATTATCAGCATATGCATCTATAACATACGTTTGTGATTATGTTAACGTGCACGCGTGCAAACACATCCGCTCTTGTATGTTACCGTGTTAATAATGTACAAGTGGTGTAATGCCATGCATTGATTTCATATATACGATCTCATGTACGTTATGATGTTATAAAATTTTTGCAATTCATTTCAATCAATAGACACTCAATGAACACTTTGGGGCAATATGATGGAAAGATGGGTGGTAAAGTTAAGCTATTTTGAAAATTCTGCCGCAATATTTGAAACCTCTAAGACTACACTTTTATATGCTTTTTATGCGGCACCTTTGTAATAAATTAGAATTTCAAAGACAATAAAATATCTCTTAATTAAATACTTTTAGTCTCTTAAGTATTACAATGATCGCTTATGGCTACACTGTAATATGAAGAAATGTTTGTTGGAATGTTTGTAGAACTATTTTACCAACTCTTTATAAATAAATTTTATATTAAGTCTGCTGCCATCAAAATTCTTTATTCATTGTTTAGTAAGAGAATTCGAAGAAAACAGTTCTGCATAATAAGAAGTGCGAAATTTGGGCCACAGTATACTTGTGACTTGAGGCAGGAGAATGCTATGGTTTTGTTCTAGAGATTGTCTAATTGATCATCGACTTCTTAAGGCATAATATTATCTTGCCTTAAAGGAAATGAAGGCACCTTTTGAAAACTTATATACGAAAAAAGTAAAAGCATTATAGTCGAGTAAAATAAATCATTCTAACTATCCTTTAAAACAGTTCTTTCGGTAAATTACCAAAAGTTTTACCTTGTTCCCATGTAAAGGTATACTTTCCATGGAAGGGAGCACAAAATGTCTACTGACGTTATTCTAAGTTAGCAGATTTGATTTTCTTGTTAAACATCGTATTACTTTTCAATTTCTAAATCGATCTAAACTTGTCTGTCCGTTCGTCCACTTCTGTTGTTCAGTCTACAGGTCGAAAATTTTTGAAATATTTTGATGAAATTTTATATGCTCACATATTTTAGCCCAAAGACGAACGCTATGGAAAATGGCTCAGATCGAATTACTTTTTCGATCACATTTTCAATATAAAGCCTTATTTTGAAAAGCGGTTACATGAATAACTAAATAAATAGAGTGGGATGGAGTATTTAATGGTAGACAGTGGCCCATCGTTGTCCTTTTACATATTTTTATTACAAAATATTAAAAATGAAATGTTTTTGTAACGTATTGACTTACTTTTTATGAGAGCTTTTGAAATTTGTCTTTTATGTAATGGCTTTTTCAAAGTATGGCGTATTATTGGGAGTAGTCGTAAAAACATTGCGATCCATTCATTCATTTTTCAAACTACGTTCAAATATCTTTCAAATTACGATATGTGTGTATGTTGAACACATGGACAAATATCACGCGGAGGTATGGACAACTGTAACTGAGATTATTCGGAAATGCCGAACAATATTATGAATCGCTTTATTAATTATTTCTGAATTTTTGCAATACTTTCTGAAACGATTCGTACGCGGGAAGGTAGATCTATCTTAAGTCCTGGTTACATACATCCGCACAAACTTCATGTATCCGACAGCACATCAACACACACAGTCATAAATTTGCAGCTAGAAGAATAATCCTCAAGTTTTCTGACATAATAAAGGGCGTTACTTGTCTGTTATGCGTGTTAGGGGAAAACAAAGAATTTCGGAGAAAAGTGCTACGGATAGAAAGTAAGAGAGAAAAATGCTGCTTTCGAGAACACATTTTGCGAAAATATTTATTTTATCATAATCAATTTTAAAAAATACTTAAGCAACTGGATCAAATTAGCCGAAAGGCTTTGTAGAGAGAATGGGCAAAAGATCATCATCTTGAACTCTAAAATTTTACGACAAAAACACAACTCTTTCCACTAAACTCTACATATTTGTCAAATTTTTTTTCTCTTTTTTTCTAATTTAAAAATCATTTAAAGAACTTTTTATAAATGCTTAACACAAATCTGGTAAGCGGTATGAGTATTTCGTTTTTTACTTTTGACATATTTCGTAAATTTTCCAAACAAAACAAAAATTGAAAACAATTTAAGCTGTCATGTAAAATTCATTACATGAAATGTATTAAATTCGGGTTCATTAAAATATCATGTTTTCTGCTTTTCCCGTGGCTGACATTCAATTTATGTCAAAGCTTTTGTCTTATACTTTTTTTTCTTTGCAATATCAACCGTGAGGTATATACCGGTTTTGTCATTCATTTTGTAACAATCGCATCCACGAAGCGAACAACGCATAAGTATGTGTATTTCACTTTCGCATAGGCCGGCTTAGATAAATCCATATATCCATCCTCCATGCTTTTAAGAATTGCTCTACATTTTGGGTTTATTTTCGCACAGCGAGTTTTCCTTCCACTCGAGCAAGTGTCTGGAAGGTTAAAAACAGTCCTTTGTCAAAAGGTTTCACATCTGAAAAGGTAAACCACTTTCTGATCTGATAACCGACCGGAATATTCGTCAGAGTCTTGACATGAACTCGACTTACAAACGCAACCATCAGTATCAAAATTACTTAGCGATTATCGTAAATCTGATTGTACTAATGACAGTTCTTTATATTTTGTGTGTGCTTGTAAGCTTAGTACTGTAGCTTGGATGAAAATCTTTTTCTAGATGTGGAGAGCTAACACTTCCTTTCAAGTTTACTCTACAGTGTTAATCGAAAACTTCTGCTTGTTCTATAAAGCGAAAGGTTGTAGGTTGGCTAGTATCCGATGACTTTCGCAGAAATAGTCCCCCGTATACTCGACGGTCCCAATGGTTCCAAAAAAAGTTTGGAGGTATTTATCTTACACTACATCTGCTCTAATCTCAGATGATGCTCTTTGAAGGCTCTCTCTAAGACCATCGCTTTCACTTATCTACCTTTTTTTCAAATGCCTCAGCTAAAAGGTTTCTCAATAAAGCCGTTGAACCAAGTGAAGTTATTGAGTATTCGAGATTCGTCGTAAAAACCCAGTTTTCTTCAATATGCTTTATATTTACCTTTTTTCTTTTTTGACAATTTAATTTTCAAACATTCATAAATAAATCTTCGTTTTGTTAAAAGAACATTTTCGTGATGTGTCACAAGTTTGATAAACATGTTTGTGTTTGGTTTTTTATTTGCATATTGATTAACATGAAAAACGGAAAAGTATGGAGAAGAAAACCGTAGGAATGCATCAAAGCGACAACAGAGCAGTTAATTTTGACGGTACGTCCCGAATCTATTAATATCCATCACTATGTCTTAAATATCACATAAAGTTCCAGTCATAATTTGGCTGGCCATGCTTTATAACTGCTTAAGCTCATTGAGAACCACATGAGCGTATTGAGGCCTGATTTGACCGGTATTTGAACTTAGCAGGAAACGATTTTTAAAGAATTGTCCGATTATGTATTACGAAACTCGATTTGTGACGCTTCTGGAGTTATCCTTACGGTTTCTGGGACTGTTCGTCTTCCTCGCCTCGTTCTTCGAGTATTAGTTTAGTTGATTAAATAGTAATAATAACTATTAATGACATTAATGATCGTCATTATAATTAAGATTGATGACTCAGCACGACTATAAAATCTCGTACGGCGCGATTGTGAACTCAATAACATCAGACATGGGTACCACAACTACATTGCACGGTGTAAGGACTAAGCAAAGATGCCGGCGTAATTATGGATTATAGACGGCTTTATAGCCGCTTTAAACCTCTTGGGTGTAGCAATCATTTTGATATTCCATGGTAGCGAGTTCGGCATCGCAAGAGCGTTAATAAAAGATAGGCTCGAAGATTATGTATACTTATAGTGAGGCGAGTCTATGCAGATTTAGCGAACAAAATTTTCTCATATAAATATTCTGACGTACGAGAACCAGTGAAGAAAGATGATGTTCTTGCGATTCGAAAATCTTGAGCGACAACTGAGACATTCTATCATATTTACTATTATACTGTTACATTGTCAAAACTGTCATCTGCACTGATATTAAAGGGTATAAGGTGAAGCTCTTTTCCTTTTCATATATTTCATCATTAAGTTATGCCATCGAGAGAATAGATCTCGGATAATAGAGGGCGCAGAGAAATCTGGTTCCAACGAAATATATATAATTGATTTTTTGTTTTATTTTCTTGCTTTCCTACTACCAACCCCGATCAGAACCAAACACCATTTTCTAAAGTCCGCATTCTTCTTTCTTCAAACACTTTCGTGGTGTTTGCGCTTGAAAGGTATTTTTATAAATCATTGCTATAGTGGAAAGGAATGATGTCTTCTGTGTTGGCGGCACTTGAATCTCGATTTTGATCATTTTCCCTGAACAGGGTTTTGTTAAGACACCAAATTTCATAAGCTCGCCAAAAATAGTTCTGAGAAGAAATACTCGAACTTATTCAGCTCGTGGAGAAGATTTTTTCATATATATAGCCACGCGATATAAGCGACGAAGATGTTTTTAAATAGACTACTTTGCTCTTTTACTTTCTTTTTTTATATATATGACAAATCACCACGAGGCGTAACGCGTTGCAGGTCACAAAAAAGTGCAGAAAGAGAAGGAGATAAGGATGTAGTGACCGTGGCCTAGGGTGTGTACTTGCCCAATCGATAATACCTTTCCCGACTCAGCTCTAAATATAGGTATAATAAACGTACCTCACTTGAAATCTGAACCCGCGAACACTGACTTGATAGTCGCGATTGTTACCTACTCGGTAACTCATGCTGCTCACGTCTGATGCGCAACAGCTTATTAAAATGGCTTCTCGAAAGAAACTTTTTAGCTTTTCACAAAGGTATTTTAGATATAGATTTCAATTGGACTCACAAAAATATTTTAAGATTTTTAATTTGTACAACCTTAACTTTCACCCGCAAGCAAACCCTGACGCTCGATGCTTGACAGCGTATTGTTAGAGGATTCACAGAACTCTTCTAAAATAGTAAATGTATGTACTTGCTACTTGAAGACGAATTTACCTTCAGATCAGAAAGCTATTCGCTAAATCTCTTTTAACGATTCTTTTGATAAGAAGAAGAAGAGTCTTTTAAATCTCGGAATGTTTTTGGACTATCAACATCAAACTGTCATTGTTGTGATATTCCCCTGTACATTCGCTGTTTCGTTATTGGCAAAAGATGGATAAGATCATGACTTCTTTAGCAAAATCATTCTTAGTGATTAGACTCATTTGCATTTGTCTATGCCCGCAAAACAAGTCAAAGTATCGCTTCTCTAGCTCCGAAAATTCAAAATAAATAGTCGAACAACCGATACAATCACAACGGAGTTGTGCTTGCCAAAATTGCTACTGAGCCATGCTTTTCGGAAAATGCTATTAATTCAACTTTTCTTCACATGAAGCTGATGCGGGCGATATTCTTAGAGTTTCTGAAACAATGGCTCTACTCTATGACTGATTCAACTGACATGCCTTCTTATGACCTACAGTCGGTACAGCAGGTTGTAATAGCGCTTTGATAGAGGCCAGAAGTATTCCCTTAATCTAATACATAAAAATAATAAAAAAAAAATGCTCAGCTTTGTGTTATAGAATCTCTCTCGTAAGCTTTAGAAAAAATGTTTTTTTCATTGTCATTCTCTAAGGAAATCATTTCGATTTATTTTTCTCCATTTTACTTGGTGGATGATTGAACAAATCTGAAAGATAGCAATTTTCTCTCCCTTTTCATGCACCACCACCGTAAGCATCTTTTCTACTCTTGTTTCATTGTCTTCGACTATCAAGCCACCCTCTTTATGCTGGATGTATGCATATGTATGCGAGATTTTTCTCATAAGCCCTTATGTGACGTGTAGATGAAACTGCTCACCACAAAACGTCATTGCACTGGTCTAACTACAGCTAACGAAGAGTATAAAAGTCATCATTAATACAAACATACAAATCTACTGTACTGTACATATGTAGATAGTTATGAAGGTATGTGACAGCCGCAAGCATATGTTATTTGATAATTTGCCGAAAGTTTTAATGAAAGACATGGGAGTTAATTTTTTTTGTTTTTTTTTTTCCATTTTTTGTTATTTTATTTCATTCTCTAAAGAACTTATCATAATGTCGCCATTTTCTTGTTGCTTTTTATTTTATTTTTTCGTTCGTGGACAATAATAACTATCTGTAGAGTCATATAAACGTACACACGTTTTAGTTCCGTTGGCAATTGAGATGTAATAGAATTTTCAAAATGAAGCTTAATTCTGTTGTGGTAACGTTCGCACACGAATCATCCTATTTAACAACTTTAAAAGAGATGAAATGATATGAAATTTAACGTAACGACAGGCATGACAATGAGCATAAACGTTTTAAATATAGATTATAAAAAAAAAGAAGCAAATAACCAACAGATTATTATGGCAATTTTCTTGACGATATTCAAAGTTTATCTTCTACAAATACCCTAACAAAAATTAGGAGAAAGCAAGTTCTCTCAATCCGTAGGTTACAAGCAATACCGCGTGTCTTAAATGTAGACAAGGAAACTTAAGGCTTATTACTACGTGTACTCACTTGTCGATTATAATTGGAAGCAAAAACCCTTAATAAAAGTTCTTTGCTGGCTAAGGTAATAGGCAAAAAGGTCCGGAGTAACTTTTTCCATTTGAGAAAAGTTTAACAGAGCACTTGTAAAAAGTTAATTTTGAGTTAATTAATGTTTATTATGCCTGTGAGAAATGAGTTTCATCATTAGATGAAACTTTTCAATCATAACATTTGTTGCCTAACCTTTTTTACTGTTCGCAGTAATCGTGTTACTATTGTTGAACATTTAATAAAGCGTTTTCATGCTGTAAGCGAAATTTTCGTAAATATTGGCAGAACCAATTATTGTGTATATAGTTCGGCGTTAAAAACAATCAATTATTTATGATTACACACAAAAGAAACACTTGCCGCTGTTTTATCACTTTTTATCATTTTGTCATTTTGCTGAAAAAAAGTCATTATGCCATTAATGGCGAACTTCAAAGTTTCCTGGACGAGAAACGAAAGCAAATCATTTCTCTTGGGGTCTTTTTATTTAAGTCGGTCTTAATGCTGCAATGAAGACAATTCTGGAAAGAATGACTCAAATGGAAATTGAATGAGGCATGGCCTGAATATATCAAAACTTTTCAGTCAATCAACTTTTCTCTCAATTTTTCCTGATTCATTAAATACGTATGTAGTCTGGCATTGACGTGATCCACGACACTCTCTGTCTTATTGATCAGCTCTGGGCGCTTCATCATCATAAGTTAGGCACTTTGACCAAGTTTTTTGTTGTTGTCTTCTTCTACTAATCACAACACATGCGCCGGAATAAGAAACGTTAGAGAGGAATATTTTATCTTCAAGAATTTCTAATATCTTTCTAATGTGGATCCCCAGCAGTGTTAATATTCACAACAACGACTTTGCAAATAAATCGACTAAATGTTCTCTTTCATTTCCATTGAACATTACTAACAATTTAAACTGTCCCGAAATAAAATACTTGATCAATTGCCTTTAATTTAAAAGAACACTTCATCTTTGCGCAGAAGAATAAATCATAGTCACATTTCTATTAAAGACTACTTAACGAACTGCGACGGCCAGGGATACCAGATCTTCAAATAAGTTCGGGTGCGTTTAGAAGACACAAACTTCATTCATCATAATTATATTGACATATATAAAAATATAATCCCCTTTCATGCTCCTTCACGCTCCTTCTACGTTTAATATGATAATTCTCTTCTCCGCCTTTAAACTCTTTCCCTTGCTTTCCTTTAACAACTACGTTTCAATAACATACGCAAAACAGAACTGTCATCCAGCGCATCACATGATTAAGATCATATCTGCGATCGTTACGAACCGCTGAACGTGCTTAAAGAGTAAAAACGTACTACAAAAATACTGATTCTGTAGAAGGTAAATTTCGCGTATTACGAACAGATTATGATCGATTTAATCGTCCATCTGAGGACTCTATAGGTAAGATCATGAAGAAACTTGAAGAAAACTGTTTCTGTAACCCATTTGATTACGCACGCTCGACCAAATGTATTGCTTCTGTTAGTGAAAGTGTCAAAGACGATTCAAATCATGCAAGACACGCACAGCATTTGAAGCTATAATGAATTTTTTAGCTTACAATTTTAGTTGCAAGTTAACTCATAGTATAGCTATTATTAACGTAATTGCAGATTAATTGAACGTACTTAGCCTTTTCGAGATAGAACATGTCGAAACAGGTGGAAACAAGAAGAGCAATTTTAACTTCTCACTATTTCCAAACGCAAGAGATAAGCGTGCCGAGGAGGTCGCTTGAACAATCAGTTGCGTCTTGCAACCAAGCAACAAGATGACCCCCTAATGTCTCCGGTACACATTGTGAGGATAGCTATCACTTACAGCCTAATGTAAGTAAACTGGATTAAAGTAAATGAAAGGAGAAGAAAACCTAGTACAACCATCCGTTTATAAAGCAAAAAAATTGGTTTTGCGTAAACACACAGATTGATCGTATCATTCTACGCATACGGATAAATTGATAAATAGTCTATCGTTTAAAAGAAGAAGAAAATTATATTCGGTCGTGACCGAATCTTTTGTACCCAACACCGTTATCGTAAAAAAGACTAAACAAAGGCTAAGCGATAAGTGTTCATGCTCTATAATATTAGGTGGGCGCGGCTGATTTGTCATATTTTCGGAATAAAAGTTTAAAATTTTATGGTGCATGTGTTATACTTTACGAGTAACAAGCAAAAAATGTGTTCATAGTTTTTGTTGTATAGGTGTGCGAGCGTTCTAGGCGTGATCTTTGTCCACTTTGGGCATTTTCAAAATCTTTTGCAAATTTTTAGGCGCTAAAGGGGGAAATGTTTATCACAGAGTTGGACAGACGGACAGACGATTAAGCCCAGAATTTATATATTTTATGGGATTTTTGAAATGAACCGTTATAACAGTATTAAATAAAAAATTAAATTTTGATAATTTATGATATTGGATAGAAGGGAGTCAATATTCTCCGTTCTCCAATATCGGAGTCTACAATACTAAAAATAACAACAACACCCTGTCTACACTATTTCGATTAACACTTTCAAAACAAGGCATTATATGGGAAGTTGGCCGGCAAAGTGATCGAATCCGAACCAATTTCAATAGTGTTCGTCCTTGTACAAAAAGTGCGGCCTGTAGGTTCAACACTAGAAAAGAAAGATGGACTAACAGACGCACAGACAAGCTTGGACTGATTCAAAAAGTGATTCTGAATCAAACGCTATTATAACGGTTTTATATATGTCTCGAGTTCTCGTCAGTGTTGCACACGTCCGCACAAACTTGATACATCCTTGTACTACAAGCGGTAAAGAGCATAATAATATAATTGAAGCATTCCAGCATTTATTGAAGTATCTCGTTGCCATTAATTATATTGTAAACCAATACAGATACAAATTCTTGTGTAGTACATTTTTCGAATTGTAAATACAACCTTAATTACATTAATTAAATCAGCAAACTGATCAAAGCGGCAATAATCACTGTTATAAAGTCTACGTAAGTTAGTAAATAGGCTAAATAGCAGATAATTATTGCGTCAATAAGAAAGCATTAACCAGTTAATTGCGTCGACCATTTTAACAACATACTCGTATACTCATCAAACACAGAGTAGGTGTGATATGAAATTTGCTTGTAATGGAACGACGAAAATATATTCTAAAATACATTGTTATGGCAAATACATATATATATTTTTAATGGGGAAATCCGACAATGGCCGGTGAAAAGAGTAATTTAATGTCAAATTCGTCATCTTCCCATTAATGATAGTAACTTTTATTCAAAAAAAAAAAAAAACCTTCTAATCCACATATATGTGGCTAAGGGCGTCAACAGGTTAAGAGTGATTGTGGCTACTCTGACGAAAAAGTAAGACCTATATTCAAGTGAGCAGGTATATCGAATATCAGAAATATTTCTATTCTAAACTGGTAGCATTATGACAGGCACCTGTCACATCATAAACGTCATTAGTGCTTGAGATGCGCTTGGCTTTGTACGGCACAACACAGAACGTCATGAAATGCGTTATTATGCGAGATAAGACTTAGATGCATACATACGACCTGAACAAAAATCCGATCACCGATCACACAAGCGAATATCGAGCCAAAGGTGAGCCAAAACCGAAAACGCTACGCCAAAGACTCTCATATACGCTCGAAGCGATGTTAGCGGTTCTCTTCGATTGCGCTATGAATTTCTTCCGCCGGGCCATTTTATAAGAAAAGCAAAAATGATTATTATTGATTTTCGAATATAGAATTACTGAGGGATTTAAAAATTTTTAAAGCAATAAATTATAAAAGAATTTGCAGCTTCACCACGGAACCATCAAAATATCAGCTTTGAGTTTTAAATGATTATATCTCACTAAACAGAGCTTTTTTTAACTCGCGTACAGTTTTTATGTGTTGCAAAGTCTTCAATTCGATTCAGCTTCTCATGAGAGTTGCCCGTGGCTAAGAAGGGGCATGAAAAGAAAAAGTTGAAGAGCCGAAAAGCAAAAAAGAATTATCTAAAACAAATTATTATTACTATTATTATATTTATAAAGCAGTTAAGATCATGTTGTTTTTGTTACTTTTGTTGTTGGGTTTGGCGTTTGGCGTAAACTGAAATACAAACGAATAATAAATAGAAAAAAGAAGAACAAAAAAAACGTAAATTTGTTGCTACAGACAACTGTCAAATTTACTACATGCAGTTGCACACACACACACACACACACACAAACGCATACATAAAGTAATCGTTATAACATAGCTTTTTACAGCATAGATAAAAAAAGGATAATAAAAAATAACAAAAAAAAAAAAGAAAGAACAAAACTCATAAAATGTCAAATTTCTTCTGCTAATCCTCCCACAACCACAACCGTCACCAGTTTAACAGTCACCACACAGTTGTCGGTCCGCCCGAATAAAAACTTACACGAGGGAAGTTGTACAGTACAGTACTATAAAAAGCAAACCAAAAAAAAAAAAAAAAATGCAGGGCAACATCAACCAAACGACAACAAAAAAAAAAAAACGTGAAAAGTGCGATTTCCCGCTGGGCAACAGTAAACAACGCTGACCAAACGATGGCGATGACGATGGAGTATTCAACTTTGACAGTTTGTTATCCTCTTCCATCCTCCCCCCCCCCTCCCCACCGCTCCTTCACGCTTGCTGACAAAACAAAAAGACGAGCGATATTCTGTAAATGTTTATTGTTGTTGTTTCCTTGCCGTAGTGTAATGCTGTACGATTTTATTATTTATACTTTTTGAATTTGTCGCGTTTCCCTGCGATTTTTTCTTTTCGCCCTTTTTTTTTTTGCCTTTTTAAGTACAGCTCTGCTTTGCGTTATCATATGTATTGGGGTAGAGATGGTGGAGAGATAGCCTCGAGCACTAAAGCACCTGTGATATCGTTGTTGTTGGTTATGACACATAGCATGGCGTTCATCAGAAGAAACCAAACGACAAATTCATGTGATGTTGTATTAAATATACATGCAAAGCACAATAAATGTATATACAAAAACTTGACTCTCATTGGATACTCAGGCTGTCACGATAAGCTAACCAAACAACAACGCAACAACAACAACAACAAAAAACGGTAATCATTTTCATTTTCATTCTTTTTTTTTTTTTTTCTTTGTTTAGGTTAAATAGCAGCAAACGTTTCGGTTTATGACAAATGTTGGAAACACCTAATAATTCTCAAGCGTATCAGAATATCAAACAAATGATAATTTTCTTAAAAAAAAAAACAAAAAAAAAAAACAAAGCAAAAATAATAATAATAATAATAATAACATCGAGATGTGGTTTTCGTAAAAAAACTTTTCCATAAACGTTTAATCCATTGTTTGCATGAGAATTATTTTTTAATACTTTTCGCACCTATTATATAAAAAACGAAAAAAGATGTCGAAGAAAAAACGTTTAAATATTCTACCATAACATTAAAGAAAAAAAAAAAAAGGTTATTAAAGAAAAAAAGATATAAATGAAAATATATATTTCTTGTCCTTCCGTCACATATATTGCGGTTACAATACCACATCGAGGCTTTTCTTTTATCAGTAATCGAAATGTCCAAAAAGCGAGGATATAATGTTCATGTCAGTTTGAATTTTTTTGAAGAAAAGTAAAAAAAATTTTGACAAGTAAAGTGTTAGCGACATACGCACTAAGAGGGAATATGTCTAATTTTTCGATAATTACTTGACATATACTGCGGTTTCATTTGAAGAAAACGAGAAAAAAGCGGAAAGGAAAGAGGAGAACACTTATTCAGTTTAAGTCGAATCCTTTAGCATCTGCCATTAGCCTGTAGGCGACATGATCGGGAAGAAGAAGATGTATATGACTAACGAATTGTTCAAACCTATTGTCGGAGGCCGTTCGAAGTTTCCCCTGAGAAGTTTAGCATTTTTCTGACCCCAACCTTCTTCCAGCACTTTCTGTCATAGGAGCGCTATTTGCATTGTTTACCACATATCAGTGAAGGAATGACGTTAACTTGTGCAAACCGTTACGACTTAATTTTATTGAAAAATATTTTTTATCTGATATATAAAAATTCCGGTTTCATATTTACATAACTACCTAATTGTAGCCGAGCTCACGACCGCGAATCGCTTCTGAGAACCATGATAAGAAAAGTTTGCGAACAAGTTTTTAACACACAGACCAGTATATGGGCAGATCAGCTCACGTAGATCGATTGCCATATTCCCCCTAACGGGAAACGTACTAGAGATAAATATAAGTCCTTAGATAGTCGTTTGCAAAAAAGCCTTCATTTCGATTGTCAGTGTAAGGTCTCCATAGGGTTACCTGCTGCTTTCAGGCCTTCAAAAAGCTGATAATTATGAAACGGAAGTGCTGCTCGGATAAACAATTAATTATCGAACGAAACTGGTGTTAGCCATAAGGTTTACTTTCCGAGGCGATCAATATTTTTAATATTTTTTTTTGCTTGTTACGTATTCACCACTAAAAAGGCATTGTTATAAATCCACTTACCGATCCGATTCAGAAAATAATCGCCAATAAATTTAACCTTGTCTCTCAGTTAGTCCGTCTGTCCGTCTTGGTTGTTTGCGTTCAATCTAAAAGCATCAAAATTTGAGATAATTTGATTAAAGGCTATCGAATATGGTTCGTATCGGCGCATAAAATCCCTTATATTGAAAATTTTTTACAATGTTACGAAATTCGCTTTTCTATCATGGGATTCGTACCACGAGATCGTGGATATTCTTTTCAAGGGAAATACACCTTAAAATTCTTCTATTTACAATAAAATCCCTAACAGAAAAATTATTCATAATTCATTTTGGCAGTACTCTCGACCCAAATGTTCTTGTTCGACTCACTTTCCCTCCCGCAAATAATCTATTTATATACATTTTTACCAGCATATTACTATTACCTAAATTCATGGCTTCATTTTTAATCTGTTAACCTGTTTTTCCGGTAATCGTTTTCCTCGGCTGGTAGCCGCATGATGCGCCACAAATGGACCCCTCTCTAGGGAATTTATTATTTTAGGAAAATTAATTATCCGGAATGAGCTCGATTTAAGATATGAATAACTGTAGGGCAATGTGGAGCATTTACTAATGGACTATGTCCCGTTACAATGTTTTCATTCATTTTAGTTGCAAAGTTACAGAAACCAAAATGGTACAAATAAAGACTTGCATGCGTTGTACATTCATAAATGACCATATATACGAATCGATCTTCGCTTATATATATCGTGTCGTCATAGCGTATAATGCAAAAACTTGCCATTTCAGCCAAAGTTAAAGGTGATAGGTATATAAAAAACGTACTATAGCCAAACTTTCTCTTTTGATCACTGTATCCAATATTGAAGTATTATATTATATATGAGCAGAAATTTTTCCCCTCTTCACATTGGATTTCATTTTCTAGCTTCTGTTGTTGGTCTAATTTGTCAATCCGCCTATCCGTTTAATCGTAAAAGAGTACAAGCTTTTTAAATAAAAGCCGCTTTCCGCCTTAATAAGTTACGTTTTCGGTCCCAATTTACGGACGTTGGTATTATCCCGACAAGCTGTGAACCATGGCAAATAGCTTCACGTATCACGATCTATGCGTGCATCTACGCAAAACATATCCGTGTCAGTAAGATGCAATAGTAAAGTGAATGAAACGAACCTTAAACTTTGGCGATGAGAAGCGATGACAATCGCCAAAGTCTATCGATTGCTTATCTTTCTAAGTAGATAAGCATAGTCTATCTAAGCAAGCACTGCAGTATTCCTAAAAAATTTGAATACAAACAACCTCTACTTCCATTAAGGCGTTCAAAAAACTTCCCAGCTGGCGCCGCAGCAGTCCAATTCTCGAAATGAACACTGGGAAGGCATGCCGAAGAGAGGAAAGAAAAGATTTTATTTGTTTTTTTTCAAATCTAGGTCATGTACCAGTCCTGTATATGTTTAAAATTTCCAGGCCGACAAAATCGTTATAGACGTGTAAAATTTTTAACCAATTCAACAGAATAAGATAACAATACCGCTGCAAAATGTATCTTAAGTAACCAGCAGTGCGTAATATAAAATAACTTGCAATAAAATTATCCACGTTAGCGTCTCAATAAAATATGTTGCCCCTCACAATTATTACGACGTCACTTTGTAGGCAATGTTGGATATTCAAACTTCGAACAGCTGTGGGGAATCTTGTGCACAATTTCCGCCTGTCCTCCGCGCAAACATAACTTTTGTCGCTAAGATCGTCAAAAGTTTTCTAAACGCTAAAGGTCTTTGATGCGTGCTCCCACATAGTACGACTGCCATCACAAAAGTAACATAAACCTATCTGAGTAAGTAGTAGTAGTAAGAAAGCAAAAAATATTTGAAGCCAAATTTTCACTTCTGTTCTGCTTACATAAGTAAAGTTATTTAAGCCTTTAAGGCTATAACGTTGTGTGTGGTTTCCGATTTCTTTTTCTTGGCTGCAAAAATTTATTTAAATACCTAACGCTTGCTGCTGCACTTCGTGTGTCTCAGTTCACAAAGAGAGAAACTCGATCAGTATAATACGTTTTTTGGTTTCCTGTCTCCTGCATGTTATTACAAATAATATCATAAAATGCGCGTACCTTCATGCCAAACACACATTCAGACAATTAAGACGGAAGCTATGCTTAAATTTTCTTATAATATGAATCAATTGATAAGAGGTGATTATATATCTAAAGTGTAAATGCATAAATTTCATTATTTTAATCTTTATATACAGCAAAAAAAAAGGAAAGGCAGCTTGTTCCCGTTCTTTCTCTCTTACTTTTGTTCCGTATATTACTAAAGCATGATGTTCAGGTATCAGCTTATGTGTCATAAGCGCTGCTTGCCAGCTTTAGAGAAAGGAGTTTCTTTCTTTTTTTTTGTCTGCGACACGAATATATTTTACGATATATCTTGCAAGTACTGGGACTCCTTGCAATCCGTATTCTGGCCACGATTCGAGCTTGTTCTCCGTTTAAATATACAACGAAGTGAAGCAGATATGGGTCTGAGATTTATTGCAAACATTTACAAAGCGTGCAGAAACCGACTCGCCATCTAACGCCATTAAACGTGAAAGTTTTGTGCTTACTGAATCTAACATTAGTCAATCCCAAGGCAAACTTGATTTACGTTTAAGCAAAAGAGAGAAAATTGCAATTCTTTTGCTTTTTCTAAAAATTTTCCTTTCAGACTGCAGCTCAGAGAATATAACAAATGTTTTAGAAGTAAACCCGATAGAATCTATGCAAAAAACGTTTACCTGATTGTTTACGTTCATATTGTCCAAAATAGTAGATTTTTTTCCAAGCAGTACATATAAGCACAACTTTCATCCGATCCTTCGTAAAACGAATGAAACGTTGCGGTTTAGTACCGATACTACAGACTTAAGCCGCCAATTTTAAAATATATACAACTCGGGAAGATGTATAGACCGACCGCAACATGAAGAATGAAATTGAAACAACTTTTTTTATATTTTCAATGATAGATAATCATTTAGTGTTTCTACATAAAAAAAAAAAATACATAACGCCGTTTTCTGAGACGCGCTTAACTAAACCCTTTGTTTAATATAATTTACAGGTTGCGCTTAAAAAGAAAACATTATTCGTAATCGAATAGCCTTTTGTCGTTCATTTTATTCTAGTTATATTATTATTATTTTTAAGTTGCATAAATACTGAAACTCATCTTATTTCAAGAACGCAAAATATATTGACATTTTTTGGGGATTTTTAAATATCAAATATCTCTATACCAAATTCTGGCCAAATCGTTTGTGTAATATTTTTTTTTTTGGATCTTGAGTTTAGGTGTTTAATTTGATAGAACTTAAACCAAACAAACCTATTTAAGAAAACGAGAAGCAAAATGCGGCGAAAACCTTAAAAGTGCGGGAAGGAAACAGTGTTGCCATAATTAGAAATTAATTCAAATAATACGTGTGTGAAAATAAAGTCTGGGTTGTTTCCAGTAAAGTAACGGAAATGTTCTTAAATTTAATAGATTGGGAGGTAATTTTATTGACGGTTTTTCGCTTATTATTTTGAAATGTTTTTCATTTAACTGTAAAATTTTAGAAAAATTATCATTGCTTTCCGCTGAGCGAAACAAATGCCAATTTATTGTCACCCAGTTGACCTTGCGAACTTTGCGTATTCATTTCGGGATCATTGCCACGGTTATCTTCTAAAATTACTGTAGTATGGGGATAACTGTCAAGCTGTACAAAAAGGTATCGATACTCCATTTTTCCATTGGAATTCTATGAAAAGGATAGTAATATACGGACTTTATTTTTATATAAATTCCATTTTCACCTCTCTGGCCTCCAAATGTACAGTTGCTTTATTTCTGATGCCTTGTATATAGAATTGCATGCGCATATGGGGAATACCGTTACGTAAATATTCGCTGTGTGCTACACGCTGACGGCGTCCTCTTCGCGACTCTTCGCCATAACCCTTAATAGGTGCTCCAATGGCATCTTGAACGCGCGGATCCTAACAAATCAATTAATATTTAAGTAAGCTTCACTTTACACATTTTTTTTTTTTTGCCCACATCTTTCACTTTCTCCAAAGCACTCGAGTATATGTTGTTCGGACTAGTGCTGGAAAACAGTTCACTGAAAATAGTCCAAAACATAATAGCCGTCACTCCAACTCCAGCCACAATTATAGCTACATAACTAGCGGTTTTTGTGTTTTCTTTAATTTTCTCTCCCAACGGCCGCACATCAGTGGAAACTGCGGTTCCTCCGTAGCCACTTTTTCTGGTTTGAACTTCACGATTTGATTTTTGTTGCCAAAGACATGATCGGCTAAATTGATTGATTTGTTGATATAATTGACGATTTTTATTTAACATATGACGTAAAATTGTTAAATGCGACATTTTGTAAATATTTTTGTTTTTAGAGAATTACTAAATTTAACATATGCTCGCTAGCAAACAGATGTTTATTGCCAGCTGCTTTAGTAAAGTTGCCATTTTCACATTATTCTTTAATAATAATAAAATTTACAAACATAGCCCTCTGGATGCCAAGTTTTTTATCATTCGTATTATTTAGCGCTGAACGCAATAAAAAGTCAATTAAGAATATAACTTGCCTTCATTGCTAAAGCAAACGTTTCTTTATATAAACGTCAATGAAGTGGAAAATAAATAATGCGAAAAACATTCATTGCTAAAATATGTTTCTTATGCTTATAAAAAATTTGCTGCGGAAAGGAAAAATAATCGTAACTCAGCCATAGAAAACTTGGAAATATGTTCTGATACGGAAAACGAAAGTGATCTGGCAGATCCCGTCTTCCAAGCTTCATTTCATTTCATTCATGTGCGCAGCAATTCTTAAATTCGAAATCGTCATGAAAACAAACGGGACGCCCTGAAATGGTAACCAATGTTGTCCTACAACATCAAATGAGAAGGCTTACTCTCAAAACATAAAAACACTCAGCCAAGCAAATTTTACTCTCAAATGTACTCTCGCCTAAATTGGATTAAAAATCATATAGCGGTAACACTGGACTTAGTTTTGTTGAGTTGTTGAAAATGGTGCAAAGAGGAAGAATTGTTGCTGCGACAATTTTTTCTCTAAATCCAAAATATTTGCAGAAAATTTGATATTTGTGAAAATAATAACAAAGATGTAATAAATAATAATTTCCCTTGTAGTCGCGACGTGATAAAGAAAATTAAAGGGAAACGTAATAAAGTTTTCTTTCATATATTTTTCACATATATCTGCCTTTTTTATGGACGGAAAAATGGAATAGAAGTGCATTGGAAAAGTCAATAATAGCGTTACTATAAAGAAAATTTATGATAAAAAATGTTCTAATTTTTATTCTCCGGTATTAAGTGTAAACAAAATTTTAAATTTCAATAAATTGTAAATAAACCCATAAGAGGGCAGTTTTATTTTTTCTAATTACAATTTTATCATTTCCTGCATGTATGTCGGTGTGCGTGTGCATGTTGAAAATCTCTAGACCAACGGTGAGATATAAAAACCTAAGATTGCACGGGGCAAGTTTACGCCTACCAATAATAATAACTGCTGATAGTGCGTGTGTATATTTGTGTGTGTTGTGTATGAGTGGGAATGCATGTTTTGTTTAATTACATTATCAAAACAAAAAGCAAATAAAACTCTCATATAAACATTGCCGATCGTAGCAATATAAAAATTTTCAAAAATGAAATTGTTGTTGCCTCTATTTAATTCTTGGCACACAAAAATGACATTTACGCCCACTTGTATCTATACTCTAAAAGCTTCCAGACTTTAGAATACACTTAATTCACAACCACAAAACGGTACATATCCAATCTTAATTGCAATACAATATCAACTAAATAATAATAATAATCGCACGTCAACAACAACCAATTAGATAAAAAATTAAACGTTTAAAAAAAAAAAAAAGAATATATACCTATAAATTAATCTAACCTTGGCCGGCGTATTCGACGATCACAGCTTTCAGTATGGATTGGATAATCAGCGATGAGATGGGCCTAACTGTAGGTCATGTAGTTGGTTGGGCGGCCGCTTCGGCAATGGTGATCGGTGGCGTAATACCCTATGTACCCCAATATTTAGAGATTAAGAAAACCCAAGACGCTGAAGGCTTCTCATTGCATGTATGCTTTGCACTATTGATTGCCAACTCATTGAGAATTTTATTTTGGTGAGTATCAACCGTATTTATTAAAAGTAGGTTACACCTGAAAATCTTGAATCTACGCAAGCACATGCCTAAAAAGTAATAATGTGACGGCAGAACTTCTCGCATACTCAGAGATCGTGTAATCTATTATCAGTCATAAAGATTTATATGGCGAATCAGCAAAAAAAAAAAAAAAAATTCTTGACGTACTATTGCGTATTGTTTGCACAACACAAGTATATTTCTTTGTTTTTTCTTTTTTTTTTTGTTTTATTGCGGTTTTTCTGCTGCTTTTTTACAAATCATAACTACTTGTTCTCTCGTTGTCTTTCTCCTTTATTCATTTATATTATCATTGTAGGTTAGCGGAGGTTGTCATAAACTCAATAAAATGATAATTTATATTTACATATACTTAAGAATTTCTACTTTATTAGTTAGAGTTTATTTATTAATGCACAGAATAAGCAACTAAAATGAAGTATACATTATCGACCACAACGTATCGTAATTCTATATATAGTAAGGTTACACTACTACTACTACTACTACTAGTTCTCCTTGTTCCTTTCTAACTTTCCATTTCCTTTAAAACGAACGTAGAGACACCCGGTTTCTTATTATATAGCATCACGTTTCATAATGCAATTATTATTCTAATTGCTCTTGTATCGCATGCTTCTGTTTCGTACACATCGTACATCGCATTAAGGTATACTAAATTCATAGTCTTATTTAACACAAAAAAGTAAAAAAAAGCAAAAAAAAATGAACAACAAAAACTAATTTCATAAAATGATGTTCATCGTCTTCTAAAGCGCAATAAAGAAGAAGAAAAAGTTTAAAATCGTTACATTCACATCATTCACTCATTTCACATGCATGCATATTAAATGAGATTTTGGTTTGGATCTAGATAACATTATACCTCTTATTAAGCTTTATGTTTTTGCAATTAGAGAATGTACAGGGTGTGCTTAGTACTCAGATAAAAGAGAATGCTTTCGTCTCGTGCCGAATCTATTAATACCTATACAACTGATTTGAATAGGATAACGAAGATCAACTCACTAGGCAGAAAGTATGTATATGGGGAGGTACACATAGGAACACATCAGGTAGCGTCTTCTTCTACACACACACACACACACTCTATGCGCATTTAAATCTCTCAAGCAGAGTTACTTCGTACTTAAAAAACTAAGTAAAAGCAACTTAAGAAAGTTTGTCAAATTATATCCAGGTTTATGGTCTAATCTAGTGGCCTTTTCTTATTTAACCTGACAAGCGTGTGAAGAAACGATTTTAAATGTGAGCCGGTTTTTCGAGTTTTCAATTGCAATTTCAAGCGATGAAAAAACTTACTTACGCTTAAGCACAGCGTTTAAAATTCCTATATATGCATGGATATAAACATCTTTAATTTCGTTAGGAGTAAAGGGCGATGTACAAAAATCTTTATTACTTGGACCGGAACTATGTAAAATTATATGATTATAATTATATATATATAATGATCATAATCACGGGATTCGGAAGAAGTATCGCGTTTATGGAAAACGTGCAACTGTGGATAGAAAACTTTATAATGTGGGAACTTCTTAACCGCAATAAAATAATTGAAAATTAATTAGAAAACGTGTCTTAAGAACTGCAAAATCGTGTCACTCTTTACATTACCAGGCAAACTGTTGTAGTAAAATACAAAGGGAAAACAATAAAAAACAATATAATCCTTCTTAAAACCACATTTTAATAATAAAAGTAGAAATAATTTAAATTCCATACGAAAAACATTATTATTCAGTGTGTATAGGGCTCATGATTTGTTTAATGTAAGGCATTAAAGTTTCGTTTTAAAAGCCATAACAAGTTTTGAAAACATTCACTGCATAAATATGAAGAAACATGCAAAAGGTTTCTTTACAGCTAAATAATATTCGGTTGTTTTTGTAAAAGCAATATTTTCTGCTAATATTATTAACATGCATAGACACGCACACAGGAAAATGCAGCCATGTGCATGTACAAATGCTTGCACATAAAAGTGTTTGTGTTTAGAAAAAAGATATTTTCCTTTTTTCTTTTTTTTTTTTAGATCAATGACTGGAAAATATGTACATATTATACATGCATGTGCTATACTAAGTCTTATGTGTTATGTACATAGATGTACCTGAATTTGTTTACACAAAATAACCATTTCTTGTTTTTATCACCTAAGAACAATTTTAGCCTTCAGTTAGAAACATGAAATGTTTGCTCAATTGGTGCAAGTGTGGACCACAAAAACCGGAAATGAAAAAATTCTCTAAAGCAATGTTCAACAAACGATCAAAAAGAACGCTTTACCCATTAAATGCTTTAAATAAACTAGTAAATGCTGCGAGGTTGTTCTGGGTTGAGCTGCCAAGAATAAGTAATAAAGATTAGAAATTGTGGATGGGCAGGCAAAGCTTTATGGTGTATGCCATAAAAGTCATGGCCATAAAAAGTCATGGTTTCCTGTTACAAAGAGTTATGGGAAAAATAGCATTTATTAGCAGGCAAGTTTTATGAATAAATGTAAAAACCTCTCCAATATCGTAACTATTTCATCAACTCGCCGAATGTCTTGTCTTCAACTACAGGTTGCGAAATAATCTATGTAAAAAAATGTGTACTTCACGGGCATATATATATATAAGGCATGAGTAGTCGAATAGGCAAAGGATCGCGAGGAACAACTCGATGATTACTGGTTCCTATTTTAAGTGCAGGCGAGCATACGATCTAAGTTAACCGGCAGGCTTTAAAAAATCCATACTTTTTAGATTTGTTTACAAAATACGTAGAAAATAAACAAAATAAATAAATTTCTCGAATGATGAAGAAGCCAAGACTAAAACTTAACGTATAGCATTACGTATCTTTTATATAAGAAAATGAGTTCGAACCACCAGCCCCACTAGAATCTTGCTTCGAAATGAAATGAAAAGTGAAGCGAAATATCCTAAAATAAATAATAATAAAATATTCTTTATAGATGCCGCAGCACTTTTCTACGTAAGCAGAGTAAACACAACACAACGTAGAAGAAGTCGCTCCTAACATTTTATAGAGCCAACATTACAAATAAACAAAGAGAGTTATTAACTCAAATCCAAAGTTGATGACATGTCTATGTCGTTACGTGAATTGAAAATCAATGCCGGTGTTGGTCTGTTAAAAAGTTATTTACAATATAACAATTGTCTGCTTGGATTAAAAAAAAATAGGTCTCTAATGCAGATACCGGTATATGTTCTCGAATGTACGCCCTGCCTAATCATAGTCATTTCCCTACTGCTGTACTTCGAACTAGCGTACCTTGGCCCGCAAGAAGCGTTGTTACCCCACCACTTTGACGATACTCCGCTATTATGTAACACTAGACGTCAGTTGTTGCCTGGTTTCTATTCATTTTCTTTTCGAAATCTATGATATAGCGCTGCTGTGCTCAGCTGCTCCCTCTCTTCGATGACAATGCTCATTAAATTTGGTGAAATTAAATCTAAAAATTCAAGAAGTAGTGGATATTTCATTGATTCGCCCAAGTTGGAAACCGTTGATTCATTCATCCATTTAGGGGTTCTATTCGACCAAAAACTACATTTTAATTTGCACATTGAGCTCTCTTCAAGTAATACGAGGGCCGCGCTAGGTTTCATTAAGGGACGGCCCAAAGAGCTTAAATCGATACATGTGCTTAATTGGATTAATACTTGACTGTGCCTCTGTTGTTTGGTCTCCTTTCCATAGGTGTTTGCAGATTCTTTTGAATCTGTTCAAAAGCAATTCATGCTGTTAGCCCTTAGCAATTTGGGTTGTGAACCCCTTGTGTCTCCGCCTTCTTATGAAAATACGTTCCTTCCGTAATTCTTACCTTCGCCTGAGAACCGTAGTTTTATTCTGATGTTTCCTTCTAAATAAGTTAATATTACTAATTACTGTCCCTAATCGCTTCTCTTGGCACTTTACCTTCGCAAACTTTTATCAATGTGAAGACAATTACGAGCTGTTCAATCCGTTCCGAGTTATTGGCAGAAACCTGAACGATGGCTATCGTTTAATGTCAATGTCGGACTATTTAAAGTCTGTCAAAACAACTACGCTTAATGCCCGCGTTTTGCCTATGGCTATTAAGCTAACCTATTGCCTCGCGGCCTGCCTTCGATTATGTGTAAGGTTCTCGTATCATCGTGTTTGAACTAATGGCAGGGTTTCGGGGTAGTTTCGTCACGTGGGTGTAGATGCTTTTCGTTTCCTTAGCTTATCGCTGAATCGATGTTTTCTGGAACTATTTTCAAACAAATTCTTGCATTCGCTACAATCGTTTACTTCAAGCTCTTGCACAAGAAGACAAATTAGATAAATACAAGCCAGAAAATTTTTATTCATTTTAAATATTTTCCTTTGGAGTACATTATTACGTGTGCCGTCCTCCGACAAAGTAAAAAAAAATAATTTTAAGAGCATTTTTTGTACATCTAATTAGTTGCTATATATAGCTATATAGCAGACACTGTGTAGGCGTCATTTTGTCAATTTTGGCGAGAACACAACCAACTTTAGCGTATATATCTCAACTAAGAAAAAATTGAGGAGAAATTTCACAACAATTACGTGCAAAAGTAAAATTGAAGAATTCTCATAACCTCAAAGTTTACGAGCATGAATTATAAACAATCAATAAGCCCAATAAAATCAACAGACTTAACGCAAAGAATCTATAAATAAAAAAAAAAAAACTCTACTGAATATATTGATTGGCCTTATCGTCAGCAGCAGGTCTAATCCATTGATCCAAACAAAGCAAAGAAAAAAAAAAACTTATTTTATTTTGAAATTTTTCTTTTCTTTTTCTTTTGGCATAAAATTTGCTGAATAAATTTCGCACTAATCCTTTCGGGAATGCATGTATGGACAAGACAAATCGACACATATTTGTTGCGTCTGTATGCCTATCATTACGTTGTGTAGGTCAAGTGTACACGTGCTTGCTTTGCTTTGCTTGCATTGTGGTATTCGAATAATAATAAAAAAATCGTGGTGAAGAAAGACATCATCGCATACATTATTTATTTGTTTATTTACTTCTCTCTTAATGCGTTTATTGACCTTAAATTCAACTTCAACGGGTGCATTATGCGTCGAAAGCGGTTAAATTAACATTCAGTTATTTGTCAAAGTATTAACATTTTTTGTTAATCTTAAATCAACAACAACAACGACAACAACAACAACAACAATATTTAATTGTAATTTCCGGCCATTACTTACAAGTTTACAATTAAAACGTGCTGCGCATTTCGAAGAGATTTTTGGGGACGAATAGACGAAATATCATACAAAACAATTGATTCCAAAACTTATTAGAAATGAATGCGTTTTTAATTTTTCGTGTCGACAAAATTAATTAACTCTGATGATGATGATGATGATCTCATATGAAATTTTATTGAAAAATACAATAATTTTATAATATGATAAATAAGTCATTTTTACTTGAGAATATTTTCAAAATGCAAATTTTTGTAAAAATATATCATAAAGACGGAAGTTTTATCATTTATCGCTGACGATCCATCCAGAGAGGAGGACCTAGAGGCGTTTTATTTATTATTATTATTAAAGCGGCTTCAAAAACTTTATAAAATCTATATACCTTTGATTAGCATCCATTTCTGAATCAATATACAGATGTCTGTCCGTTCGTCTGCATGTGTATTATGTTTTCCCCTTTGCAAACATTAAGATAATGCCTTCAAATTTGGCAGATATATTGGAAACTCTTACAAGTTGATACTGCAAAATGAGCGAAATCTATCGAAAGACACGCCCACAGCAGAATTTAAACTGAGAACATTTCCTTTTTCAAAAGCCAACCAATTTTTTGCTCACTACTCAAATCCTGCAACAAATATGGCGATAAAAATTGTCCAGCATAATGTCTAGGTGATCCTACAGTGCCTGTGTAAAAACGGAAAAAATCAATCTCATCAGTTCAATTTTGCGAGTTTCGAAATTCACATTTTTCAATTTTTTTTTTTTTTTTTTTTAAGCAAAAGTTCGTGATACAAAAGTTTGAGGTAAGTGAATATAATTCCTTTGCTCACATCATATCGTTTTATTGTTGATGTGTGTACAAGATGTTGAAGATATTGGCTTTGCTGGCATTTGTCATCTTTATGATATTAAGCCGCCTAAGAGAAGGAAAGCCTCGGAGCAATTATAACAAAACATCGATCCAAAGTAAGCGATAAAATTCTTCAGACCTCCTTCAGTCCTATCAACTGAAATTCTGATGCAGTAAATGCAAACGCCGGAATGGGGAAGAAATTATTAACTTTAGTGAACGTTATAAGCTCTTCACGAAAGTATATTTTGGCGTGCGAAAGTGATATGATGTTTATACTAAAGACAAGTGTTTGGCGTAAAATGTTTCCCTAGGTAGTAAGATTTCTCTTGTTAATTGTTTCAAGTGTCAAGTGTCCTCTGTCCTTGGTGAAGAAGTATATCGGTAATCGTGAGTGCGTTTCACTGATTATTAAAATCGCCATTCGCTTTCTGAGGCTTCGGTGGTTCTGAAAATGCTAAACAAATCGGTATTCTTAAGCATAGAGTAACCGTTAAATCATAAAAATTGGAAAAAGATCAACGAGAAATTACTCTGCGCGAGCATTGATTCTTCTTGGTTTCTTCGCGAGAAGAAAAACGCTAGTGCTAGTATGCAAAGTGTTGAGCTTTTTCCTTAAGACTTAACGTTAGCGTTTCAAATGTGCTGCACCTGAACCGATGCAACGCCTTTCGAATGTGTTCGAGCTATCGGAATTGTTATTATCAAACAAAAAAGATATTGCATAGCGAGCATTGACGAGAAAATCTTTCGCAAATGGATGCTACATTTTGAAGTATGGCTAATCGAGACAGATGGAAGAAAGCCAGAAATGCTTGTTCCAGAAACGTATACATATTCAATTTCAATTCATTTCAAATTGATCGAAGAGAATGGAGTTAATATTTCAGCCAGTCCGCCAATTGACACGGCAAGCAGCTATACAATCGCATTAGACTTCATTACAAGACCGTCTTCGAATATTTGAAAGAAGCTATGACTATGATGACATTTAGCTACTCTACGATTCGATTTCGAAATGTTATTCGATCGATTTTCTAGTTTTGTAGTGAATATGGCGGGAACATGAGTTCATTCTACAGCGGTTCTTAACGAAAGCTGAATAACGTACGGAAGAGATGTCTTGAAAATAGATATTGAAGAGCTTGTGGCCTTGAAAGGACTTGGATTATGAAGTTGATTATTATATAACGCATTTTTTTTTTTTTGTTTTAAACATTAGCAGTTCTTGCCTTTATAAACAATTTGTTGTTGTTGTTTTTTTGTTTTTCTTCTACATGATTTGAATGAATACGATTTTTTTGCTAATTGTAACTAATTGTTAAAAATAATTATAATTAAATGTAAATTAAAATTTGCATATCTCTCGCATTAATGCGTGAAAATGTCTTGGTATAGGTAGAAAAAATATAATTAAAATACATTTAATTTGTACGTACACAAAGCAACTCTTGTTTCTTGTTTCTTGACATTGCACTTGACTTAATGTGCTGTGCCTTGATTTTAGTATTTTTGTTTTTGTTTTTGAATTTTTTCAAAATTTTTTTTTCTTTTTCAACAAACCTGATCAATATCGTTAATTCCATTAAGGTGCACTGACGCCAGCTATGTGTTTATATACTTGTGACTACGTATGCGTGTTGTATATATGTAAACTGGTCCGTCATGTATTTATACACATATGCATACATAACATACCCAAAGCCAAGCACGGCTCTCGTCTATGAAGACATGTTGCCATTTTTGTAAATATGACTAATTAAGTAACTGCCGGTTATATTTTTAGTTGCTTTAAATGTTGAGAATTGCTTTAGCAAAATAGAAATGACACCAGCAAAAGCATTGCTATTAAAACTGGTTAATAATTTTTTTTATAACTTCCCTGACTAACTCACCTCAGAAAATGTAACAATTAATTGTTCTGTATGGAATCATACACCATTTACTTTGTAATACATCTAATAATATTTATTTTTTTCCTTAATTACACTAATCAATTAACCTTAACCCCTTTTTGTCACATCAGTCGATGTGTCATTAGTATCAAACAAGGAAGTTATGCGCTTTTTCAAGCGAATCTAAATTACCTATGAATGCGCACACTTTCTTAATTGCATCGTTGTGCTTCTCAAAATCATTCTCCGACCAAGGCTGCTGCAACCTTTTCGTGCAGATCTTGTTTATTGATCTAAATGCTCTGTAATTTTCCATTCTTTCGAGTTGACGAATCGAGAAGATGATGAACACCATTGAAAGAATCGACTGGCATTGACTCTGGCCATAACATTCCAAAATAACGCTCAGTGAACGAAGCCTGAATTCGAAGTGCCGAGAAAAAGACTCAAGGGCCTAGGCTGTTTTTAAAATGATGTAAGAAATACCCCCAATCCCAATTCGTACCTTTTACACCGTCTGCACTTGGCCAAAGTAAGAGAATAATACACTTCCAGTTGTTGCCACTTCTACATTTCACAAAGCGGAGGGCTAGCCAGAAAGCTCCAGTATCATAACTCTCCAGTATCGGTGCAACGTAAGCATTGTCCCGGCCTTATGTAGAGGGAAGAAAACAAACAATGCATAGCTAAATCGACTCAGAATTTCATACTAATCATAAGGGAGGGAGTTGCTTAAAAACTAACAAGATTTTTTGATTTTCTCAAAATGTATTTATTTCAATATACATAACTTATTCTATCTACCTTAATGTAGTTACGCTTTCGCCAGCTATTTTCCGCTGAGAAAAAAAACGTACCGGAACACGGTTTTAAGTGTCGTCTTGGTTTAGGCGACATATTTCGTCGTTATTTTAGCTCTTATTAAAAATATTACCTCCTTTATGCGTCCTTGAAGACAAGTTTGTGAAGATGAATCGTTGTGAAAATTCTTTTTTAATATTTTCAACGCTTTGTTGCATTCGTATCGGTTTTGAACGCAAAATTGAAATTGAATTTTCTCATAACTCCTTTAATAAATCGTCGACATGATTAGCGCATCTTTTATTCATTCGTAAGTCAAATACAAGGTAAGTGTCGAAATGTCGAACTGTCGAACTGTCGACATTGTCGTTACTGAAACATGAAAATTCTCACGAATTGTCGATCAAGTTATTTATATATTTGTTGTTGTCTCTCCTGAGTAATAATAGACAGAACATTCTCTCGTTGTCTTTGTTAGAATCTGTTAAAATTTGTCAAAACGCACGCCATTATAGATTAATGAATATTACAATTAATAACAATTCTAAGCGAAAATAATTAAAACAACTAAGAAAGTTATATTGGACGGGGACCGAATCTCGCATACCCATTACTATGCTTTTCGCATTCTACTCCACAGATCGCTGGTATTATTAAGATAGAATTACTGTACGAAATTTCATCAAAATATTGTAAGAATTGCGACCTGCAGCTTGAACACAAATAGCATGAGCAGACAGTAGACGGACGGAAAAGCTTAGATCGATTTAGAAAATGGTTTTGAATCGATCGGTATGATAAAAGATGGGAGTATGTCGACGTCTTTTTGGTGTTACCTCTGTCCGCACTCACTTAATATAACCTGCCCCACAAGTGGTATAGGGTGCACACATTGACAATTGATTACAAAAACGTGTAGAATTTATTCCCTACAAAAAATAAATGTCCGCATATGGCCGTACACTGCTATGCAAAGAGGTAAGAAAATTGTACCAAGCTGTGGCCGCATCTTTTACACGGCCCACCAGTAAACACCGCCTACGCCGTTATTCATGCCTACAGTTATATTCACATATTGACTTTGCAAAACAAAGCGTGGTATGGGAAGAGGTCCAATCCGAACGATTTTCAATAGCGTTCGTCCTTTGGGCCCAAACACGTTAACATACCAAAAAAAAAAAACAAGGCGCACAGACGGACAGACAAGCTTAGATTGATACAGAAAATGATTCTATACAGAAACAGCGCAGAAACTGATGCTAAGTCGATCGATGTAATAAAGGGTGAGTTTATCTCAAGCCCTTTTGAGTGTTTTTACATCCGCGCAAACATAATGTACCCTTGTAGGGTATCACAAATAGGAAAATAATATTCGGCCAGCAGAATTTGACACGTCGTTGAATCTTCCATCTTGGTGTTGCTGCAAATGTGCCCCTGTTCTTCGGTCAGATAGAGATAGGAACAGAAAATGGTTATTGTAGTTAAAGATAAGATGACTTGTAAGTCGCAAATTGTATAGAATATAAAAAGGTATTGAACATAATTTTGGCCGCATTTCTCCACCGAATTTTACTCACAAAAATGGCGAACAAATGGGGAACAAAGCAAGCTCAGGTCTATTTAATTTAGCTTCTATGTCACTTCATATAAGGAGATAAAAACATTTTTGCCATTCAGACTTAGACTGCTTTCCAAATGTACGGAAGGTTGGAAAAAGTATTTTTAATTTCTTTCATTTCTTTAAGTAAACGATCGGTATTCATTCAGCTGGTCAACCAGTAGCGCAACAGCGTCTTGGCAATCAGACGAAAGGAGGCCGAATCTTATAGACTAGACACGTTCAAGTGTCTTTAGGCCTTCCTACAAAGTGACGAAATCGAATCAAGAGTGCAATCAATTGCGAAGAAGACAAGTAAAATCAAGATGTAGTGGGTCATCTATTTTCTCTTGAGAGAGATCATTCTTTATATATAGGTTAAGGGCTATTGGACAAATTACTTCTTTCTCTTATTAATTACTTCTTAGTGACGACTTAATTGCATTCTAAACGATCCAAAAACTGTGCATTACTGCCATGGCATGTGGTAAGCTGTAATTGTAGCTAAAAATAAATATTAGTTTTTAACTTAATAATTGATAGGAATGGAAGAAGAAGAAGAAGAAGAAGAAGAGACCGTTTACACTCATCTTGACAAATCGTGTTCTTGCAATTGTAGTAAAATCTCAGCTATATATAGAGTGCACATACCATTATCGTACGAACTTAAATAAACAATGATTCATTTTGAAGATGAAACGGAATAAGAAGAAGAAGAAGCAAAGACTGCATGCAATCTTATATGCATCTAAAGTTTAAAAGACGAAAATGAATTAAATTTAGGTTTATTTTGCATAAATTGTTTTTTGTTGTCGTTGCTTTTTCGAAAATTAAACAGCACTTATCCTTGTGTCAATTAAAATGCTATTTATAGTAAAAGCATGGATTTAATACAAAATCTTCATCTTATCCGTTGTAATGCTCATGTTACGTACAGATATCCGTTGCGTTCAACATATGCATCCATACATACATACACACAATTGAAGGCAATCATTAGAGTATGAATCATTGTGACTGCTTTATGTGTATTCAGCATCAAAAGGATGACGGTATGTTCATTTTGTCACAACATTTTACAATATATAAACATATAAATCGGAAATCTTGCCAAGTGCATGTTTATTCGTGTGTGTATTCGCCGCTCTGTTCGACTGTAAGTTTTTTATCTGCTATACTTTTCAAATCGTGACAGATGTTTTGGAAGAAAGGCTTGACATGCCGTTCAGCATTTTTCAGGCTGGAATCACATTAGTTTTGGTCAGTCCTTGGGATCCTAGATTGGTAATAAGATCCTTTTCGTCAAAGCGAGACCATTCTAAAAACTCTGCTTTTTTTTGCTTACAATTCTACACTTAGCCACTTGAAGACTTTTCTGTGCATTTAGATAGGAACAAAAACGCCACGCAACTCTCGAAAGGAAGGTCACGAAAGTGTCAAGAACGCACTGTGGAGGCTCTGCCATCCACTGCATCCGAAGGAACTTGTCCTGTTTTAGATTTTCCCAACAACAAAAACCTGTCATACTCTCAACTCTAACCACCATTTCTCTATCCATCACAATATCACACACACACACACAAAGAATATTACCAGCATGAACAAGAGATATTATTTGTTTTTTGGAAAGAGAAACCTTTTCCTGCCGGCTTTCGCCTGATAAAGATGTTATTGAACTAACTTTGAGCAAATGATTAGAATGGAAGACTGGTTCAAACTGCTCCCAATAGTTGAAAACATCAAAATGAATTTTAAAAACTTTGGAAATTTCGTTATATCGGGAGCATTAAACTTCTGTTTATATAGCACTTATGATTGATAAAACCAGGCATGACGAATCTACAAACAGTGCGAATATTTGCCCCCATCACTGTTTTATACCCTGCTCTACTACAAGAGGTGCATGAAGTTTCGTGGGAGAAGGACTTGAAGTAGACACTCCTTTTACTATACCAATCTGACCTTGTCTGTCCATCTGTCCTTCTGAATAGATCGGTACTCAAATCGCTCTGGTCGTTACAAGCGTAAGCACAAATTTAATGTATCTGCATTTCAAGCGATTTAGGTTTTATAGAAAAGTCAATATCGATCCGAAAATATGGTTTACATTTAACAAAAAAATTTGTAATTAAGAAAACTATTTTTCATTTTAACTCTTTCTGTTCTACTATTTAATTACTAATTAAGTTAACAAATAAACAAATGACTCTGATGATGGTAATAAGTTTTGTTTATGGCAAAAAAAATGCACTGGAAAAAAACGAGGTTTTTTTTTTAAATTAATTGAAGCAAAACAAACTCTGTCGTAACAGAGAGGCGAATTTTTAACAAAATTCCACTGCATTGCCAGAAGTTTGCAATGAAAGGCGCTGACAACTTAAGGCACCTAATGGGTAGTTTGCAGGGAAAAACAAAATAATAAAAATTTGCCATATGGCGTTGCTAGTAGCATTGTTGTCGATTTTGAGGTCAATTGCGTTGGGCGAAGAAGTTTACGGTGCCAAACAAAATATTTGTTCCAATTCAAATTTTTTTTTTAATAAAACTTGTAACCGTCGTTTTTTTTCTCTATAAAATCACTGTTTTTTTTCAAGTTTTTATTACATTTTCGTACAAAATGGAAATTGAAAATTTGCATTCCCAAGCTTTGAGCCAGGGAGAGGAGAATGAATGGAGTATTAAATGAAACTAACGAGCGAAAAATAAAAGTACAGAATGACAGTTATATGTATCTTGTTGCCTACTTTTACAATTCCGGGATATTGAAAAACGCCAAAGGATTCAAGACAACATCCGTCATTATGAACAGCCGTCATTTTAACACCCGTGAAATTGTTCGTCCGTTGACCTGCTAAGATTTTACAAATTTAAAGAAAAAATGCGATTTCTTTTTACAATGTTTGCTAACGACCTATCAAAGTCTGATCTAACGCGATTATTCTTCTCGCCAGTTTCCCCTTAGATATACGCATTATTCGATTAGATCCATTGTGATTAGGTTTATGTTTTTTCTTGTCCACTAATTAACTGTAATAACCTGTTCTCTTGTAAACTAGATTCAACACCATTTTATACATATATTTTTAAGGCTTCTCTTATATCCGTCTATTGTTACATGTCATCCGGTGTTTATCCTTACACCACTTGAGATACAAGGGTTATGCATTCAGCATCCGGAAGGACTTGAAACAGACCTATCTTTTATTATATCGATCGATCCAGGATCACTGCGGGAATCGATCTAAGCTTGCAAGTCCGTCTGTCTGTCTTAGTGTTCAACCTACACGTCGCAAGTTTGGAGATATCTCAATGAAATTTTGTACACTGACATGCTTTGGCCCGAGAACAAACGCTATTAAAAATGTTTCGAATCGGACCACTTTTTAGACGTCCACGTCCATTATAAGGTCTTAAACAACTGTATTAAATGAAGTGGTGTAGAGCAATTAATGGTGGGCGGCGGGCATCCCATTCTAGTGTTTTCACTTGTTATATTTACACCTTTCACTTGTTGATATTTATTTCCTCTTCATGCGATGCTTCTTTGACTTTGAAGAAGTAGTTTTTATAAATAAGGCTTTTTTCGATCATTTTCCAAGTGTCGAGCTCTCTCGGTCCATTATGAATTTCTTCGTACATTATCCGTTAACAGGTAGCTTTGCATTCCAGTCATTATCCCTTATCATGTCATTTGCTCGTTACATACTTTCGTAAAACTTGTCGTTTATTCATTATCCATTATCTACTATTTTTACGCTTGAATTTTTTTCTTAGTTACACAAAAGGTGAACGCAAGTTGATCACTACCGTCATAAACATACGTACTAATCTGTTTTTTTTTTTATAAAAATGCCTTTGTTTAAATGTAGAACGCATTTATAAGTATGTGTATGTGCACTTGTAACTTTTTAATCCATTATTCAGACTCAAACATAAAAAACATACGGACAATGTCAGCATTAACTGCACATAAGAATTCCTCTTGCATTTTGCCTTTCCTTTTTGTATACTCGCCCCCGTCGCCCACCTCATGGATAAATGATGATGGTGGCAGATAACAGATTGTGATAAACTAGGTTACAAATATCATCAGCAGCGCTTGAGTGTAGTCAACAAATCAAACCGCAACCGCAGTCAACAACATGTAATGCAAACAACTAACAGAAAGCTTCGCTACTATAATACAAAAAAAAAAAAAACGTACAAGACAAACAATCGCAATGGATTTGTTATACTTGGATCAACTTACGAGAGCGTTACATATGAATGCAACGTATAAATGTATATTTGCATATAACATGTATACGTAATTAAGTTTATGAATACAGTTTCATTGGGATAACAAGTGTTAAGTTACATTTTTGTTGTTTATCTTCACTTTATCTTTAAAAATATACTATACCGAGTGGCTTAACAGCTTGACCTGAACTTTGTTCAGGAAAGGGGAAATCGGATGTGACGTCGAAAAATCGAAAACGTTTTATACGAGTTCGATTATAGTCGAATAATGAAACGCGTTCCTTTTTTATTCTATATTTTAGACAAAAGTACAGATAGCCAGAACTTTTTATGTAAGGCACGTAGATAACTCATAATATGTTTAAATTTGTTTCATTTTAGGTTTTCCAAACGTTATGAGCTTCCACTTCTCGTCCAAAGTGTTGTGATGAATATAACCATGTTCCTAATGATACATTTGTGTGTCAAGGTGAAACGTGTTAATGCCAATAAGAGAGAGCGCACATTTTCAGGTTAGATTTTAAACTTTTTTTTTTTTTTTTGTTTTTTTTTTTAACTAACATTCACGCATTATGCGAATTTGTGCACTTTTTTATTTAAAAAAGGCGATGACTTACGTTTGCCGAAAGTGACAATGACAGAGACCGATACAGCGGGTTCCGTGTCAATATCAACAGAGGCCGGAGCAATGAAGCGAGTACGTTCTCGTCATTATTTAAGCGGTATATAATGTTGCCACATGCAAATGCATATGATAAGTTCTTTAATTGTTTCTTACTCTTGCAGATCTCGATTTGAAATACTTTTGGAATTGGACTGATTTTCAATCCTATTTGGATTTTATGCTTTTGGTTTGGGCTGTAGGAGCAGCTATTACATATCTAATGCTATCCATAGACTGGTTTATGGAAACCGTTGGTTTTGTGGCAGTCTTCACGGAGGCTATGTTAGGTAAAAAATAAATAATTTTGAAAAAAAAAAAAAGTCTACAAACGCCACCTTACTTGCTTATCTTATCAATCAAATGGTTTTTCTGTATGTTACATTATGTGTTCCAGGAGCGCCTCAGTTCGTACGTAATTTTAAAAATAAATCAACATACGGTATGAGTATACATATGGTCATCATGTGGACGCTCGGTGATATGTTTAAGACTGGCTACTTTATAGCAAGAAAAGCACCATCTCAATTTTGGATATGCGGCACATTGCAGGTGAATGCTATGTCCTTTTCTTTGGTCACTTACTTAATATTATTTAAATTCTCCTTTAAAGGTAAGTTTGGATCTTGCGATACTGTTACAGGTGTGGGTGTATCGTCATAATTCTAAGCCTCGTGATGTGCATCGTGGAGATTAGCAGTTCGCCCCCGAAGAACAACAACAGCAACAACAGCAACAAAATCACCTCAATAACACGCATTCACATTCAAATAATAATTCGGGCAGTCGAAATCAATCCATACCGAACACTATTAGCAGCGGTAGTGGCGACGACCATTTATTGACAGCTAATGCAGATGATGACCACTTCCAGCATTTAAATTATCATGCCGAATATAAAAACTATCACGATAACCGTGCTTTTCAATTCTACAATAACAATTCGTTAAGCCAGAAACAAAAATCTGCGACAGATGCATCAATTAACGAAACAGACAGCCATGTCCTGGATGTTGTAACAGTACATTGCAGCAGTTATCAAGGCAAAGACTTCGATGGTGATAAATTATCGAATACCGCCCAAATTAGTAACTTGCGTTCCTATGAAACGCGTAAGCGTCATAATGCTACTCAAACACCGAGCGGATTTGACATGTGGAAACACGATCTTTATTGTCGAAGCAATCACTCCCACTTGTCTTGCTGTTGCCACAACCACAAACGGAATGTGAGAGGCTCAACAGGCGATAGTTACGCTTCCCATGCTGACCGGCATTCGCAAGATTTCTGTCGCCTTTCGCCACATACGCATTCATTGCATCATCATTATCCCGTTTTGGCAGGGGGAACGGTCAGTGACTGTACTTATTACAATGGCAAATGGTCCTGCGGACAATGTTCTCGACATAAACTAAGCTATTCAGTGGGACACCATCATTATCATCAACGTCATCACCATCGGTGCCATCATCATCACGTTCATAAAAAAACAAAACCTACGGGACATCTT